>NC_092712.1:204382527-204685780 GCF_047496885.1 Scyliorhinus torazame | reverse complement strand
GCAGATGGTGGTGTCCATGCATCTTCTGCCCTTGTCTTTCTAGATGGTAGAGGTCATGGATCAGAGTTCATGCCCCCTGCCCCCCCCCCCCCCCCCACACACACACACACATCCCAGCAATCATGTGTGTGATCCAACAATTCCCATAGTGGGGTTGGGGAGGATTCCCCTACTTGTCAGTGGGTGGGGAGGACAGCAGGATTTGCAGCATCGTGAGGAAGAGGTGAGCCAGCCGCCGGATCTTGGTATCAGGCCGCCTGCTGAAAATGTCAGACTGCTAACATGTTTTGGAACAGATTCCCTTGCGCTCACTGGCATGCATAAATTTGCAAGGCATGGGAGAAGGAATTGCTTCTGGGCGCCGCTCCTAGAGCTTGTGCAAACCGGAAGCAATTCAGTTCTGGAGGGAGAACAAATCTTCCAAATGGAGAAACCAGTCGATGATATCAGCTCTAGATCCCAACTTCATCCTGCCCTTTTCTGGGGTTTATCCAGGTGGGACTGAAGGCAAGCAAAGAACCCCTGTGCAACTGTTGATTTTTTTAAAGAACTTGCATTTATATAGCACTTTTCATGACCACTGGGCATTTCAAAGATTTCAAAAGCAGTACTTTTTGAAGTGTAGTCACAGTTGAAATATAGGATTGTGGATGCCCACAAACAGCAATGTGATAATGGTGGCCAGGTGAGAGGCTGATATTGAAATGCTTCTTCCCTCAGTTTTACACATGATTGCTAACTCTATGGAAGGCACTTAACCCACCAACCACTTATCTCATCTTCACCTGCACTTCGCTGCTGCCAGCCTTCACAATGGCATGAGAGCAGCTTGAGCAGCCCCACTGAGCATGCATCTACTGAGGAATGAAAGGAGCACCAACAGCAGTTGCTTTCTCCTCAACTGCACAATGCTCCACAGCGGAGAATGGATGGACACAGCGACTCAGCTGGAAGGAGGCAAGACTCCCAATACAGGGTCTACAGACAGAATCAACTCTCGTGTGCACACATGTGGGGAATGCCGTTTTCAGTTTCTATGGCAGGTTCCTGGTGACACCTGCAGCCTTTAAGAACCAGTCTCCCTCCCAGTGGAGCAGCTGGGTTTGTGTTCTTTGTGGCCATCACAGTGCCAGTCTCTGAAGGGTCACCCCTCCAGGTCTCTCCCTCACAGCGCGGGAGGTGAGTGAGCCGGGACATTGAAAACAGCGCGGGAGCTGAGTGAGCCGGGACAGTGAAAACAGCGCGGGAGGTGAGTGGGCCGGGACATTGAAAACAGCGCGGGAGCTGAGTGAGCCGGGACAGTGAAAACAGCGCGGGAGGTGAGTGAGCCGGGACAGTGAAAACAGCGCGGGAGGTGAGTGAGCCGGGACAGTGAAAACAGCGCGGGAGCTGAGAGAGCCGGGCCAGTGAAAACAGCGCGGGAGGTGAGTGAGCCTGGTCAGTGAAAACAGCGCAGGAGGTGAGTGAGCCGGGACAGTGAAAACAGCGCGGGAGGTGAGTGAGCCGGGACAGTGAAAACAGCGTGGGAGGTGAGTGAGCCGGGACGGTGAAAACAGCGCGGGAGGAGAGAGAACCGGGAGAGTGAAAACAGCGCGGGAGCTGAGTGAGCCGGGACAGTGAAAACAGCGCGGGAGATTTAAAAAGCGCGGGAGCTGCGAGTCGGAGCGGAGATTTTAAAAGATCGCGGCCTAGTTTCGGGAGCCGTTCGGAGGAGGAGGAGCAGTCTCTGTCAGGGAGAGAACCTGAGAACATCTAAGACACTCAGAGGGTAAGAAGGTAAGTAAGTGATTTTTACTCATTTTTACTTTTATACCTTTTTCAAATTGTGTGTGTCGGGGGGAAACTGAAGTGACATCACAGAAAAGCTGTGGCCTGAGTGGCTGGTTGGGAATCTACACTAAATTAAAAAAATTAAGCATTGGTAACTAATTAAGCATAATTACTTAATTATAATTTAGAGGGATATCTAAGCCAGAGGTCGGAGAGTACTATATTTAGCTTTCGCATTTCTATTAGAAATCTAGTGCTAGGGAACAGATAGTTAACAGTAACTTTGAAATTTAAAAAAAAATATTTAAATTTTTTTTTTTTTAATTTTAATTAATTGACGCAATGTCAGTTAGAGGGGTGCAGTGCTCTGACTGTGAGATGTGGCAGGTCCGGGAGGCTTCCAGCGTCCCGGATGGCTTCATCTGCAGAAAGTGCACCCAACTGGAGCTCCTCACAGACCGCATGGTTCGGTTGGAGCAGCAATTGGATGCACTTAGGAGCATGCAGGTGGCGGAACGCGTCATAGATCGCAGTTATGTAAATGTGGTCACACCCAAGGTGCAGGCAGAGAAATGGGTGACCACCAGAAAGGGCAGGCAGTCAGTGCAGGAATCCCCTGTGGTTGTTCCCCTCTCGAACAGGTATACCCCTTTGGATACTGTCGGGGGGGATAGCCTATCAGGGGAAAACAGCAGCAGCCAGAGCCGTGGCACCACGGCTGGCTCTGATGTTCAGAAGGGAGGGTCAAAGCGCAGAAGAGTAATAGTAATAGGGGACTCTATAGTCAGGGGCACAGATAGGCGCTTCTGTGGACGTGAAAGAGACTCCAGGATGGTATGTTGCCTCCCTGGTGCCAGGGTCCAGGATGTCTCCGAACGGGTAGAGGGCATCCTGAAGGGGGAGGGCAAACAGGCAGAGGTCGTTGTACATATTGGTACTAACGACATTGGCAGGAAGGGGCATGAGGTCCTGCAGCAGGAGTTCAGGGAGCTAGGCAGAAAGTTAAAAGACAGGACCTCGAGGGTTGTAATCTCGGGATTACTCCCTGTGCCACGTGCCAGTGAGGCTAGAAATAGGAAGATAGAGCAGCTAAACACGTGGCTAAACAGCTGGTGTAGGAGGGAGGGTTTCCATTATCTGGACCACTGGGAGCTCTTCCGGGGCAGGTGTGACCTGTATAAGAAGGACGGGTTGCATCTAAACCGGAGAGGCATAAATATCCTAGCCGCGAGGTTTGCTAGTGTCACACGGGAGGGTTTAAACTAGTATGGCAGGGTGGTGGGCACGGGAGCAATAGGTCAGAAGGTGAGAGCATTTAGGGAGAACTAGGGAATAGGGACAGTGTGGCTCTGAGGCAGAGCAGACAGGGAGAAGTTGCTGAACACAGCGGGTCTGGTGGCCTGAAGTGCATATGTTTTAATGCAAGAAGTATTACGGGTAAGGCAGATGAACTTAGAGCTTGGATTAGTACTTGGAACTATGATGTTGTTGCCATTACAGAGACCTGGTTGAGGGAAGGGCAGGATTGGCAGCTAAACGTTCCAGGATTTAGATGTTTCAGGCGGGATAGAGGGGGATGTAAAAGGGGAGGCGGAGTTGCGCTACTGGTTCGGGAGAATATCACAGCTGTACTGTGGGAGGACACCTCAGAGGGCAGTGAGGCTATATGGGTAGAGATCAGGAATAAGAAGGGTGCAGTCACAATGTTGGGGGTTTACTACAGGCATCCCAACAGCCAGTGGGAGATAGAGGAGCAGATAGGTAGACAGATTTTGGAAAAGAGTAAAAACAACAGGGTTGTGGTGATGGGAGACTTCAACTTCCCCAATATTGACTGGGACTCACTTAGTGCCAGGAGCTTAGACGGGGCGGAGTTTGTAAGGAGCATCCAGGAGGGCTTCTTAAAACAATATGTAGACAGTCCAACTAGGGAAGGGGCGATACTGGACCTGGTATTGGGGAATGAGCCCGGCCAGGTGGTAGATGTTTCAGTAGGGGAGCATTTCGGTAACAGTGACCACAATTCAGTAAGTTTTAAAGTACTGGTGGACAAGGATAAGAGTGGTCCTAGGATGAATGTGCTAAATTGGGGGAAGGCTAATTATAACAATATTAGGCGGGAACTGAAGAACATAGATTGGGGGCAGATGTTTGAGGGCAAATCAACATCTGACATGTGGGAGGCTTTCAAGTGGCAGTTGAAAGGAATTCAGAACCGGCATGTTCCTGTGAGGAAGAAGGATAAATACGGCAATTTTCGGGAACCTTGGATGACGAGAGATATTGTAGGCCTCGTCAAAAAGAAAAAGGAGGCATTTGTCAGGGCTAAAAGGCTGGGAAAAGACGAAGCCTGCGTGGAATATAAGGAAAGTAGGAAGGAACTTAAGCAAGGAGTCAGGAGGGCTAGAAGGGGTCACGAAAAGTCATTGGCAAATAGGGTTAAGGAAAATCCCAAGGCTTTTTACACGTACATAAAAAGCAAGAGGGTAGCCAGGGAAAGGGTTGGCCCACTGAAGGATAGGCAAGGGAATCTATGTGTGGAGCCAGAGGAAATGGGCGAGGTACTAAATTAATACTTTGCATCAGTATTCACCAAAGAGAAGAAATTGGTAGATGTTGAGTCTGGAAAAGGGTGTGTAGATAGCCTGGGTCACATTGAGATCCAAAAAGACGAGGTGTTGGGTGTCTTAAAAAATATTAAGGTAGATAAGTCCCCAGGGCCTGATGGGATCTACCCCAGAATACTGAAGGAGGCTGGAGAGGAAATTGCTGAGGCCTTGACAGAAATCTTTGGATCCTCGCTGTCTTCAGGGGATGTCCCAGAGGACTGGAGAATAGCCAATGTTGTTCCTCTGTTTAAGAAGGGTAGCAAGGATAATCCCGGGAACTACAGGCCGGTGAGCCTTACTTCAGTGGTAGGGAAATTACTGGAGAGAATTCTTCGAGACAGGATCTACTCCCATTTGGAAGCAAATGGACATATTAGTGAGAGGCAGCACGGTTTTGTGAAGGGAAGGTCGTGTCCCACTAACTTGATAGAGTTTTTCGAGGAGGTCACTAAGATGATTGATGCAGGTAGGGCAGTGGATGTTGTCTATATGGACTTCAGTAAGGCCTTTGACAAGGTCCCTCATGGTATACTAGTGCAAAAGGTGAAGTCACACGGGATCAGGGGTGAGCTGGCAAGGTGGATACAGAACTGGCTAGGCCATAGAAGGCAGAGAGTAGCAATGGAAGGATGCTTTTCTAATTGGAGGGCTGTGACCAGTGGTGTTCCACAGGGATCAGTGCTGGGACCTTTGCTCTTTGTAGTATATATAAATGATTTGGAGGAAAATGTAACTGGTCTGATTAGTAAGTTTACAGACGACACAAAGGTTGGTGGAATTGCGGATAGCGATGAGGACTGTCGGAGGATACAGCAGGATTTAGATTGTTTGGAGACTTGGGCGGAGAGATGGCAGATGGAGTTTAATCCGGACAAATGTGAGGTCATGCATTTTGGAAGGTCTAATGCAGGTAGGGAATATACAGTGAATGGTAGAACCCTCAAGAGTATTGAAAGTCAAAGAGATCTAGGAGTACAGGTCCACAGGTCATTGAAAGGGGCAACACAGGTGGAGAAGGTAGTCAAGAAGGCATACGGCATGCTTGCCTTCATTGGCCGGGGCATTGAGTATAAGAATTGGCAAGTCATGTTGCAGCTGTATAGAACCTTAGTTAGGCCACTCTTGGAGTATAGTGTTCAATTCTGGTCGCCACACTATCAGAAGGATGTGGAGGCTTTAGAGAGGGTGCAGAAGAGATTTACCAGAATGTTGCCTGGTATGGAGGGCATTAGCTATGAGGAGCGGTTGAATAAACTCGGTTTGTTCTCACTGGAATGAAGGAGGTTGAGGGGAGACCTGATAGAGGTATACAAAATTATGAGGGGCATAGAGAGTGGATAGTCAGAGGCTTTTCCCCAGGGTAGAGGGGTCAATTACTAGGGGGCATAGGTTTAAGGTGAGAGGGGCAAGGTTTAGAGTAGATGTACGAGGCAAGTTTTTTACGCAGAGGGTAGTGGGTGCCTGGAACTCGCTACCGGAGGAGGTGGTGGAAGCAGGGACGATAGTGACATTTAAGGGGCATCTTGACAAATACATGAATAGGATGGGAATAGAGGGATACGGACCCAGGAAGTGTAGAAGATTGTAGTTTAGTCGGGCAGCATGGTCGGCACTGGCTTGGAGGGCCGAAGGGCCTGTTCCTGTGCTGTACATTTCTTTGTTCTTTGTTCTTTTGTTCTCACCCCAAGGTTGTGTGCTTTCTTCTCCCGAAAGGAGAGAAAGCCGCGAGTTGTGAATATTAGAAATGCCTTGCGTCGATAACAGGGAAGGCTAACATTTGTGCAAGATGACTTTGAGGCATGGGGGCAGGATTGTGATAGGATGAGGTGAAATCTGGCCCTGGCTGCTCAGATGTGAGGAGGTGCCTGCAGAAATTGGAATGAGCAGAATTGCAAGGTGTTAACCTGAGGTGTGCTGTTCAGGGGAATGCTGGGAATGTCAGAATGTAGAACCTCGTGCTTGAAAGTGCTCTGGCACTCACCTTTACCACTGTCCTGAAGTCCAGGATCCTCGTGGTTCACTATTTCTGAGTTGGAGGGGCCACACCTTTTCTGTTGCCCTTCCCGGCCACTTCCATCCGTGCTTGTTTGGAGAATTGTTGCCTTCCTCCCGTCCTTGGGAGAGCTCACCTCACAGCAGTCCCTCAGACCCTGTAGCAGGATCTCCAGGTAAGAGTCTTCCTAGGGCTCCTCTCCATCCGTGTGGTTGTTGCAACCTCAAAAATCCAATTGCTGGTTGTCATGATATTCAGATAAACATCATGGTGCAAACATACATACACACTGATGGACAGATCAATGGACCAATCAATACATACACAACATCACAGCCAATCACAGGCAAGAGCATACACACTATAAAACGGGGAACATGACACTTCCCGCTCATTCCAGCAGGAGACAGCTCGGGGCACAGAGCTCACAGAAAGCCACTCAGACATTCACCATGTGCTGAGTGCTTCTCCAAGATAGTGTTAGGGCTAGGTCCACAGGTTAGAGGGTAATGAACGAACCACAGTAACCAGTTTACAGATGTTGTTATTGTTAGTAATAAAACTGATTTGTACCATCCGCAACCGTGTTGGTTCGTCTATGTAGCAGAGCACCCGACACGACATAGTACCAGGGTTGGAACCCAGTAACTGTGAGACCTACCTGCGCATCTTAAGGAATCCGCCATTCTGCGCCATGGACACCATCAGCCCGCCGCAGCCGCTCCAAATCGCTGGAGACCTCTGCGTCAACTGGAAGCTGTTTAAACAGCACTTCCAGTTCTTCCTAGAAGCCACAGAAAGGGAGAATGCTTCAGACACCAGGAAAATCGCCCTCCTCCTCTCCACGGCGGGGCAACACGCCATCCATATCTACAACTCCCTGGTGTTCGCGGAAGGTGAGGACAAGACGAAGTACAAGACGGTCCTTCTCAAACTCGAGCAACACTTCAGCGTCGAGGTAAATGAGAGTTCCGAGAGGTACCTCTTCCAGCGGTGCCTGCAGGGTAAGGATGAGCCCTTTCAATCTTTCCTAACACACCTCCGTATCCTCGCGCAGTCCTGCGGCTATGAGGCCACCTCCGATTCCATGATTCGGGACCAGATTGTTTTTGGGGTCACCTCGGGCACCCTATGCCAGCAGCTCCTCAAAATTAAAAGCCTCACCCTAGCCACCGCCATCAAAGCCTGCGTCCTCCATGAAAACCCGACCAGCCGCTACTCCCAATTCCAGGGGGCCGAATCGGCAAGGCAGGGGTCCCACAAGGCTGAGCGGGTCCAGGCGAACGAGTTCCTCCCAGCCCGCCGCCCGGATGAGGGCGGCCATTTCACGCGCTTTCCGCGGCCTCCCGCGCTTGTACGCGCCAAAAGAGACATTGACGCAGGGGGACGTGACGCACAGGCGCGCTCTATGCAGGACCGAACTGCGCATGCGCGATGGTGCAACAAACGCCGTGACGTCACGACGTGCGGCAACTGTGGATCCGCACATTTAAAGTGGCAATGTCCAGCAAAGAACCGACAATGCCTCCGCTGTGGCAAGATGGGCCACTACGCTGCCTGCTGTCGAGCAGCTCAACCTGCCAATGCTCCCTAATTCCGACAGCCTCGCAGGGACCATTCAGCCTCCGTACTCTGAGTCATACCCAGACGATATACAAACCGGTGATACAGACGACCAGGAAGCCTTCCACGTTGCGGTCATTGACAGGAACCGGATGTCTCCAAGTAGGACCCACCAGCCGATGCCAGTGAACAGTGTCAATCCGGGTGATGAATAGTGTGCCACCCTACGGTCAACCCGAATTCGTCGCCCACCTACTAGGCTGGACTTATGAGCCTGTTTGAACATTGAACTCACTGACGTATTATGCCACAATGTTAATATGTTTCTCTTTTTGTCGTTACAGGAGTTCATTTTGATGCTTGATGTTTACACGTGTTTTGTTTAAGGTACAACCTCGTTGCTATGTTGCACCTGACACCTTCCTATGTATATAGTTTAGCCACATGTACATGTTGTAGATATTGCACACACACATTCAGCTGCACTCAGTACACATCTATATTTATTACCACATAGGCACATATTCGTGTCAAAAAGGGGGGATGTCATGATATTCAGATAAACATCATGGTGCAAACATACATTGACACTGATGGACAGATCAACGGACCAATCAATACACACACAACATCACAGCCAATCACAGGCAAGAGCATACACACTATAAAACGGGGTACACAACACTTCCCGCTCATTCCAACAGGAGACAGCTCAGGGCACAGAGTTCACATCAAGCCACTCAGCCATTCACCATGTGCTGAGTGCTTCTCCAAGATAGTGTTAGGGCTGGGTCCACAGGTTAGAGGGTAATGAACGAACCACAGTAACCAGTTTACAGATGTTGTTATTGTTCGTAATAAAACTGAGTTGTACCATCCGCAACCGTGTTGGTTCGTCTATGTAGCAGAGCACCCAACACGACACTGGTGAGCCCTTTTAATCCACGTATTGGTGCCTTCATTAGAAATCCTTCCTCTGATAGATCTAGTGTGTCTTCACATCCATCCTTTCTCATTAGTCAGGAATCCATATGCAGGATGATAATAATGCTGTGTTCAGTTTAACAGCCACAGTTCAGCCCAATCAGGTTCCTCATCTGCAACTGCTCCCTTTGGCAAGGAACTAGTTTCAGAAAATCCTACACATTTCAATTCAATGATCTTTCATCAGACTGGAGGTTTTGTCTGTTGATTTTATGAACTCCTAAAATGGAAATACTTCCAACGCAATGAATAGTCAATTATCCATTATCTTTACAGGTTTTTGCAATGGCCTCGCTATCAATGAGTGAGAAAAAAGATGAAGGAACATGCTTCTCCTGTCTTTAAATATTAATCAGAAAACCACGCAACGTGCTGAACCAAACAAGGAAATATCAAAAGGAATGACCAAAATCTTTTGATTAAAGACCCAGGTTTTTAATAAGATTTTAAAAAATGAACGTGAATTAGAGAGAGGGGGGAGATATGCATCAGGAATTCCAGAGTCTGAGATCTATAGAACTGAAGGCATGGACACCATGGTGGAGCAAAGAGAGAGGTAGAGGGTCAAGAGGCCAGTCGGAGGATGTGGTTGGTGATTGTCCTTTTAAGGGCAACACAGCAGAGTAAGAGTCAACTGGCTTGAGTGACCAATAAGGATTCAGAGTGGGAAATCACCACAGGGGGAGGAGTTCTCTGAGGATGAGGTATTTTGGAGCTAGCAGAAAACATGTTGCTGTTCTTGAAGATTACTAAATAAATCTCCTTTTGCTCACCAGTGAAGTCTCTGACAGAGGAACTAATATTTGTGAGGGTGTAGAGGTTTCAAAGAGAAGAGATTTAAACATAAGAATGAGATGTTAAATTTGAGGTTGGGGGAACCAGGAATCAATATAGGACAGAAGCACAAGGGGTGATGTGTGAGCAGGACTTGGTAAGGGCAGCAGTTTTTGGATGGGCTTAAGTTTATATAGGATGGAGAGTGGGAGGTAGGAGGTCAGCCGAGGTCTCAGCAAAACAGTTGAGTCTGGCAGTGACTAGAAAGGTGGTTTCAGCAGCAAATGAGCTGAGACAGGAGCAGAGATCGGTGATATTAAATCCATTCAACAGAAGAGTAACGCTCATACCCCAGCACAAATCTGACAGTCTGCTGTTGTTAAATGACGCTATTGGTTTAACGGTCAGAGGAAAAAATAGCAAATTAGTCCACGTCAATAAAATAAATTTTACATAAAACAACTCCTGCCTTCACATAGATTAAAATGATTTGAGGCACACAGAGGCCACTAATGGAGCTGAAGTAGGTCATTTTGGAACAGTGTACATTTAAGATGCTGGAGTGAAATGCATACAAGTAAAACCTTCCTATTTTGGAAAAGCAACGCTTGGTGAAAAATGATGCATTTCCTAACTGGAACACAGCAGTTCTTTGTGTACAATGGATTCATTTTGAAAATGTGTTCTTGCTGGGCTTGCAATACCAGAATGCAG
This sequence comes from Scyliorhinus torazame, assembly GCF_047496885.1. Classification (NCBI taxonomy): domain Eukaryota; kingdom Metazoa; phylum Chordata; class Chondrichthyes; order Carcharhiniformes; family Scyliorhinidae; genus Scyliorhinus; species Scyliorhinus torazame. The sequence continues at coordinate 204,675,373 of NC_092712.1, read as the reverse complement.
ATGGCTGCTGACTGATAGAATTTCCATGATATGCTATTGAGCCAAATAACTCTGACACTGAAAAAGAACATACTGTGATTCAATGTGGAACGTGGTCTGTTCAGTGCTTCTCTGTAATTCCTATCTGTCTGATCTATCACAGTTACATATAAAACAGGTTCTAGGAAATATCTGTGCTTCTAATGGGATAAGAACGATGTACCAATCATTTTACTAAAATTAATTTACAGGATGTGGGCATCGGCGGCTGGGCCGGCATTTATTGCCCATCCCTAATTTCCCCTGAGAAGGTGGTGGTGAGCTGCCTTCTTGAACCGCCGCAGTCCATGTGGTGTAGGTACACCCCTGTGCTGCTAGGGAGGGGGTTCCAGGATTTTAACCCAGTCGTTATAGTCAGGAGTTATTTGTTTTAATGTAACAATATTACTTTTTGTTTTCATTTTCACCGCTAAATCTATTCCTTCTGTCCTTGAAGGCCGTGAATCATATTCATACCTGTGATCTAAGTAACCATTTTACTTGCTCAGTGAGAGATCATTTTAACCTATTTCATTGGACAGGAAACCTATTGGATTGGTTAAAACACTGGTTTTATACCTTGCCCAATACCACTGTCAGTTGACTTAAATAGATATTGAAATTGAGCAGGATATAAAGAGCGGGTTGGTTTAGCACAGTGGGCTAAACAGCTGGCTTGTAATGCAGAACAAGACCAGCAGCACGGGTTCAATTCCCGTACCGGCCTCCCCGAACAGGCGCCGGAATGTGGCGACTAGGGGCTTTTCACAGTAACTTCATCGAAGCCAACTTGTGACAATAATCAGTTATTATTCTTAATTGCACCCAATGCTGTCAGTTTTTGAACAGGTGGGCTAGGGTAAGATTGCTCCCAGTGAATTTGATGTTCTACTTGCCATGATAGGCCTCACATCTGGGGCGAAATTCTCCCGAAACGGCGCGATGTCCGCCGACTGGCGCCCAAAACGGCGCCAATCAGACGGGCATCGCGCCGCCCCAAAGGTGCGGAATGCTCCGCATCTTTGGGGGCCGAGCCCCAACATTGAGGGGCTAGGCCAGCGCCGGAGGAATTTCCGCCCCGCCAGCTGGCGGAAACGGCCTTTGTTGCCCCGCCAGCTGGCGCGGAAATGACATCCCTGGGCGGCGCATGCGCGGGAGCGTCAGCGGCTGCTGACAGTTTCCCACGCATGCGCAGTGGAGGGAGTCTCTTCCGCCTCCGCCATGGTGGAGACCGTGGCGGAGGCGGAAGGGAAAGAGTGCCCCCATGGCACAGGCCCGCCCGTGGATCGGTGGGCCCCGATCGCGGGCCAGGCCACCGTGGGGGCACCCCCCAGGGCCAGATCGCCCCGCGCCCCCCCCAGGACCCCGGAGCCCGCCCACGCCGCCTTGTCCCGCCGTTCAAAAGGTGGTTTAATCCACACCGGCGGGACAGGCAATTTATCGGCGGGACTTCGGCCCATACGGGCCGGAGAATCGAGCGGGGGGGCCCGCCAACCGGCGCGGCGCGATTCCCGCCCCCACCGAATCTCCGGTGCCGGAGACTTCGGCAACCGGCGGGGGCGGGATTCACGGCAGCCCCCGGCGATTCTCCGACCCGGCGGGGGGTCGGAGAATGACGCCCCTGATTGTAAACGTGTCAAAGTGCACAATCTGCCCTTGAGGCTACCCCAGTGAGAAAATGTGATAAAACACAGCTCTACTGTAGCTTCAAGTGTCCATTTTGTTTCCACGTGCATCGCTATCTCAAATTGTTCAGTGCTCTTGGTGGTGTGCATGGTTTCCCAGCAGAATCAGCATGTTACACTACCTACAGCAGTTTGACGATGTAAACTGTACCCCAGAATTAATGACCAAATAAAGGAAAGAGGTGTATTGATAACACCATGGATTGACAGAACATATGGCGTAAACTACCACAGCTTTCCCAGTTGGTGTGAGTTCTCATTGTCTGTTGGACTCGGTGTATAAAGATAAGTGCAGATCAAATGTTTCCCACGTGAAAAAGAATAGGGAGCATTAATATGATGAGCTCTTGCCTAATATCTAGAAACTGATTACAACGTGGAGCCAGAGACCATGATGTGACATGCAATGACAAATGGAAAGATGAATGACGCCAGTTAGTGGAACCGATCCTCATCTTTTGCCTGTAATTGGAACAGCGAGAGCCAAATAAATGTAGCATATTCCATTTGTTCATGCCACTGTTTCTCCACGGATTAATCGGAACAATATTGAAAAATTGAAGAGTTTGAAAGGGGGCCAATGATTGTCCGCAAGACCTCTCAGCTTGTGGTGATGAGTGACGCAGAAAAAAGTGCTTTGCAAACCCAGGAAAGATTCAATTGATAGCAAAATACGTGCGAGGGCTCAGATGGATTTTTGGTCAGCAAAATGAACAGCATAGAAATTACAAGGAAGTACATGAAGAAGCAATAGACAGAAAACAGGGTGCATTTTCCCCGGTAGAATTTCACAAGCAACTATTCCTAAATAAAACAGAAACAGCAGTTCGGTCTACAAAGTGTCAAGATTTCAAATTCAATAACGCATGAAATGTTTCAAGATTTACTTTACTAAAACCTTATTCTGCTCCACCACCACCACCACCACCCCCCAAATCCCACACCGCCATACACTGCTTCAGTTAGATCTATCCTGCAGTGAAGCCATTATTAACCAGCTGCTGCGTGCCGTCTCTAATAAATATGTAATTTCTACAATCTGCTTTCTTATGAATTTAGGAGAAAACTGCAATTCTAGAAATCTTTTTTATGAGTCATCAGCCGCAGTACAATTTAATATTATTCCTATTAATCCGTGGAGGAATAGTGGCATGAATAAATGGAATATAGTGCAATCATTTGGCTCTCGCTGATCCAATCACCAGCAAAAGATAGGTCTCACTTTCACAGACTGGCACAATTCATCGGGGCAGCACAGTAGCATTGTGGATAGCACAATTGCTTCACAGCTCCAGGGTCCCAGGTTCGATTCCAGCTTGGGTCACTGTCTGTGCGGAGTCTGCACATCTTCCCCGTATGTGCGTGGGTTTCCTCCGGGTGCTCCGGTTTCCTCCCACAGTCCAAAGATGTGCATGTTAGGTGGATTGGCCATGATAAATCGCCCTTAGTAACCACAATTGCTCTTAATGTTGGGTGGGGTTACTGGGTTATGGGGATAGGGTGGAGATGTTGACCTTGGGTGGGGTGCTCTTTCCAAGAGCCGGTGCAGACTCGATGGGCCGAATGGCCCCCTTCAGCACTGTAAATTCTATGATAATCTATGATAATCGTTCCATGTGTTGTATCATGTCCTCCAAATCCTTGTTGTTAAGTCTTTGTCTGTCAATATATTTTCTAAGAAACCAAATGTACCAAACACTAATAATTAATACATCCAAAAGAGAAAATAGAATTAGTCCTGTGAAACTTGACTTTTCTGAATAGAATCAGAGAATCACAGAATGAATAACTTTTGAATGTTCCCACAGCCAAATGTGATATTTTTGATTAGTACAGGTTTGATTCTGTCTAAAATCCAGTGTGATCTAAGTAATGTTGAATAGTTGACAGGAGAATTATTCACCAGGCAATATCAGACATTAATTGCTTCATATTGGCCCATCACTCTTTGCTACTTTTTTTATTGCATCTTTGTCGAGCATGATTAAAAAAAGACAAATAAAACAATGCTTGAGCCAGGCGTGTAAAATCAAGTCCTTTCTGAGTTTAAAAGAAATAGCTGCCGATTGCTTCTCACAAAGTCAGATAAAATCATCATAATGAAAAACTGCATTCACTTTCATTGTGTTATTACTGGTGTTGATTTGCAGATTTTCCAACCTATTATGTACTTTTCTGCAGTCTCAGAGTGCTCGTGCAGTTCAGCACAGTGGGAAACATAACTCAAAACTGCGATAAGAAACCTCGGGCGGGATTCTCCGTCGGTCAACACTGGAATCGGTTACCAGGCGGAGAATATGGCATCAGACGAAAATTGATGTCGGTGCCGAGCGTCCAAAGGTATGGCATGCCCAGGTGCCTCGATAGCGGCGTGAATGCGGTCCACGCCGTGCGCCAACATGGGCATTCATTAACATCTCATTAACGGTCCTGACCTGATATTCTCCAGCCTCCCATAATGCTCCGCACCCTCCAGGCGAAAGTGACGATGGTGCAGTTCACTTGTCGTACTTAAAATCGGGAAACAGCACCTTGGCTGCTGAGGGAGGGAGAGGAGGTAGGTAATGTCCTCAAACGCGCAATGGTGGGCTGACAGTTGTGCCCCTGGCTGGGGGGCCTCTGCCAGGGCTAGGGGGAGTAGCGGTGGGACGACCAGGGAATGGGCCGTGGGGATAGGCTGTCCACCCGGGACAGGGGTGTCCAGGCACGGACCGCCAGTGCCGCAGCCTGCAAAGCAGCAATCTAGCTGAGCACCCCACTTATTTCCCACTGTTGCCCGTATATACGCAGAGTGTCACCAGCCATATGGGTACCCCCGCGCCGCCCCCACCCTCAAGACCACCCCCTGAGGAGCCCACAGACCCCAGCTGACCCAGGAATGGGATGGGTGTGGTCCAGCGCTGCCAGCCCACCAGGTGATGGGATGCACCCCCAACCATCCTGCACCCAGACATGTAGGCACAACTGGTGTGTCGCACATGGACCCACAGCACACCACAGCTACGGTCCCAACTGATGCCCACCCTCCTGGCTGGGGCCCACCCGCGGGCCCTGCCCATACGCAAATCACCAACATGGCGATGGTCAGTGCCCCACTGCACCCACAGCCCCCCCTCAAACCTGGTGCCACCCTGATGGCGGGATATCACACAGCCCACCCAAGGAGGACCCCCATAGTAGACCCCAAAGGAAGGCGCAGGACAGGAGCTGCAGAGTGTATTGCCTGGTACCCTTGCCAGCAGGGACTGGTGGCGGGATTAAAGGCCAATGGTGTCAGGCACAGACGAGGCCAGGGGTGCGGTGTGGAGGGCAAAGTGTTCGGGGAACGGCTGGTGGGGGCGGGGGGGGGGGGGGGGGGCGGATGGTGGGGGGGGGGGGGGGGACATGCAAGGGCAGGGGCTGCAGTGAAAGCCAGGGCCACCATGCAGCCTGTTGGACCTGGTTGGGCAAGTTAATATGTCTGCCCTTCACCCCCTGCAGATAATGGAATTCAGTATTCAACCAGGAATGGCTGGCAGTGGTCCTGGCACTGTGGCTGCATGGGCAGGGGCAGCATGGGGATGTCCCAGCAGAATTGAGGCCTGCCCTAGAGGAGCAGGAGCCAGCCGGTGAAGATGGAGAGCTGGCCGCTGATGCACGATCAATGACCACTAAAGTGAGGTTATAGTCCAACTGAAGGCTTTAATAAGCTAGATGTTTCCCCCAGCAGCTCAGGTACAGAAAGAAGGCTGCTGGGGCAGCACGGCTCTTATACCCTGCCTTGTAGGGCGGAGCTACCAATCAGCTTGACCAATAGGAAACATACAATATCTACCAATGGTGTTCCAGCATTACCAGGTACCGTAATACCTCTACACAGACTACCACAGCCGCCAAACAGGCCAAGGCGGAGTGGGACAGAGGTGTCGTATCAGGCCCCCTGTAAACCGGCAGTACCTGTCATTCGAGGAATTGCTGGACCGAGCATGTCGCCGAAGACTCTGGCTAACCAGGTGACTATACGGCATATCTGGCAGGTCATGGCGCACCAGGAACCGTGGGGATATGGAGGAGGGCACCTGCTCCCAGTCGCCGTCAAGGTGACGGTCGCCCTGAACGCATACGCCACGGCGTCCTTCCAGACGCCGAGTGGGGACCTGTCTGGGATGTCCCAGACCTCTGTGCATAGGTGCATCTGTGGGTAATAGAGGCCCTATATGCCCGGGTGGCACAATATATCAACCTGAATATGGATTGGTTGCTTAGGCAGTGGAATTAGGCTGGGATGCCAAGGTCCAGGAGGTGATAAACAGGCCGCATGTCCCCCTACGCAGCAAGGGGGGGTGCGCTTCACGAACCGGAAGGGCTTCCACTCCATAAATGTGCAATTGTGTGTGACCACCGGCTGCATATCATGCAAGTCTGTGCTCGGTATCCAGGCAGTGTGCATGACACCTTCATCCTGGCACACTCGATGGTTCTCGACACCTTTGATGCGCTCCCCCACGTGAGGAGCAAGCTCCTGGGTGACAGGGGTTATCCGCTGTGGTCGTGGCTGATGATGCCTATCCAGAAACCTCAGTCCTACGTGGAGACCCACTATAAAGACGCCCATACAGCAACAGGAACGTCATCGAGTGGTGCATCGCCGTCCTGAAGATATGGTCCAGGTGTCTGGACCGCTCTAGTGGGGCCCTCCACTCAGGGACCAGTTCAGGCCAGGCAGCCCTAGGCCAATTCCCTCAATGCCTGCAGCCATGACCCCTTGTGACTGGGCCAAGCTCTCGAGTGCCGCTGCAATGCCCATGTGGCCCTAGTACATGGCTGCCTGTGACATGGTCGCCCTGTCCTGTGCGTCGGCCACAGCCCATACAGAGTGCCCCAGGCCTTGTACATCTTGATCCATGGCCAATACCATCGCACCCAAGGCCTCCACCATGAACACGACCTGCGCAGTGTTGGCCCAGGTGGAACGCATTGTCGGCACTGCCTCTTGCGCCTGCAGGCAGTTGGATCACTCCATCTGTACCTACAGGTGTTGGGTGGTTGCTGACATCCCTTCATGTAGTGCCTGGCTCTGAGACTGCATCTCTACAATTGATGGGACTGACGAAGAGCAGGGGAGTTATTCCTGGCATCCTGGCCAGTACTGTTTTCTCAATCAATGTTACAAAAACAGATTATCTGGCCGTTATCACGCTGCTAACTGTGGGAGCTTGCTGTGCACTAATTGGTTGCCATGGGCGAAATTCTCCCCCAACGGCGCGATGTCCGCCGACTGGCGCCCAAAACTGCGCCAATCAGACGGGCATCGCGCCGCCCCAAAGGTGCGGAATGCTCCGCATCTTTGGGGGCCGAGCCCCGACATTGAGGGGCTAGACCGGCGCCGGAGGGATTTCCGCCCCGCCAGCTGGCGGAAACGGCGTTTGTTGCCCCGCCAGCTGGCGGGGAAATGACATCACCAGGCGGGGCATGCGCGGAAGTGTCAGCGGCCGCTGACAGTTTCCCGCGCATGCGCAGTGGGGAGAGTCTCTTCCGCCTCCGCCATGGTGGAGACCGTGGCGGAGGCGGAAGGGAAAGAGTGCCCCCACGGCACAGGCCCACCCGCGGATCGGTGGGCCCCGATCGCGGGCCAGGCCACTGTGGGGGCACCCCCCGGGGTCAGATCACCCCGCGCCCCCCCCCCCCCCCCAGGACCCCGGAGCCCGCCCACGCCGCCTTGTCCCGCCGGTAAATACCTACTTTAATTTACGCCGGTGGGACAGGCAATTTCTCGGCGGGACTTCGGCCCATCCGGGCCGGAGAATTGAGCGGGGGGGGGGGCCGCCACCCGGAGCGGCCCGATTCCCGCCCCCGCCCAATCTCCTGTACCGGAGACTTCGGCAACCGGCGGGGTCAGGATTCACGGCGGCCAACGGCAATTCTCCGACCCGCTGGGGGTCGGAGAATGACGCCCCATGTTTCTTAATGACTTCGAAAAAAATACTTCATTGGCTGTAAAGTGCTTTGAGGTGTACGGTGGCATGATAAGTGCTTCGTAAATGCAATTCTTTCTCTTTTTCACTGAGAATGTACTCACTGAAATTTATCACCTTGGCTTCACACCTGTAACATTCTGTACCGATCCAAGGTTGTTGATTCATTCTGGTGAATCTTTTAATTCTACCAGCTTCATACCTGCTTTCCTGCTTAAACTGGTCTCTTTGCTTTTGGTGCCACTGCCATCTCCAGCTTCCCACCCTCACTGGTGGACCACGCGTTCTGAAGTTCCTGGACGCCCTTCTCAGCACTCGCCACTGTTAATGCTATTTCCAACGCTTTTTTAAAAATTAACTCCTGCCAGCAACTCCTTCTGTATGGCCTCATCATTGATTGCACAAACCAATCAATCTCTCAGCATATAATTTAGTGTTGTCTTGAAGTGACAGTGTTCTGCAATTTTCATAAACCTTGCTACGTAGGTTGCAATGGTCAACCCTCGGGCTCTCGCCCTGGATTTTTCTTAAAATCTTACGGGACGTGGGCATCGCTGGCTAGGCCAACATTTATTGCCCATCCCTAGTTGCCCTTCAGAAGGTGGTAGTGAATTGTCTTCTTGAACCGCTGCAGTCCTTCAGGTGTAGGTACACCCACTGCTGCTAGGCAGGGAGTTCCAGGATTTTGTCCCAGTGACAGCAAAGGAACGGCCATATATTTCCAAGTCAGGGTGGTGAGCGACTTGGAGGGGAACCTCCAGGTGGTGGGGTTCCCAGGTATCTGCTGCTCTTGACCTCGAGATGGCAGTGGTCGTGGGTTGGGAAAATAGGTGCAGGAGGAGGCCATTCGGCCCTTCGAGCCTGCACCACCTTCAATATGATCATGGCTGATCATGCAAATTCAGCATCCCACTCACGCTTTCTCGCCATACTCCTTGATCATTTTAGCCATAAGGGCCACATCCAGCTCCCTCTTGAACATATCCAACAAACTTGCCCCAACAGCTTTCTGTGGTTGAGAATTCCACAAGTTTACAATTCTCTGAGAGAAGAGGTTCTTCCTCATCTCAGTCCTGAATGGATTACCCCTTATTCTTAGTCTGTGAACCCTAGTTCTAGACATCCCCAACATTGAGAATATTCTTCGCACATCTAGCCTGTCTAGTCCCATTTTTGTTTCTATGAGATCCCCTCTCATTCTTCTAAACTCCAGTGAGTACAAGCCCAGTAGATCCAGTCTTCCTTCATGTGTCAGTCCTGCCATCCGTCTGGTGAACCTTCGCTGGACACCCTCAATAGCTGGAATGTCCTTCCTCAAACTAGGAGACCAAAACTGCACACAATACTCAAGGTTTGGCCTCTCCAAGGCCCTGTCTAACTACAGCATGACATCCCTACTCCTATACTCAAATCCTCTTGCTATGAAGGCCAGCAAGCCATTAGCTTTCCTCACCACCTGCTGTACCTGCACGCGAACCTTCGACGACTGTTCCACCATGAGACCCAGGTCTCGTTACACTTCCCTTTTTCCTAAACTGCCAGCATTCAGATAATAATCTGCCTTCCTGTTTTTACCACCAAAGTGGACAACCACACATTTACCCACATTATGTTGCATTCACCAAGTGTTTGCCCACTCAGCCAGCCTGTCCAAGAAATCTTTAAGCATCTTTGCATCCTCCTCACAGCACACACTGCCACCCAGCTTAGTGTCATCATGGAGGGCCTTCTTACTATTCACTAAATTCCCGATCTCTATAAATGAGCTTGCATCAGACATGTTTCAGGGTGTAAGGCTATGAACCAAATTATAAGTTTGGGTCTCACACATGCTTAGCAATGTCGTCTAAAGCGGACACCATAATCAAATACCCCTCCCACCCGGCTTACTCACTCTTCCAACTTCTTACATTGGGCAGGAGATACAGAAGTCTGAGAACACGCACGAACAGATTCAAAAACAGCTTCTTCACCACTGTTACCAGACTCCTAAATGACCCTCTTATGGACTGACCTGATAAATACTACGCTCCTGTATGCTTCACTCGATGCCGGTGTCTATGTGTTTACATTGTGTACCTTGTGTTGCCCTATTATGTATTTTCTTTTTATTTTATTTTATTTTCATGTACTAAATGATCTGTTTGAGCCGCTCGCAGAAAAATACTTTTCACTGTACCTCGGTACACGTGACAATAAACAAATCCAGTCCAATCCCTCCTCCTCAACTCTATTTGCTCTGAAGAAAAATTAGAGTCACTCTATATACCGCAACCAATCTTCATCCGAGGCGTCGAAGGGAAATACTCTACTGAAGACAGGCATGTCTGCAGCTATCTTCTACTTCGCAAGCATGACTTCGACTGGACCTTGTCATAATATCCACTCAAGTATATAATGAGATGCAGACAGGCAGTGATTGATACACAGGATAACCAATGAACACACACGACACATAACAACCAATCACCAGGCAGGACACCACCACTATAAAGCACACAGGGCATTCAGACTCTCCCTCTCTCTACAGGACACAGCTACTGAGATAGTAAAAGTGCACAAGCCAGTGAGCACTATCACCATGAGGTAGAGAGTTAGTCTGGTCAAGCCAGCAGGAGGTTATCAGTTAGATTGATAGAGTGTCAACTCACAGCAGAATATGTACTGCAATCAGGAAGTTCAATACAACAGTGTTGGACCATCTCCTGTGTCAGAAGCCTGTTTCTAGTTTCACTGCATCCAGTTGCAGTCAACGTTGAACCAACTTACTTAACACATCATGGTACCAGAGTGCTATTAATCCCAACGAACCTACCTCGAGTACATCTGAAACGACTAGCAAGCAGGCATCCAGCGGCATGGAGAAGATCCAGCCTCCTTCGCAACTCCGGATCTCCGGCAACCTCGGCGCCAACTGGAAAGTCTTCAAACAAAAGTTCCTCCTCTACATCGAGGCCTCCGACCTCGAGGCAGCATCGGATGCCAGAAAGATCGCGCTGTTCCTGTCGACTGTGGGGGATCACGTCATCCACGTTTGCCGATGGCGAAGGCAAGACAAAGTTCAAGACAGTTCTGCTGAAATTCGACAGCCACTGCGACATTGAGGTGAATGAGAGCTTTGAACAGTACATCTTCCAACAGAGGCTTCAGGGTAAGGATGAACCTTTTCAGTCCTTCTTGACCCATCTCCGCATCCCAGCGCAGTCATGTAATTATGACTCGATGACTGATTCCATGATCCGAGATCAGATCGTTTTCGGGGTCCAGTCCGACTCCCTGCAGGAGCAGCTCCTCAAAATCAAACAGTTGACCCTCTCCGTTGCCATCAAAATGTGCGTTGTCCATGAGCATGCCAGAAATCGCTACTCCCGCATCAGGACGGCAGAAACTGCAAAACTGGCCTCCCACAAGGCAGAAAGGGTGCAGGCCATAGCGAAAATGCAAGGCCAGGGCATCGAGGAGAGTGGCCATTTTGTGCACTTTTCTCGGGTCCCCACGCATGCGCGCCACGACCAGGTGGACGATGAGGCCGAAGACCCTGAGGCGCATGCGCGAACGTCGGCCGACCGCATTGCGCATGAGCGATGGCGCACAGAACATGCTGACGTCAGCGTCATGACATGTCCGAATTGTGGCTCCGCCCATTTAAAGCAGCAATGTCCAGCCAAAGGCAGGCGATGTCTACAGTGCGGAAAGCCTGGCCACTACGCGGCCTTCTGCAGGTCCGCACCACCGAACACCAGCCAGCGATCCCAGCTGCAGCGCAGACATGTCCGCTGTGTACAACAAGGCATGCAGGATTCTGATCCAGGCAGCCCAACGGACCCCGGTGCTGACTGCCTCGAGTCTCCATATCGGGGGGCATCATCAGCACACACGAGTTGGTCTCTACCGGGCCTGCAACCGCCTTTCGGTCCTCAGTGTGGATCCTGACGACGAGTGGTGTGCTGTCATCACGGTCAACCAGTCTCGCATCCGATTTAAATTGGACACTGGCGCGTCTGTGAACCTTATATCACAGTCGGCCCTCGACAGCATCCGACACTAACCTAGCATTCTTCCACCAGCCTGCCAGCTCCTTGACTACAATGGTAATGCCATAGCTGCCAGTGGGTCATGTCAGCTAGGTGTCTCTCACAAGGCAATCAAGGCGACGTTGAGATTCGAGATTGTCCGGCCTGACAAGGCATCCCTGCTCGGTGCTCGCGCATGCAAACTCCTAAATCTGGTACAGCGAGTTCATGCCATGTCCTCGATCCGGCGACAGCCTCGCCCAATGCGAATCTCCAGGCTGAGATAGACGACATTCTCACACAACACCACAGTGTGTTTGATGGGATGGGCACGCTCCCATATCGCTACAAATATTGCTCAAGCCAAATGCCTCCCCAGTCATCTATGCACCGCGCCGGGTGCCGGCTCCTCTCAAGGATCGTCTGAAAATGCAGCTACGAGAGCTCCAAGGCCAGGGCATCATCTCAAATGTCACGGAACCCACAGACTGGGTCAGCTCCATGGTCTGCGTCAAGAAACCCTCTGGCGAACTCCGCATTTGCCTTGATCCCAAACACCTGAATCGCAACATCATGCGAGAGCCTTACCCGATCCCGAAGCGTGAAGAATTGACCTGTGAGATGGCTCACGACAAATTCTTTACCAAGCTGGACGCCTCCCGTGGCTTCTGGCAAATTCAGCTGGATGAGTCCAGTCGGAAGCTGTGCACTTTTAACACTCCGTTCGGCAGGTTCTGCTACCACCGCATGCCTTTTGCTATCATATCAGCTTCCGAAGTATTTCATCGCAAAATGGAGCAAATGATGGAGGGCATCGAGGGGGTGCGAGTCTACGTGGACGACGTGATCATCTGGTCCACGACGCCCGAGGATCACATTGCTCGCCTCAAACAGGTTTTCCAGAGGATTCATGAAAATGGCCTCCAGCTCAACAGGGCCAAATGCTCGTTTGGGCGGTCCGCTATCAAGTTTTTAGGTGACCACATTTCACAGCAAGGTGTGCAACCTGACGCCGACAAGATGCTGGCAATCAATGCCATGAAGACAACAGAGGACAAAAAGGAAGTCCTCCGCTTCCTCGGGATGGTAAATTTTCTCAGAAATTTCATTCCCAACATGGCATCCCACACCACGGCCCTCCGGCATCTCGTTAAAAAGTCAACAGTATTCCAGTGCCTTCCCGCACATCAAGCGGAGTGGCTTGAGCTGAAGGTGAAGCTCACCACAGCCCCAGTACTGGTGTTCTTTGACCCAACCAAGGATACCAAGACATCCACAGACGCAAGCCAGAACGGCATTGGGGCGGTGCTCCTCCAGTGAGATGATTCCTCGTCCTGGGCTCCAGTGGCATATGCCTCCAGGGCCATGACTCCGACCGAACAATGGTATGCCCAGATCGAAAAGGAGTGTCTGGGTCTCCTGACAGGAATAGTCAAGTTTCATGACTACGTATACGGTCTGCCGAAGTTCACAATGGAAACGGACCACAGGCCTTTAGTCTACATAATCCAGAAGGATTTAAATGACATGACACCTCGGCTGCAGCGAATTCTTCTTCGTCCCCGCCGATATGACTTCGAACTCATCAACACACCGGGCAAGGAGCTGATTGTCGCAGATGCCCTATCCCGATCCATCACCATGCCGTGTGAACAGGGCGACTTCATTCGCCACATCGAGGCAGAGGTGTAGTTGTGTGCCAGCAACCTCCCAGCCACTGATGAACGAGTTGGCCAGATACGCAAAGAAACTGCCAAAGGTCCTCCACTGCAGCGCGTGATGCAGCACCTTGTCCATGGCTGGCAAAAGGGGCAGTGCCCCCAGTTCTTCAACGTTAAGGATAAGTTAACGGTTGTCGAGGTGATCCTTCTTAAACTAGATAGAATCGTCATTCCCAAAGCATGCAAGCCATGGTGCTCAGACAGATCCATGAGGGTCACCTTGGGGTCGAAAAATGTTGATGCAGAGCTCGGCAGGCAGTCTACTGGCCTGGCATCAGCCAGGACATTGCCAACACGGTCCTCAACTGCACAACATGCCAGAAGTTTCAACCAGCTCAGCCCAAGGAAACACTGCAACAGCACGAGATCGTGACTTCTCTGTGGTCCAAGGTGGGGATAGACCTCTTTCACGTAAATGGGCGTCATTACATGCTCTTGGTCGACTACTTCTCCAGCTACCCGGAAGTGGTGAAACTGTCGGACCTCACGTCCAAGTCAGTGATTAAAGCTTGCAAAGAGACGTTTGCCAGGCACGGCATACCACTCACAGTAATGAGTGACAACGGCCCATGTTTCTACAGCCAAGAGTGGTCCGACTTTGCACGATCCTACCACTTCAGTCACATCACATCCAATCCCCATTACCCGCAATCAAACGGGAAGGCCGAAAAAGGGGTCCATATTGTCAAACGGTTGCTGTGCAAGGCTGCAGACTCAGCCTCGGACTTCAACCTGGCGCTGTTGGCATACAGGGCAACCCCTCTGTCGATTGTTTGTCTCCGGCGCAGCTGCTCATGAACCATAACCTGAGGACGACTGTTCCACCATCCATGTTCCAGACCTTGACCGCCTCACGGTGCTGCAGAAAGTGCAGCGATCCAGGGACCAGCAGAAGATCACGTATGATGCTTATGCCAAGGATCTACCTGCGCTGGCTCCAGACGATGTTGTTCGCATCCAGTTGCCTGAGGGAGGTTTGTCAGCCCCAGCTATTGTCGTCAGGCAGGCTGCCCCCAGGTCCTTCGTTGTCCAAATGGCTGATCGCTCCATTCTACGGCGCAACAGGAGGGCGCTACAAAAAGTTCCCTGCCCACCGCCTGGCCGCACTTCTCTGCATGTCATCATGCCTCCTCCGGACATCTCGCACCATGAGGCCACCAATCTGGCAGCGATCCCGCCTCCCCATGAGGCCACCCGACATGGCAGCAATCCCGCCTGTCTAAGTGCCAGGCGTGTGTGTGTGTGTCATTGGTTATCCTGTGTGTCAATCACTGCCTGTCTGCATCTCATTATATACATGAGTGGATATTCATAGAATTGTATCATAGAATTTACAGTGCAGAAGGAGGCCATTCAGCCCATCGAGTCTGCACCGGCTCTTGGTAAGAGCACCCTACCCAAGGTCAACACCTCCACCCTATCCCCATAACCCAGTAACCCCACCCAACACTAAGGGCAATCTTGGACACTAAGGGCAATTTATCATTGCCAATCCACCTGAACGGCACATCCCCCCCTCCACCTCTGAGCCGATCGACAAGAATTCGTCGCCCGCCACAAAGACTGAATCTATAGACTTAAATCTTGTAAAGTTTGTTCAGTTTGCTCTGTATCTGCACGATAGACATCTTCCCATGTACATATGTTCTTTCACTCACCACTTGTATATAATCATGCATGTATATATGTCGCCACATTCCAAAATTTACTTCAAAAAGGGGAGATGTCATAATACGGCCAGCACGGTAACATTGTGGATAGCATAATTGCTTCACAGCTCCAGGGTCCCAGGTTCGATTCCAGCTTGGGTCACTGCCTGTGCGGAGTCTGCACATCCTCCCCGTGTGTGCGTGGGTTTCCTCCGGGTGCTCCGGTTTCCTCCCACAGTCCAAAGATGTGCAGGTCAGGTGGATTGGCAATGATAAATTGCCCTTAGTGTCCAAGATTGCCCTTAGTGTTGGGTGGGGTTACTGGGTTATGGGGATAGGGTGGAGGTGTTGACCTTGGGTAGGGTGCTCTTACCAAGAGCCGGTGCAGACTCGATGGGCTGAATGGCCTCCTTCTGCACTGTAAATTCTATGATACAATTCTATGAATATCCACTCATGTATATAATGAGATGCAGACAGGCAGTGATTGACACACAGGATAACCAATGACACACACAACACAGAATAACCAATCATCAGGCAGGACACCACCACTATAAAGCACACAGGGCATTAAGACTCTCTCTCTACAGGATACAGCTACTGAGATAGTAAGAGTGCACAAGCCAGTGAGCAGTGTCACCATGAGGTAGAGAGTTAGTCTGGTCAAGCCAGTAGGAGGTTATCAGTTAGATTGATAGAGTGTCAACTCACAGCAGACTATGTACAGCAATCAGGAAGTTCAATAAAACAGTGTTGGACCATCTCCTGTGTCAGAGGCCTGTTTCTAATTTCACTGCATCCAGTTGCAGTCAACGTTGAACCAACTTACTTAACACATTAGACCTGTTTCTGAGCTGATGGTCTCGCAAGCGCACTTGCTGCTTTCTTTTACCTCGTCACCAAGTGTAGCAACTTGGCTCCACCAGTTAGATCCAAACAACAAATATTTATTCATGCAACATGCTATGTACAGAGTAGTACAGCCACGCGCTGCCAGTCCTGGATCGATCTGAGCAAAAGCCCGTGCTCTGCTCCACGATTCCACACACTAAGTACCAATTGGATGAGTGGGCCACATGACCCTTCAGAAGATCGCCCTTAAAGGGGGCAGCTACGACAAAATGCTTATTATTTTGTCATATCGTAAATCATTTTCAGCTGTATTAATCAAACTACAAAAAGTTACCACACATAAATATATCAAAGAATAACATGAAACCAATTTTTTTTTAAGACTATTACATTGTAAAACATTGCCCAATAAGCTAGTTTATGGCAAATTTTGGGTTTGATTACATGCAAATAAATTTAATCAGAAACTCCATGGGGAAAAAAACAATTTTCAAACCGGGTCTAATTTTGGGCAAAGATCATGTTGAAATTACCAAATACACCCAAAGTAGAAACTCAGGCCCAAAGAGTACCAGGCAGCACATGCCCAAACTGAATGGCTTGAGGCCCACCTTAAGACCCTCAGACATAGAAGCAGAATTAGGCCACTCAGCCCATTGAGTCTGTTCCGCCATTCAATCATGGCTGATATTCTCTCATCCCTATTCTCCTGCCTTCTCCCCATAACCCCTGAACCGCTTATTAATCAAGAACCTATCTATCTCTGTCTTAAATACACGCAGTGATTTGACCTCCACAGCCTTCTGCGGCAAAGAGTTCCTTAGATTCACCACCATCTGACTGAAGAAATTCCTCCTCATCTCTGTTTTAAAGGATCATCCCTTTAGTTTTATTATATCTTATATTACATCTCAAATTATACCTTAAATTATATCTCAGACCATATTTAAACATTCCAAGCAAGCTACCAAGCTGTGCCTCAACTAGCATCTCACTCTGTTGGAGGATTGAATTTTTGGCCACTCTCCTGGTCGGCGGTGTCTTAGATAAATCCTGGTGGGGGAGGGTGACAGGAAGTTGTGGGGACGAGTTGCAGCTGGCAACAGACATCAGGAATGCTGTCGAACCTGTTTCTGATGATACTGGTTTCATATTTTTAAAAATGTACTTCCCCTTTTGCCAGCAACAGCCTGCTAGGCCACAACCACACCAGCGAAACTTGAATGTGTCTGCTCTGCTAAATGCAGCCCAGTCACCCCAAAAGGTCCTAAAACAGTGCCAGAGTTCACCGGCCATTGGGATTCTCTTTTCCTGCTGGAGGGTGGGGTGGCCTCAATGGGAAATCCCATTGACAAGCAGCGGGAGTAGAGAATCCTGCAACAGTGCGCTGCCGAGCACCATGCGGCTCGGGACCGGAGAATCCAGCTCCAGGCATTAGGCCCTTTATCAACATAGGCCTGTTACAGTTGCCAGCATGGAGAACTGAGAATCACTCGAGACCAATATGGAATTGGGCATTTCAGAGCTGTGTGCTTCTACCATTTTGATACCAGATTAAAAGGAACAATTAAACAGAGAAAACAAGCATTCATAAGAACATAAGAACTAGGAGCAGGAGTAGGCCATCTGGCTCCTCGAGCCTGCTCCGCCATTCAATGAGATCATGGCTGATCTTTTGTGGACTCAGCTCCACTTTCCAGCCCAAACACCATAACCCTTAATCCCTTTATTCTTCAAAAAACTATCTATATTTATCTTAAAAACATTTAATGAAGGAGCCTCTACTGCTTCACTGGGCAAGGAATTCCATAGATTCACAACCCTTTGGGTGAAGAAGTTCCTCCTAAACGCAGTTCTAAATCTACTTCCCCTTATTTTGAGGCTATGCCCCCTAGTTCTGCTTTCACCCGCCAGTGGAAACAACCTGCCCGCATCTATCCTATCTATTCCTTTCATAATTTTATATGTTTCTATAAGATCCCCCCTCATCCTTCTAAATTCCAATGAGTACAGTCCCAGTCTACTCAACCTCTCCTCGTAATCCAACCCCTTCAGCTCTGGGATTAACCTAGTGAATCTCTTCTGCACACCCTCCAGTGCCAGTACGTCCTTTCTCAAGTAAGGAGACCAAAACTGAACACAATACTCCAGGTGTGGCCTCACTAACACCTTAGACAATTGCAGCATAACCTCCCTAGTCTTAAACTCCATCCCTCTAGCAATGAAGGACAAAATTCCATTTGCCTTCTTAATCACCTGTTGCACCTGTAAACCAACTTTTTGCGACTCATGCACTAGCACACCCAGGTCTCTCTGCACAGCGGCATGTTTTAATATTTTATCATTTAAATAATAATCCCTTTTGCTGTTATTCCTACCAAAATGGATAACCTCACATTTGTCAACATTGTATTCCATCTGCCAGACCCTAGCCCAGTCACTTAGCCTATCCAAATCCCTCTGCAGACTTCCAGTATCTTCTGCACTTTTTGCTTTACCACTCATCTTAGTGTCGTCTGCAAACTTGGACACATTGCCCTTGGTCCCCAACTCCAAATCATCTATGTAAATTGTGAACAATTGTGGGCCCAACACCGATTCCTGAGGGACACCACTAGCCACTGATTGCCAACCAGAGAAATACCCATTAATCCCCACTCTTTGCTTTCTATTAATTAACCAATCCTCTATCCATGCATCTTTATCTTATGCAGCAACTTTTGTGTGGCACCTTGTCAAAGGCTTTCTGGAAATCCAGATATACCACATCCATTGGCTCCCCGTTATCTACCGCACTGGTAATGTCCTCAAAAAATTCCACTAAATTAGTTAGGCACGACCTGCCCTTTATGAACCCATGCTGCGCCTGCCCAATGGGACAGTTTCCATCCAGATGCTTCGCTATTTCTTCCTTGATGATAGATTCCAGCATCTTCCCTACTACCGAAGTTAAGCTCACTGGCCTATAATTACCCGCTTTCTGCCTACCTCCTTTTTTAAACAGTGGTGTCACGTTTGCTAATTTCCAATACGCCGGGACCACCCGAGTCTAGTGAATTTTGGTAAATCATCACTAGTGCATTTGCAATTTCCCTAGCCATCTCTTTTAGCACTCTGGGATGCATCCTATCAGGGCCAGGAGAATTGTCTACCTTTAGCCCCATTAGCTTGCCCATCACTACCTCCTTGGTGATAACAATCCCCTCAAGGTCCTCACCTGTCATAGCCTCATTTCCATCAGTCACTGGCATGTTATTTGTGTCTTCCACTGTGAAGACCGACCCAAAAAACCTGTTCAGTTCCTCAGCCATTTCCTCATCTCCCATTATTAAATCTCCCTTCTCATCCTCTAAAGGACCAATATTTACCTTAGCCACTCTTTTTTGTTTTATATATTTGTAGAAACTTTTACTATCTGTTTTTATATTCAGAGCAAGTTTACTCTCGTAATCTATCTTACTCTTCTTTATAGCTTTTTTAGTAGCTTTCTGTTGTCCCCTAAAGATTTCCCAGTCCTCTAGTCTCCCACTAATCTTTGCTACTTTGTATGCTTTTTCCTTCAATTTGATACTCTCCCTTATTTCCTTAGATATCCACGGTCGATTTTCCCTCTTTCCACCGTCCTTCCTCTTTGTTGGTATAAACCTTTGCTGAGCACTGTGAAAAATCGCTTGGAAGGCTCTCCACTGTTCCTCAACTGTTTCACCATAAAGTCTTTGCTCCCAGTCTACCTTAGCTCGTTCTTCTCTTATCCCATTGTAATCTCCTTTGTTTCAGCACAAAACACTAGTGTTTGATTTTACCTTCTCACCCTCCATCTGCATTTTAAATTCCACCATATTGTCATCGCTCCTTCCGAGAGGATCCCTAACTATGAGATCCTGAATCAATCCTGTCTCATTACACAGGACCAGATCTAGGACCGCTTGTTCCCTTGTAGGTTCCATTACATACTGTTCTAGGAAACTATCGCGGATACATTCTATAAACTCCTCCTCAAGGCTGCCTTGACCGACCTGGTTAAACCAATCGACATGTAGATTAAAATCCCCCATGATAACTGCTGTACCATTTCTACATGCATCAGTTATTTCTTTGTTTATTGCCTGCCCCACCATAGTGTTACTATTTGGTGGCCTATAGACTACGCCTATCAGTGACTTTTTCACCTTCCTATTCCTGGTTTCCACCCAAATGGATTCAACCTTATCCTCCATAGCACCGATGTCATCCCTTACTATTGCCCGGATGTCATCCTTAAATAACAGAGCTACACCACCTCCGTTACCATCCACTCTGTCCTTCCGAATAGTTTGATACCCTTGGATATTCAACTCCCAGTCGCGACCATCCTTTAACCATGTTTCAGTAATGGCCACTAAATCATAGTCATTCACAATGATATGCGCCATCAACTCATTTACCTTATCCGAATACTACGAGCATTCAATTAAAGTACACTTATGTTGGCTTTTTTACCTCTGTTCTGAATCTTAACACCTCGATCAGTAACCTCTCCTAAGTTATATTTCCTCTTACCTTTTCTCCTAATTTTCCTTGTCGTTGAACCCATATCTTCATGTAACAACCTGCCGCGTTGCTTACCATTAATGTTTTTACTTCCCGTTTTATTCCTTTTAGTATTCCTGGTCCTATTCACTGAGCTCCCCTCAGTCACTGTACCTTGTACTGTCGCCCTTTTTGATTTTTGACTATGGCTTCTCTGCCTTACACTTTCCCCCTTACTGCCTTTTGTTTCTGTCCCTGTTTTACTACCTTCCAACTTCCTGCATTGGTTCCCATCCCCCTGCCACATTAGTTTAAACTCTCCCCGTCAGCTCTAGCAAACACCCCCCCTAGGACATCGGTTCCAGTCCTGCCCAGGTGCAGACTGTCCGGTTTGTACTGGTCCCACCTCCCCCAGAACCGGTTCCAATGCCCCAGGAATTTGAATCCCTCCCTCTAGCACCATCTCTCAAGCCACGCATTCATCTTATCCAACCTGACATTCCTACTCTGACTAGCTCGTGGCACTGGTAGCAATCCTGAGATTACTACCTTTGAGGTCCAACTTTTTAGTTTAAGTCCTAACTCCCTGAATTCAGCTTGTAGGACCTCGTCCCATTTTTTTACCTATATCGTTGGTGCCTATGTGCACCACGACAGCTGGCTGTTCACCCTTCTCCCCCCCCCCCCCCCAGAATGTCCTGCAGCCGCTCCGTGACATCCTTGATCCTTGCACCAGGGAGGCAACATACCATCCTGGAGTCTCGATTGCGTCCGCAGAACCGCCTGTCTATTCCCCTTACGATTGAGTCCCCTATCACTATAGCCCTGCCATTCTTCTTCCTGCCCAGCTGCGCAGCAGAGCCAGCCACGGTGCCATGAACCTGGCTGCTGCTGCCTTCCCCTGGTGAGCCATCTCCCTCAACAGTATCCAAAGCGGTATATCTGTTTTGCAGGGAGATGGCCGCAGGGGACACCTGCACTGCCTTCCTACTCTTGCTCTGTCTTTTGGTCACCCATTTTCTATCTCCCTCAGTACCTTTCACCTGCGGTGTGACCAACTCGCTAAATGTGCTATTCACGACGTCCTCAGCATCGCGGATGCTCCAAAGTGAGTCCATCCGCAGCTCCAGAGCCGTCAAGCGGTCTAACAGGATCTGCAACTGGACATATTTCTTGCACGTGAAGGAGCCAGGGACAGTGGACGTGTCCCTGAGCTCCCACATCGCACACGAGGAGCATGACACGGTTCCAAGATCTCCTGCCATGTCTTAAACCTTTGGTTAACTTCAACAACTACAATTTCCACAAAAAATAGAAGACAAAATAAATAAATATACCAATGAAAAGAAAAAGAAAACAGAAAAACTACTTACCAGTCACTTACCAGGGATAAAAAGCACTTCCTCCCCACCCAGCTTCGAATTCCCACCTAGATTCAAATTCCCAAACTCACTCTTTGCTGTCTCACGCTGGCTGTGTCTTCTCTGGCTCACCGGGAGAAGTCACTGGGAGTGAGTTACAAGTTGCTCTTTTTAAATTGGCCTGAGTTGACTCCCCTCCCCCACCTGCTTTTAGATCAAAGTAGATTAAAGTGACTGACACTTAACTGCCAACCAGTTATGTGAGTGGGCGGGGCAGCCCTTGTTAACCTACACTGCACAATTCTAGATTAATTTAAATTAATTTAAACTCCTGAAATTTAAAAAGAGCTGCCTTACTGATTTGATTTGATCCAATTCCCACCTAGATTTAACCACACATCATTAAAATATGAGCCTTGAATTTCCTCAATGTGCAGCGTACTAAGTTACATTATTCCCCAGCAGAGGGAGCTGCATGCAAATCTCATCAGTAATTTAATTTGAATATGAAGTAAATTGTGGTAGGATTTCTGTAAGGTTCTGATACAATTGTGATCTGAAAACTCAAGTGAGCAGATTGGGTTCCATGATGCACCAGTGCGGGAGTAATGCAGCCTTTGTAAAGGCTGCAGTCTTCATTAGAGCACATGCAGGTTGTTCAGCCGAGGCTGTAAACGTTCTTTAACTGACTCATTTGCATTTTAACGACTGCTAAAATAAGATTGTGACCAACATTCGTGTGAATAATTTACTAATGAGTCACTTCACAGGTCACATGGAATAACAAATTCAAGTCTGCAATTAACTAGAACATTCTCCAGCTGAAGAAAACAGTTAATCAGTTTTTAGCAGAATGCCTATTAATCCTCCCACTATTGCAGCAAACAACACCTCTCATAGTTAATTATAATAATCAACTTTTATAAAAGTTCATACTGAACTTTGTGTAATATTCATTTCCTTGGTGGGCTCCCCCAACATTTATGATTTTATGGGGAAAAAATGAAATACATCTTTTCAGTTGTCGTTCAGAGTTCTGGAAGATCGCCTGTAGTGTGTTAGTCCAGGAGCTCTGAACTGATGGATCTGCCATTGGGAATAGCCCTGAAATGTTCCCCAGCGAAGCCAGTAAGCAGAATTATTATTATTATGGACAGACATTTAATTTACAAAAGGTGCTGAAACTGCTCTTTCTAGTCATGTGATTCCTGTCACTCTGGGTAGAAAAGAGCATTCTTTCTTGAAAGAACAGAATAACTTCCTCTGGCCTGTTTGCCAGAATGGAGAACGAGGGGATTTGGGCAGCAGGGTGAGGCTAGAGTCGGATGGTTACATTCTGGATTGTTTTCATTGCGTTTAATTTGTTTTCTCAGGTTTTCACTTCTTTTGTTGTATTTTTGTTTCATTTTGGAATTTCCATTCCTGCCGTTTTCAGGAACTCAAAAGACCTCAGGCACCATTTAATGCCCAAAAAACAGAGTCCTGTTTTGGGTGTGTATAGCGTGGTGGTCTCAGCGCCTGCAGCACCAAGTACGACCCCACTATCAAACAGGATTCTATTGTATTTTTGGCCTCGGTGAGGAACGGCCCGCTGAGGCTGCCCTTGAGGTCGTCAGTGCAGGGAGAGGTCCGATCTCTGGACTCCCCACGACCCCCCCACCGTGGTTTCTGGTTCCGAACACCTCAACTTATCTCTGGGGGATCAGTCCTGTGGGGGGGCATTGCCAAGGTGCTCCAGAACATGTCCCAGTCACTGAGAACCGTGTCCCAGATGCAGGTGGACATTGACGAGGTATTGCAGAGCGCGGCTCGGTCACAGAGGGTCATTGCTGAGAGTGTCAACACCATGGTGCAGACAATGGGAAGCTGCCAGGTCTGACAGAGCCAGATGACACAGGGGCCTCTGGAGCTCATTCCAGCCACCCCCCTGTCCTAAGGTGGCTCCCAAGGCCCTGCGGGCACAGACCGGGAGGAGAGAGGGCTGGAGGCCAACCAGGAACCCGCGCTATAGGGAGACGATGGCAGTCACCAACTCTGCCCAGGTCGGTAAGCACATCATCCATTTCAGGATGGATCAAGTCAGCCTGGCTGACCGAGCCAGAAGCTTTACAGTTAATACAAGTTTCACCTGAATACAAGGTGCCACCGTATGCAGCAATGTGGCCATCAAGGTGCCAGCCGGCCAGTCGTCCGTCTTTGCCAATAGAAAGGGGTTTCACCCCATGAAGTTCAAATAGTATGTGACCACAAGACCCAAATGGTACAGGTTTGTGTGATGAACCCTGGCTGCTCCCCATCATGCACCACTGAAAAGTGCCATGGCGGTTCCAGCTCACTTTAATGGATGATTTCTGGGTGACAAGGGATAAGGTGAAAAGGTGGCTCATGACTGCACTCAGACACCCGAGGACAGAAGTGGATGAAAAGTACAAGCGCTGTCATGCCTCCATAAGGGCTGTGTTGAGAGGAAAATAGGTCTGTTTAAAATGAGATTCCAATGCATGGACCACTCCCGGAAGGTCCACTGGAACAGGAGGACACTAAGGCAGGTGCACTCACCTCAGAGGGGGAATCAAATGATGACTCAGATGCAGAGCCTGAGCAGGCAAATGGTGAGGATGAGAAGCTAAACGTGAGGAATCTTCAGGAAGGCAGGGACACCTGGGAAACCTTGATTCAATACTTCTTCAGCTAGGCTGCCAAGGTTTGCCTTCCTTCTGAGTCTAAGGGCACCACCTCCTTTGCAAACATTTCAGACAAAACCATGCCATCAACCCAATGTCGCCTGACTACCTCTAATAATATTTGCTGCCCCTAGTGTCCATTACAAAGACTCTCTACAAACTCCCTGAGGCAACAGGGAGATCTCGTCTATCATTTCATACATGACTACTTATACATATCATTACACAGCGGTCCTCCGAATGCCAGCACATTGGGAACTCTCTGTTTCCACCATCTCCTTATGTGAGTATGATGTGCTCTCATCACTGTGCACTACCAACTGAGCAGACGCACTATTACCCTCCAGCGTGCCTGTATCTGCACTGGTGCTTGGAATGGAGAGAGGGTGTGACACGGGTGGATCTGTCAGTAGCACCTCCTCAGGCATCAATGGAGGGTCCTAGTGTCCTGGCTGACTCTGGAGGATGGCACATCTGAGGGAGGAAAATAATCAGTCAGTATTATTACCCATCACACAGTCAATGTCTCTGCTAGGCAGCCAGGTTTGATTGATATCAATGGCATGACAGTGGTTTTGTGATTGCTGAATCACTGGGTACTCTTTCTCAGACTCCAAATGAGGAATGAGATGACCCTACATTCTTTTCACACTCGACCGGTCCCACTTCTGTCCACTTGCCTCTTACATTCCTCTGATTTGCCTGCCTCTCTACGACCCGAGGACCTTCCTCCGTAGTTGAGCTCTGGGGTACCTATTTCATGGCACCTATTACCAGGTTAACCAACCAGTTGCAGATCGTTCTACATCATTCTGGCTTCTCTTTTCCAAAAAGCATAAAAATCCATTCTTTACTCAGTCCTCCACCTCCAGCACCAAACCATGGTCTCACCTCCCCCACCCCTTCACCCCCGAGAACCATGTTGGCATTCCCAACATCTTTGCACATCTGACCCCAGGTGGACCCAAAGCTTCTAATCTTATCACCCAGTCTTAACACGCACAGGCAGATGTACCTTCTGTAACTCCAATTCCTACGCCCCTGAGTTCCACTAAGGATGGGCACCCTTCCACACTTCTCCACACTGGACCATGCCAACTCAGTACTCACCCTTTCCATGTGCAGAAGATCATTGAACCATTTCCAGCTAGCACTGTATCCATGTGAGGCAGACCATGTTGTGTGCCCGCTGACACACTCTCAGATGAGCTCAGCACTCGGGGCAGCATGGTAGAGCAGTGGATAGCACTGCCGCCTCATGGCGCCGAGGTCCCAGGTTCAATCCCGGCTCTGGATCACTGTCCATGTGGAGTCTGCACATTCTTCCCGTGTTTGCGTGGGTCTCGCCCCCACAATCCAAAGATGTGCAGAGTAGGTGGATTGGCCACGCTAAATTGCCCCTTAATTGGAAAAAATGAATTGGGTACTCTAAATTTAAGAAAAAAGATGAGCTCAGCACTCTTCAGTTGTCACGGCCTTCTCAGCCCAGGCCTTCTCAATGGGAGCATGAAGGCAGTCATCTGAAAGCCTGGGGTGGGGAGGGGTAGATCTCCCAGATACTCCTGCCATTTTGGGAAGCTCTCTGTGTCTCCACCGATGTCTTCTGTGGTCTGACTCTGCTGTCTTTAAACCACCCGCCGGGTCCCCATTGGACCCAATGCCCACCACGTTTCAGCCCCCGCTGGCCTCGCAGAGCCTATGTATAAATGTGTTTCATGCTGCTTGGCATTTAATTAGCCAGCCAGCGGGATATTGTGATTTTCGTCAATCTCAGGCGGAAGCAGAAAATGCAGCCGTTTCCAATCCCGTCCACCACGCCTGTCAGGGGTAAAATCCTCGCCTTAAAACTTTATTTTATTTCATCTCACCATGGCTCCTGTGGCCTCCCTGAGATAGACACTGGACGTATTTAAAGGGATTAAGGACAAAGGGTGGTGGGTAGGGTTCATGGATTGGCGTGAGTTAGCATTAAATTGGAATAAGGGCTATAATGGGACATGGAGATGGGTAGAGTGGGAAAGATTGGCATGGAGAGTGTGAGGGACCATTGTGGGGGGGGGGGGTAAAGGGATATAGTTTGGTGCAATGGAGAGTGAGTGGAGGGCATGTTATGGCATAATTTGGCATGGAGGGGCATGGGGAGTGTGTGAAGGGGGCGTGGGCCAGAGGGCTGTTTTTGCTTTCTCGTTTTTATTGTAACAGAGCACTCTTCCACTCTTCTTAATGAGTACTGTGCTCAGATATTAGCTGCAGGAAACTCAGTTGGGAGTAAACAGTTTTTAAAAAGGCATTGTAGGTAGATGTACACAATGGAAATCAAATCACACATGCACAAATGCCTTTGACGTGTGTGATCAGATATGTTTCATGCGTGTATTTAGCTTTTTTAAAACTCCTGCCTTGGACAACTGGTCTTTGTCATTACAATTTTCATCTTTCAATAATATGGATGGCAATTCACTGGTTAGTTGCATTTGGAAATTCCACAGAAAATCTCCAAAACGGAAATGACAATTTCGCCGATAATTCCTCCAAAGTGGGCAATTGCACCTGACAAAAACTCAGTGGGCAGCAAGATTCCAAAGCCAGTAATGAAATCAGAAACTGGTTCAGTTCTACTTGCTAAGGAATCCTGCTGTATTTGCTGTGGGTTAATCTTTGTAACACAAATATCTACATATTTTGACAGGAGAAAAGGAACATCTTCAGTCGACACATTTGACCTTGAAATTACTTTGTAAAGTTGCTCTTGTCACGCACGAAGAATGTTTTTCATGGTACTGACATTGTCATTCCTTAGAAAAATTGTTCAAATGGTAAAATCCAGCTTGTTAAATGGAGTAATTTGAAAGGAACTCATGGAATTGGAACAACAATTGGATTCTAAGCCAAGAAAATTAGGTAAATGCTATGTCATCATAATCATTAGTTCAATAATCCGTGTTGAATGCTCCATTAACTTCCAGGACCAGGAAGGGCTAATTCCATACAAACATTTGAAATCGGGACAGAGGTAGGTCATTCAGCACATCAAACCTCTGCCACTCAGTAAGATTATGGCTGAACTGTTTGTGCTTCAAGTTCAACTTTCCCATCTACCCCGATAATCTGACACAAATCTATTAACCGCCCCCTTAAAAATATTCAATGACCCCGCCTCCACTTCCTTCTCAGGCAGAGAGTTCCAAAGTCGCACAATAATTATCCTCATTTTCGTCCTATAAGGGAGACTCCTAATTTTAAAACAGTGTCCCCTAGGTGTGGACCCACCTACAAGAGGAAACATTCTTTCCATGCCCACCTTGTCAACACCATTCAGGATCTTGTATACTTCAATCGGGTCACCCCTCACTCTTCTAAACTCCAGTGGAAACAAGCCCAGTTGAATTGTAATCACTCTAAAAGGTATTTTTTATGTTGGATGTTGAAATGGTGATATCAGCAGGGCATTCAGGGTGCCTGCCCACTGCAGCAGTTGGAAGTTTTGAATCACTTCCAGGTCTGGTCCTTATTCACATTTGTACAGTGAGCGCAATTCATTCATGAGCAGTATCAGTGATTATTGCCCACAGTCAGCCAATCAGGTGATGGTATGTTAGGCCAAGCCAGCATTGAGTTGGGAGACACATTTTGACATTCTGGACAAACACTCCTGCTCCAGCTCACCCTACGAATACCTTGAACAGAATTGAAAAATTAACCTTTAGGAGAGGCTGCCAGGACTCCATTAAAGGAACACCAATTAGGCATCTTTAGAAGTCACAGAGAAGTCTGGAAAAGAGATCAAACAAATGGTTTATTACCACATTTGAAGTATTTACAAGTATAGTCCCAGTGCAAGTCAGGATTACTCTGCAGCTCAGCTCCTATCTGGGCCGGCTTTTAATGTCCAGTGTTAGCTATCCTGCTGATGGGCCCCCGCCCTGATCGGGGAAGCTCGTTCTCCACGAGGCTCACGGGGAAATTAATCGGGTCATCACCGTGGGTCTCTTTGGGGTTATAACATCCTTCCCCACCCCCCCTTCCCGAAGTCCATAAGTCCCTCTGAAGAAGGTTGAACGGGAGGACGCCTGCTCCTCTTCCAGTTACACTTGTGTTGGGGCAACATGGCTGGAAGACGATTCCTCTGCCAGGGCATGGCCTGACACTGGTCTGCTGCTCCTGAGCTGGTCAAGGTGCTTCCGCACTATCCGTTCCTGTGTTTTTAACTGGTACAAATCTGGTCTGGCCTGCTGCACCACTGTCCCTGGGATCCATCGGGCACTATCCCCAAGGTTTCAGACGTATACTGAGTCCCCTGGTTTGAAACTCCTGGTCCGCAACCTCCACCTTGGCTTCACCTCTGCAGATCTTGACTATGTCGTACTTTTCACCACTATCGGGGTACATGAAGCTGAGGCGGGTCCTGAGCCGCTGGCCCATCAACAGATCTACAGGTTCTACGCCTGTCGCGGAATGCAGCATGGTCTGATAGCTGAACAAAAACCTTGCCAGTCGCACCTTCACAGATCCCGTGGTCTGTTTCTTCATTCCTCTCTTGAAGGTCTGCACCGCTTGCTCGGCCAGCCTGTTCGGGACAAGGTGATACAGGGCCATCAGCATGCGCTGCAGTCTGTTTGCCTTCATAAACCCCTCGAATGAGTCACGGGTGAAGGGGGTGCAATTGTCAGTGACCAGCACCTTCAATATGCCGTGGGTGCTAAAAGAGGGCCTTAGCTTCTCAACCGGAGCCTTTGACATGGTGGACAACATCCGGTGGACTTCCAAGCACTTGGAATGGGCATCAGCCATGAGTCGAAACATTGACACTTGGAAAGACTCGTGAAATTGACTTGTAGGCGCACCCAAGGCTGGCTGGGAGGGCTTCTGCGAGGGCCAGGGGGAGTAGGGGGGCTGTGGGGATGGTGTGGATGGGCATGGAACACCAGTGCTGCAGCCTGCAAGGCAGCATGCAGCTGTGCACGCCGCTGACTGCCCACTGTGTACTAGGGCCTTGGGTCATACGGGTATCCCCACAGGCCACCTCCCTCAGTGTCCTCTAGCCCACGCCGACCCATCAGCCATATGGGCGCACTACAGCGCAGCCAGTGCCATCTTGTTGGCTGGGGTGGTGTGTATGAGGAGTGAAGTGTGTTTATGTGTCTGCAGCTTGTGGGCCTCTTGAGTGTCAACCATGGATCTAGCGAATCCGGCAATGTTTCTCATTGGAATCGATTGTGTTCCAGGTGGCGCCTTAGCAGTCATTGAATCGGTCCAAGTGGGGCGCCAGTTTTGCTGTTGTGGAAGTCCACGAATCCTGCGCCGGCGTCAACACATAGTCTCAGGAACGGAGAATCCTACCGCTAGTCTTCCATGCTGAGCTCCTGCATTTTGGCTTCAAATGCCCATAGTTCTTTGGATAACTTCCCTTGCTGGTCCCCGTGTAAGATGATGTGGTGTGCATTCGCCAATACGGGGCCTTTCCACATCCAGTCATGTATCTGGACGGCGGTGGCCGACAAGGTATCCATTAAGTTAAGTGTCGAAACAACTTTGTCGGCTCTCGGTGGAGACGGAGGGGCGCATTGGCAGTGGGAGCATGCTTACATACCCGCTTTTGCAATTTGTGTGCTGATGCACGATCAATTACTATTAAAACAAGGTAGTAACATAACTGAAGGCTTTAATAGACTAGAACTGTTCCCCAGCACCTTCGGTACACAATGAGGGCTGCTGGGACGGCACCGGTTCTTATACCCCGCCTGTCAGGGCGGAGCTACATACAAAACAGCCAATGATAAACTCCTAGGTTTAACCAATGGTCTTCAGCCTCTCGGGTACTGCAATACCTGATAATACCACATTCACCCCCTGTTAAAAAAGAGTCCGGTGGGGGTGGTGGCCAGTGGTTACAATTGCATTTAACATGGTATGATCAGATATGGAGGTACCATGATACCTCCTTACAGGGTTGTAGAGAATATTTACAATCGTGGAAGATATATACATTCAGTGTTTATTTACAGTTACAGATCAGTTATACTGAAGCAATCAGTCGGTCGGGTGGCCTGGTCATCCTCCTGGACCGTCTGAGCCTCGGTGGTGATTCCGGTGGGGGTCCGGGCGTCTGCGACTCCAGGAGTGTGGCTTCGGCCTCCATGGCAGCTTCGTCACCACTAGACGGCGCTGGTGGGGCAAACGGTTGACAAGAGGGGGGGGCGCCTGTAGGGGGCGTCGGTGGGTGGGAGGGCCTAGACAGGGGCGGCGGGAGGACTGACCCTCCTGTGAGGTGCTGTGGAGAGGGGGGGGGGTGGGGGGGGGGGGGTTGGTTCGGGTGCGCGTGGGATTCCGGTGGGCGCCAGGTCCCGTAGGGAGACCGTATCCTGCTGGCCGTCAGGGAACGCCACGTAAGTGTACTGGGGCTTAGCGTGCAGCAGGTGGACCCTCTCGACCAACGGGTCCGACTTGTGTGCCCGTATGTGTTTTCGGAGCAGGTTGGGTCTGGGTGTCGCTAGCCAAGTCGGGAGCGAGGTCCCGGAGGAGGACTTCCTGGGGAAAACCAGGAGACGTTCGTGAGGTGTCTGGTTGGTAGTTGTACAGAGCAGTGACCGGATGGCGTGGAGGGCCTCCGGGAGGACTTCTTGCCAGCGGGAGACTGGGAGATTCCTGGACCGTAGGGCCAGCAGGACGGTCTTCCAGACCGTTCCGTTCTCCCTCTCTACCTGCCCATTTCCCCGGGGGTTGTAACTGGTCGTCCTGCTTAAGGCGATGCCCCTGTTGAGCAGGAATTGACGCAGTTCGTCGCTCATAAAGGAGGACCCCCTATCACTGTGTATGTACGTGGGGAAACCGAACAGTGTAAAGATACCCTGGAGGGCCTTGATGATGGTAGTTGCGGTCATGTCTGGGCAGGGGATGGCGAAAGGGAACCGGGAGTACTCGTCAATCACGTTCAGGAAGTACGTGTTGAGGTCAGTGGAGGGGAGGGGGCCTTTGAAATCCATGCTGAGGCGTTCAAAGGGACAGGAAGCCTTTATCAGGTGCGCTTTCTATGGCCAGTAGAAATGCGGTTTGCACTCCGCGCAGATTTGGCAGTCCCTGGTGGCTGTCCTGACCTCCTCGATGGAGTAGGGCAGGCTGCTGGTCTAAATAAAGTGGAAAAAGCGAGTGACCCCCGGGTGGCAGAGGTTCTCGTGGAGGGCTCGGAGACGGTCCATTTGTGCGGTCGCACATGTGCCGCGGACAGGGCATCAGGAGGCTCGTTTAGCTTCCCGGGACGATACAAGATCTCGTAGTTGTAGGTGGAGAGTGAGGTGTTGGGTGCTCTGAGGTACAGACGAACCAACACGGTTGCGATTGGTACAACGCAGTTTTATTCCAACTAACTATTTATACATCTGACTTGGTACTCAGCACGTTGTGACTGTGTGAGTGTCTTGCTAATGAGGTCCTGGCCCTGTGCTGTCTCCAGATGGACTGGCCAGGAAGTGTCGTGTTTCTTGTCTTATACTGTGTCTGCTCTTGTCTGTGATTGGCTGTCGTGTTATGTGTGCTAATTGGTCTGTTGGTCTGTCTATCATTATGTATGTGTTATGATGTATGTTTGAATATCATGACAGAGAGTTCTATTCTCCACCGCAAGATCTTGTCGTTTTTTATCTTGCCCCGTTTGGCATTATCAAACATGAACGCCACCGACCGTTGGTCAGTGAGGAGAGTGAATCTCCTGCCGGCCAGGTAATGCCTCCAATGTCGCACAGCTTCTACTACGGCTTGTGCCTCTTTTTCGACCGAGGAATGGCGAATTTCAGAAGCATGGAGGGTACGGGAGAAGAAGGCCACAGGTCTGCCCGCTTGGTTGAGGGTGGCGGCCAGAGCTACGTCGGACGCGTCACTCTCGACCTGGAAGGGGAGGGCCTCGTCGATGGCGTGCATCGTGGCCTTTGCAATGTCTGCTTTGATGAGGCTGAAGGCCTGGCGGGCCTCCATCGACAGGGGGAAGGTTGTGGACTAGATTAGGGGACGGGCTTTGTCTGCGTAGTTAGGGACCCACTGGGCGTAATAACTGAAAAACCCGAGGCAGCGCTTCAGGGCCTTGGGGCAGTGAGGGAGGGGGAACTCCATGAGGGGGCGCATGCGTTCGGGGTCAGGGCCTATAACTCCATTTTGCACTACGTAGCCGAGAATGGCTAGACGGTCGGTGCTAAATACACATTTATCCTTATTATACATTAAGTTAAGGATTTTAGCGTCGGGAGAAATTTTCGGAGGTTAGTGTCGTGGTCCTGCTGGTCATGGCCGCAGATGGTGACATTATCAAGATACGGAAACGTTGCGCGTAATCCGTACCGGTCAACCATTCGGTCCAACTCGCGCTGGAAGACTGAGACCCCGTTAGTGACACCAAAGGGAACCCTTAAAAAACGATAGAGCCGTCCATCTGCTTCGAAGGCAGTGTACTTGCGGTCACTAGTACGGAGGGGTAGTTGATGGTAGGCGGACTTGAGATCCACCGTGAAGAAGACCTTATATTGCGTGATCCTGTTTACCCGATCGGATATGCGGGAGAGAGGGTACGCGTCCAGCTGCGTAAACCTGTTGATGGTCTGACTGTCGTCAATGACCATCCTATGTTTCTCCCCGGTCTTTACCACCACTACTTGAGCTCTCCAGGGACTGTTGCTAGATTCATTGACCCCTTCCCTCAGTAGCCTTTGGACCTCTGACCTGATGAAGGTCCGGTCCTGGGCACTGTACCGTCTGCTCCTGGTGGCGAGGGTTTGCAATCCGGGGTGAGGTTCGCAAACAGGGAAGGCGGGTCGACCTTAAGGGTCGCGAGGCCGCAGACAGTAAGGGGGGGTATAGGGCCGCCGAATTTGAAGGTCAGGCTTTGCAAGTTACATTGGAAATCCAACCTTAGGAGTGTAGCCGCGCAGAGGTGCGGCAGGACGTTAAAGGCGGAAATTGTTGAATTTCCTGCCTTGGACCGTGAGGTTTGCTAGGCAGAATCCCTTTATCTCCACTGAGTGTGAACCGGAGGCCAGGGAGATTCTTTGGTTTACAGGGTGGGTAACAAGTGAACACGCCTTACCGTGTCGGGGTGTATAAAGCTCTCCGTGCTCCCAGAGTCGATCAGGCTGGACGTCTCGTGGCCGTTGTTGAAGACCGTCGTCGTTGCTGTTGAGAGTGTCCGAGGTCGATTTTGGTCCAGAGTCACCGAGGCCAGATGAAGTAGTTGTGGGGTTTGATCGGGCAGCGTGTAGTCGGCCGTGCTGGGGTCCTGGGGCCCCATCCAAGATGGCGTCTCCCATGGGTCACACATTGTGGTTGGGGATGGACAAAATGGCTGCGCCCATCCATCCAGCGTGGTGTCCAAGGAACAAGATGGCCGCGTCCGTGGGCCGCACGTGGCCCGAGGATAGGGGGGTGGCGATGAATGCTGGTCACCTGGGGCCCGAAGAGAATATTGCTGCAACGGTCCGGAGTCGCCACTGGAGACCGCGGCCACCGCTCGTGCCTGGCAGACCCCCACAAAATGGCCCTTCTTGCCGCACCCTTTGCAGGTGGAGGTGCGGGCCGGGCAGCGCTGGCGGGGGTGCTTCGCCTGCCCGCAGAAGAAGCAGCGGGGCCCGACGGAGTTAGCGGGCCATCTTACAACGCAGGCCTGCGGGGACACGGGGAAAGTCTGTGGGGCTGCCACTGCGGGATGCCATGCTGCCCAGGGGGCCACCGCGTGGTCGGGCACATGGGATTGCACGTTTCTGGAGGCAACGTCCATGGACCCTGCCAGGGCCCGTGCCTCTCTAAGTCCCAGGGTGTCTTTTTTTAAGAGCCGCTGGCAGATCTCTGAGGAGCTCATACCTGCTACGAAGGCATCTCGGATTAGGAGTTCCATGTGCTCGCTCCCCGAAACTTGCGGGCAGCCACAGTTTCTGCCCAGCACCAGTAGCGCGCGGTAGAACTCCTCCAACAATTCCCCAGGGCTTTGCCGTCTTGTTGCAAGCAGGTGACGTGCGTAGACCTGATTTACAGGGTGGATATAATGTCCTTTTAACAGTTCGATCGCTGCATCGAAGTCCTCCGCCTCCTCGATGAGGGTGTAGATCCCAGGGCTTACCCTTGAGTGCAGGAGATGCAGTTTCTGCTCCCCTGAGGGTGTGCCTCCGGCCGTCTCGAGGTAGCCTTTAAAGCACGCCAGCCAGTACTTGAAGATCACCGCCGAGTTCTCCGTGTGGGGGCTGAGTTGCAGACACTCCGGCTTGATTCGTGTTCCATCCTTTCAGCTTAAGTAGTAGTCTATTAAATTGATGCACGATCAATTACTATTAAAACGAGGTAGTAACATAACTAAAGGCTTTAATAGACTAGAACTGTTCCCCAGCAACTTCGGTACAGAATGAGGGCTGCTGGGACGGCACCGGTTCTTATACCCCACCTGTCAGGGCGGAGCTACATACAAAACAGCCAATGGTAAACTCCTAGGTTTAACCAATGGTCTTCAGCCTCTCGGGTACTGCAATACCTCATAATACCACATGTGCCTAGGGAATGCTCTACTGTGTTATCGTACACTGCCAGCAACAGAGCACAGCGTTGAATCTGGGTGGATGCTATTGGCGGGATCGCCTTGTCCTCTTTTAAAACCCTAGCAATGGCTTGTGGTCTGTCACAATAGTGAATCGGTGCCCATCCACAGACTGATGAAAATCCTTCACCGCGAATACGCCGGGCAGTCCTTCTTTTGCTATTTGGGTGTAATTGTGCTGCACTGCAGCCAATGTCCTTGACACAAATGCTATTGGTCTCTCTCTACCGTCAACCATGCGGTGGGACAATACAGCTCTGATTACATAAGGTGAGACATCACAAGTCATCAAAAGAGGCTTGGAGGGGTCATAATGTATCAATAATCTGGATGACATTAGCTGCTGCTTCACCCTGACAAGTATTCCTCCTGAGGCGCACTCCACGGCTATCCTTGGTACTTCTTCAGCAATGAGTGGTGAGATGAGGATGGTCGCTCGGTCAGGAATAAATTTTCCCGAGTAGTTTACCAGACCTAAGAACGACACCTATCCCGTTTTCCAAAGTTGGGGCTTGGCTTCCACTTGGAGTTGGAGCTGCCCACTCTTCTTCCACTGGGTATAGTCCATCCCGACCCACACAAAATTCCAAGAATGTGGTTTCCTTGTTGTAGAAAAAGCACTTTCCTCTCCTGAGGCGGATGCCCACCTCGTAAAATCAGCGGAACACTTCCTCCAGGTTGCTCAGGTACTCCCTTTCCATGGTTCCAGTGACCAAGATATCTTCCAAGTAGAATGCCACACACGGTAGCCATCTCAGGATGTTCTCCAATGTTGCGCAAGCTGATGACACTCCAAGCGGCCCCCATATCTAACTCCATCACTAACAAGTGGGTATTCAGCTGGACAGTAATCCTAATGGGGGCAACTCGTAGGGCATCAATGAAATTCAACTGCATACATTCCTCCTCATCAGGTTGTAGTAAGTGGAGGATTCAAGCTCTGGGCTGGCGTTTCCCTTGGGTTCAGCGGCGAGTATGCTGACTGAGCTGCGTTTTCCTACCCTTGCGGTTTCCACAGCTACATTCCCATTGATCATCTTGATTCCAGGGATGTTTCCTTCCTGGCTGAAATGACCCTTGACCAACAGGCCTATTCCCGCCGGTGTCTGGGCCAGCGCGATTTTACGGGAGACCAAGTCCTAGGGGCCGACATGTGCCAGAAATGGGCAGACTGTTTACCTCCATTTCTGTCATCCCCTGTAGTTCCTGGACTCCCTTCTCTGTGCCCTCCCATGAGAGGGAGGTCTTGATGCCCTTTCTTAGGTCCAACAACGGCTCAGCCAGCAATTTCTGCTGGGTGACCATATTATTTACTCTACACACAAGGTGGTCCCATAGCACCTCAGGTAGGGATGGGCTATAGTCACAAAACTCTGCCAATTTGCGCAATTGCGCCAAAAACTCAGTAACAGGCTCCCCTGGGGCTCTCTCAGCCGTATTAAATCGGTACCTCTGAACAATAACTGACAGCTCGGGATCATAGTGGTTTGCACAACCGCCACTAGCTATTCGAATGCCTTGGAGCCTGGGGCCACGGGGTACATCAGGCTCTTTCTGACGCTGAAAGGGAGTGCTTCACAGGCGGCTGGAAGAATTGCCGTCTGGCGACCATCCATAAAGATAACGTCCATCTGAAAAAAATAATGCATATGCTTTGTGTAATGAGTCCAGTCCTCTACACCCACATCAAATGCATTGAGTCTGCCAAAGAGCGGCATTTCAAAATGGTGCAAACCTTATTCGGTCATGAAGGGAGTTAGCTGTGCTCCAAATGATCAGCAGTGCCACTGTAGTTCTGCTTTATCCTCATCACCAATTTAATCATCACAGAGGAGTCTGGAAGGGAGAGTCAAACAAATGGTTTATTAGCAAAGTAAAATATTTACAAGTACAGTCCCAGTCCGAGTCAGGATTACTCTGCAGCCCGGCTCCTACCTGGGCTGACTTTTAATGTCCTGAGTCAACTATCCCGCTGATGGGCCTTTGCCCCTCAGTAGGGAAGCTCATACTCCGCAAGGCTCATGTGGAGATTAATCGGGTCGTCCCCGTGGATCTCGTGGGAGTTATAACAGTATCACGATAGTGACAGTGGGAATGATAGGTTGTTGCATACAATATTGACTGTTTCTTTCGAAAGTTGCATTGGGATTCATTGGACCCTGATTTGCAATTTTAAACAGCTTCTTA
The DNA here is from genome assembly GCF_047496885.1 of Scyliorhinus torazame. Taxonomy (NCBI): domain Eukaryota; kingdom Metazoa; phylum Chordata; class Chondrichthyes; order Carcharhiniformes; family Scyliorhinidae; genus Scyliorhinus; species Scyliorhinus torazame. The sequence continues at coordinate 204,638,173 of NC_092712.1, read as the reverse complement.
TCTGTTTTGGATGAGAGTGCTGGTAGCTCAGTTAAAGGCCTGCAGGAAAGTTGATTCAGGTTGAAAATGGGTAAATAATGTCTTCACGAGATTTACAACTGTGAGCTCCAGATTTTCAGACGGCAAACAGGCAGCCTACAATTGAAGGCTTCTCCCTCTCTTACCATCTGTCACTAATTAAAAGGGAAACATATAGGTCAAGTCAAACTTGGGAAGGCTGAATTTAATCCATACACTCATGTTCTGGTTTCAGACTCAAGGGACTTTCATCCAAGGTTTGTCTTTGAATATTTTCAATGCTAGTTTGGAGCTAATTTTGGAAACACCAACAGAGCTTCACTTATCAAGAGGCCTTCATAGCTTTTGTGTTTTGGGAGAATTCTCCATATCAAAGGGAGTGAGTAATCATTTGTTTTTACACTTTTGTAGGATAGAAATAGGGACAGTTTTAATCGTAAGGTCTAAACTTGGCTAAGGGCTGAAGACCTAATAATTCCAGGCAGCGTGAAGTTGGGCTCAAATTATTTGAAATGACAGTATTTTGTTAAAAGCAGACGCAAAATACTTTTTAAAAATTCCTTTTACAGGACATGAACACCACTGGCTGGGCCTGCATTTATTGCCCACCCCTAACTGCCCTTAATTTCAGGGAGAGCCAACCACACTCACATGTAAGCCAGACCAGGTAAAGGTGGCAGATTTCCTTCCCTAAAGGACATTAGTGAACCCAATGGGAAAGTCAAATTAGTCACAATACTGTAGAGGAGGAATTCCTGGAGTATATCTATGGGATGGTTTTCTACATCAATACATTGAGGAACCAATTAGAGAACAGGCCATCCTAGACTGGGCATTGTGTAATGAGAAAGGAATCATTGGCAATCGAGTTGTATGAGACAGCTTGGGGATGAGTGACCATAATATGATCAAATTTTTCATCTAGACAGGGTATGATTCTGAGACTCGGGTCCTGAACCTTAATAAAGGAAACTCCAGTGATATTCGGCGCAAGTTGGCTGTGATAGATTGGAAAGCATTACTGACAGTGGATAGGTAATGACAAACATTCAAGGAGTACATGGGTGAACTGCAAAAATTGTTCATTCCTTTCTGGCGCAAAAGTAAAATAGGAAATGTGGTCAGACCATGGCTTACAAGGGAAATTAGAGATAGTATGAGATCCAAGGAAGAAGCATACAAATTGGCCAAAAAAACAAAAGACCTGAGGATTGGGAGCAGTTTAGAAATCAGCAAAGGAGGGTCAAAGGATTAACTAAAAAGGGGAAAATAGAGTATGAGAGTAAACATGGGGGGAACATAAAAACTGACTCTAAAAGTTTTTCTAGATATGTGAAGAGAAAAAAGACAAATAAGATCCCTTACAGTCAGAAATAGAGGAATTGATAATGGGGAACGAAGAAATGACTGACCAACTAAATACGTACTTTGGTTCTGTCTTCACAAAGGAGGACACATATAACACACCATAAATGTTGGGGAACATAGGGTTTCGTGAGAGGGAGGAACTGAATAAGATCAGTGTTAGTAGTGAAATGGTATTGGAGAAATTGATGGGATTGAAGGCCAATAAATCCCCAGGGCCTAATAATCTATATCTCAGAGTACTAAAGGAAGTTGCCCTGGAAATAATGAACGCATTGATGGTCATCTTCCAAGATTCGATAGAACAGTTCTTACAGATTGGGAGATAGCTAATGTAACCTCACTAATTAAAAAGGGAGGTCGAGAGATAACAGGGGAAATATAGACCAGTAAGACTGACGTGGGGAAAATTCTAGAATCCAATATCAAGGAAAACAGTGGCAGGATTGGACAGAGTCAGCATGGATTTATGAAAGGGAAATCATGCTTGACAAATCTACTGGAATTCTTCGAGGATGTAACTGGTAGATTTGATAAGGGGGGGGGCAGTGGCTGTGGTTTATTTGGACAGAAGGCTTTCAACAAATTCCCATGTAAGAGATTAGAATGTAAAATTAAAACGCATGGGATTGGATGTAAGTGTATTGAGATGGATAGAAAACTGGTTGGCAGACAGGAAGTGAAGAGTAGGAATAAATGGGTCTTTTTTCCTAATGGCAGGCACTGACAGGGGAGGTACTGCAGGGATCGGTGCTGGGACCCCAGTTATTCACAATATACATCAATTATTTAGATGAGGGAACAAAATGTCATATCTCCAAATTTGCAGATGACACGAAGCTCAGGATGAGCTGCGAGGAGGATGAAGAGATCCTTCAGTGTGAGTTGGACAGGTTGGGTGAGTGGGCCAGTGAACGGCAGATGCAGCATAATTTGGGTAAATGAGAGGCTATCCACTTTGGCAGCAAAAATGGGAAGGCAGATTATTGTCTGAATATACTTAATTGAGGAGAGGGGAATGTGCAATGAGACCTGAGTGCCCACATGGGGTCCGTTCTGCCTGCCACCTCTCACTTTACCAAACTGCACCCCCAATCCACCTGCTGTCTCCTCGCAACCCCCCCAACATCCAATCTTCAAGCTTGTTCCTCAGAACTCCCTGGCACACACCAGCACAACGCCTTCATGTTTGGGTGCGATGCCCACACATATAGACCCCCTGACCCATTAAGCGGGTGGCTCACAAAGCCCACTCTTTGTCCCCGCAGAAGAAGATAGCCCATAATAAGAGGGAAAGGGGGAAGATAGACGGAGGAGTGACAGAGAGCCGAGTCCTCACCCCCTATGAGGAACAGGCGCTGGAGATCGCGTGGTTGCCCGAGGAGTGAGCAGTGACCGACAGGAGGTTGGCCTACGTCAGAGAGGTGAGGATCCATTACCCCTTCACCCAGATGACCTGTCTCAGATGAGTAGTTGATGTCCCTCAAAATTATATTTCCCTCTCACTGACCACATGTCCATTGTCTTTCAGGATCTCCATTTGATTAGGCCGGGCCATCCAGAGGCGTACCGCGCCCTGAACACCTCGGAGGAAGCTCCGAGAAGAATACCTGCGATGCGCCACATCCATCACCCGCACCTTCCAGCAGCACAGACCCACACACCTCGGTTGGCAACATTAGTGGACAGGCTTCGCGGGCACTATCTAGTGAGCACCACACAGCTGCTGATTCACATCAGGTGGAGGCGGGAACATCCAAGGGAGACAACAGTCGGAGGTTTGCTGGATCCCAGGACACAGCTGGGTCCCAGCCAGATGTCAAGCCTCTGGATAAGGTTCTCCCAGAGCTGATGCAGATGGTAGGCCAGAGCTGTGAGGTTCAGGAGAAGGTGCGAGTGACATTCCAGCAACTGCACGGCCAATTGGAGGAGTCCCAAAGCCTTCAGATGCAGGAGATGGTGCCAACAATGCGTGGCACCCAGGCCAACACTGCTAGGTTGATGACTGCAGTGGAAATCCTGGAGCGTGACGTCTGCGTCTTGAGTGGTGGTGTCCAAGGCATGATTCAGTCTGTGACAACCATAGCTGAGAGTCTCAGCATCTTCCCCTGTCGATGTGGGACATGTCTCAGACATTGCTGAGGCACTCCAGAGCATGGCCCAGTCACTGAGGACCAGGGTGTCAACACCATGGTGCAGACAATCGGGGCCTCCAGAACTGACAGTGCCAGAGTTCCACATGGCTCAGAGGCCTCTGGAGCTCAATCCAACTGCCCCTCCATCCCCTGGAGTCACCCGGGCCCTCTGGGCACCCTCAGGGAGGAGGAAACACTGGAGGCCATCCTAGGGCCTGTCACCAAGGAGACTACGGCAGTCTCCAGTTCTTCAGAATCTGCCGCCCCCTCCTGACACCGGTGCATCGTAAGGGCAACAGGCAGAACAGGGTTGTATGGTGTTGCCTGTGACACCGGTAAGTCGGCCAGGGCTCTCCAGCTCCAGGCCCTCCAGAGGACGTCCATCAAGTGCAGCAGGCTGCCTCCATCTCTGATGTGCATCCTGGGGACACACCTCAATGCAGCTGTAGACCACAGAAGATCAAGAGTGAGGAGCACTGAATGAGCATTGGTGAGGGGATTATACATAGCTAGGGGAATGGAAACCTGCCACATTAAAATATTCATTATTAAAACATTTCACATCTGAAACAATTGAAGCCTCTGTCACATTAATCTTCACAGTGAACCTGCCTGCACCCCCACCCCTGCCCCATCGCTCCCCCCACCGCCGTGGCACAGTGGTCCAAGATAAAAAGCCCCTGATGTAGACTCCATCATGAGGATGGGTGTGAGCGCGCTGTCAGCAGAAAGACAGGAGTCAGACTTCATCAAATCCTGAGGAGCACCAGAGCTTTCCTCACAGCGAGTGACCATCACCCTCCTGCCTTGTATAGTGAGCCGCTGACAGTGCCAACACAGGCCCAGCATCATGGAGTGATGCTGCACAGACTCTCGGGGGGGGGGGTTGGGTGGTTGGCGAGGGGGTGGTATGGTGGTGGGGAAATGGGGGAGGAATGGGGGGGAGGCAGGGGAAATGGGTTGTGGGAAATGCAGAGGGAGGGGAAAGGGGGGGGTGTTGTGCTGATTAGGAGAATCTGGAGATGATGAGGGCCTCCCTGGTTCTCCTGGCATGTTGAACCCTTGCTGTCCTCCATCCTCCAGCACCTCCTCAGGGACGTCCTCTACCTCCTCCTTGTCCACCTCCTCCTCCTCCTCAGACAAGGCGCTTGTCGCTCCCTCCTCCTCCTCTTCCAGCATGTCACCCGGCTGCTATGCCAGATTGTGGCGGGCGCAGCAGTCCACCACAAGCGGGAGACTCTCTGGAGTGTAAAGCAAGGCAATGCCAGCATGATCCAAGCATCAGAACTGCATTTTGTGCAGCCCGATGCGCCACTCAGTGACAGCATAGGTGGCAACGTGGGCATCATTATATCGGCATCATCAGCCATGTCCTCACCTTGTCTCATGAGCCATCCCGTCATTCTGGAGTGGACCTCAAAGACACTGGGGATCTCAGAATGCCCCAGGCTGTAGCTGCCATACCCGCACGCGATCTGAACATTCAGGGAGTTCCTGTTAATATAGCACAGACCTAACGCAGCTGAAGGTAGTGCACAGGGTACACTTGACCAGAACACGCATAAGCAGGTTCTTTCTGGAGGTGGGGGACAAATGTGAACAGTGCCAGGGAGGCCCAGCCAACCACACCCACATGTTCTGGCCCTTCACCAAACTTGTCGGGTACTGGACCACCTTTTTTGAAGACATGTCCAGGTTTGTGGGAGTGAGGGTAGAGCCATGCCCGCTGGTGGTGGTTTTCAGGGTAATGGAACAGCCAGAACTCTTCACGGGGAAAGGGGTAGCCGCACTAGACTTTGCCTCCCTGATCGCCCACCAGAGGCTCCTGCTCGGCTGGAGATCAGCAGCGCCGCCCAAGGCTGTCCGACCTGGCGGAATTCTTCACATTGGAGAAAATAAAATTTGCCATCACGGGGATCGGAAGAAGGCTTCCACAATACATGGAGGCAATTCACCAGCATCTTTGAGAATCTTTTCGTGACTAGTGTAGCCATCTGGGATGGCCACTCACAAAGGGAAATATGGCCACTTGCAAAGACTCAAGGGAAATATGGCCAATGCAGGATTCAGACGAACTCAGAGCTTAAGTGTATGTTTGCCACTAGACAACCAGACACGATCGAAACCCCCAGCCGATTTACATTCTAATGGCCCATTTCCCCAGGACAAAGGACTATGTACTCAGGTATAGATACAGATACAGACACATCGGTGCCACTCCCTTCACCCAGGAAGCCCAAACAGCATAGGTCAATGGCCGTTCAGGACACGCCCAGCCATCAAGGCCCCCGCCCCTTTATTGGCTCAAATCGAAAGCAGTAATCGAAGCCTGCCGAATTATTAGGTCCAAAGCTAAGGACCGCCCAAAAGAGCGCGAAACCCCCAAAGGATAAAGAGAGACACTGCCATGTGTTCGATCTCTTTTGGCCCTGGCACACTGGCACTCTTCGGCCCGGCCTATACCTGAAGCCAACTGCAGCACCACGACCAGAAGCAAGTTCAAGATCAAAGATCGGTACCAGATGGATGAGCCCAGCAGAACCAAAGTTACATCTCCAGACCCAGCCACTCCAGATCCGAACAAAGGTCTTGTTCCTCTGCCAAAGCCGGGTGCCTGAAGTTAAGTACAGGTTGTTGTAGTGTTAGGTATAATTTAGCTTGTTGTGTTTTTATGTTGCATGTGTGAGTTAACCTTGTGTGTAAATAAACTATTATTGAACTTGAACTAACTGACTGGTTGTTGGGTCTTTGATCGATATCTGGTTGAACCTTGTGGTGGTATCATTTGATACCTGGCGACTCTGAAAGCAATATCCTCATTAATAACGGTCAGATTAATATCTGACTAAAGTAGATACCCCAGACTTGGCAACATTATTGGCGTCTCTGGGGCCAATTGGCAACACTAGCAACTAACCAAGTGAGGGGGGGGGCACAGGGAAAGGGGGGAGATTGAGCTAGACAGGCGAAAAGAAGGAGAGAGAGCGGGGATAGGGGTGTGGGAGAGAGGGAGGGAAGGATGAGAGGAGGCAACACCAAGAATACAGGGGAAACAAGTACGGGGGATAAAGAGTGCTAAGAGAGGTGGAAAAAAATACAATTTATGCTGCCAAGGCAACTAATTGGTTATTCCTTTGTTGCCTCGATCACACCTCGAGTGTGTTTTAATACAATGGGGTGACATATGTATAGTTAATGATATGGTTGTTGTAACCGATCATTTGGATTTTACTGTTAATATGCCTCGTGTTCCTGTATATGTTTCCTGTGTTTGCTTATCTTTTCTTTTTTGTTATAAATGCAAATGAGAATCAGTAAAAATACTTTAAAAAATAGAGTGCACTCCCTGATGTTGCGGTGCTTGCCAGGCCACATGCGTGCCATCGCTCGCCCCCTGGACCTGGAGCATCCAGGCGATGGCTGTGAAAAATGCTGCCCGGGCATCTTGGTGGGCCTGGTCCTGGTCGAAGGTCATGTAGCCAGCTACCCGGACCTACAGGGCATATCACATTCTGGGTGCATCTGTGGGTGGATGACTGTGAGATGCCACACAGGTTCCCACTCAAGCCCTGGAATGACCCAGTGGCATAGAGGTTTAGGGTGCAGTAGTCTTCGCCGCCATGGAGAGCAGGTGTCTTCCTCCTCCACGGGGTGCCATGTCCGCACTGTCTCTCTGTTGAGACATAGTCTTCCATGCATGCTGTCCGTCAGCTCATGGAAATACCAAAAACACCTGTACTCGTTGGGCCTTTGCTGACTTCCCCTTCTGGCCCCCTCCTCAGCCTGATGTGCAGCCGGGTCTGCAGGGCATGCGGCGACCCCCCACACGTGAGGTGCCCCCTCAAGCCTGCATTGGCCTTGCTGCTTCGAGTGTTTGGGTCTTTCTCGGGGTACAAGCTGAATCTAGACAAGAGTGAGTATTTTGTGGTATCTCGGCCGGGTGTGGGGGCAGGGGTGGGGGGGGGGGGCTGCCATTCCGTAGGGCAGGGACTCACTTTAGGTACCTGGGTGTGCAGGTTGCCCGGGAGTGGGGGGGGGGGGGGCACCACAGGTACAACATTTCTAGTTTGGGGGGAGAGTGAAAGCTGATCTGGCAAGGTGGGATGGTCTCCCTCTGTCACTGGTGAGTCGGGTACAGGCGATTAAAATGAACGTGTTGCCACGATTTCTGTTTATTTTTCAATGCCTACCGATTTTCCTGCCAAAGGCTTTTTTTAGAGAGATTGAGGGAAAGATTATGTAATTCTTATGGGGAGGGAAGGTGGCCAGAGTTAGAAAGGTGCTGCGACAGAGGGGAAGGCAGGCAGGGGGTTTGGGTCTTCCGAACCTGATGTATTACTACTGGGCGGCGAATGTGGAGAGGGTGCGGAGCTGGGTCAGAGGTGTTGATTCCCAGTGGGTCAGAATGGAGGAGAGTTTGTGCAGGGGGTCGGGATTGAAAGCACTGGCAACAGCACCGTTCCCGATAGCCCCGGGGAAGTACTCAGGGAGACCGGTAATAATAGCTTCATTGAGAATTTGGAGGCAGTTTTGCCAACACTTCGGGTTGGGGGCGGGGTCAAGGGAAATGCCGATTCGGGGGAACCACAGATTTGAGCCGGGGAGGTGGGATGGAAATTTTCGGAAATGGGAGGAGAAGGGGATTAAGACACTGAAGGATTTGTTTCTTGGGGGTCGGTTTGCAGGATTGAAGGAGCTGGAAGTGAAGTATGGGCTGGAGCAGGGGGAAATGTTTAGATACATGCAGGTTCGAGATTTTGCCAGAAAGGAGGTACAGAACTTCCCGGAGGAGCCGGCCTCCATATTGCTGGAGGAGGTGCTGACGACAGGGGGACTGGAGAAGGGGGTAGTGTCAGCGGTTTACGGAGCTATTTTGGAGGAGGCGAAGGCACTGCTGGAAGGGGTCAAAGCAAAGTGGGAGGAAGAGTTGGGAGAGAATATGGAGGAGGGGTTCTGGTGTGAGGTGCTCCGGAGAGTGAATGCCTCCACCTCGTGCGCTAGGTCGGGGCTGATACAGCTGAAGGTGGTATACAGAGCACACCTCACGAGGGCGAGGATGAGCCAATTCTTTGAAGGAGTAGAAGATGTGTATGAACGTTGCAAGGGGGGCCCTGCAAACCACGTTCATATGCTTTGGTCCTGTCCGAAGCTGGAGGATTACTGGAAGGAGGTTTTTAGGATAATATCTAAAGTGGTGCACGTGAAACTGGACCCGGGCTCCGGGGAGGCCATATTCGGAGTGTCGGACCAGCCAGGGTTGGAAACGGGTGCGGAGGCAGATGTTGTAGCCTTCGCCTCGTTGATCGCCCGAAGGCGGATCCTGATGGGTTGGAGGGCAGCCTCTCCACCCTGTGCCCTGGCCTGGCAGGGGGACCTGTTGGAATTCTTGACTCTTGAGAATGTTAAGTTTGAACTGAGGGGAAGGATGGAGGGGTTCTACAATTCATGGCCATTATTCATTATGCACTTTTAAGAACTGGATAATATCGAACATTAGTTGGGGTGGGGTGGGTGGGAGGGCTGGGGGGGAGGGGGGGCGGTGGGTGTTAATGGTGGCCATGGGTGATTCGTGATTCCTTCTTGTCAGTTGTTTTTGTGAACATGTGGGCGAATGTTTTGGGTTTGGTGGGAGGATCGTTGTTATCGATATGGGGATTGACATATTTGTTACTGATTATTGTTTATTACTGATTATTGTTTATTGTTGGTGGGTGTAAATTTGGGAGTAAATGCAAAAAAGGAGGAGAATAAAGAATTTTTTTTTTTTTAAAAAGCCTTCATTGGCCTTGCTGCCTTCTACGGCGTCTGCCCTCATTTGCCACAAGCACAGCGACGGCAGCCTTCGCAGGATCCACAGCAGCACAACATTTCTTGTATCTGGAAAGATTTGGAGAAGGAGAGATACCGACAATCATTTAGGGCTTCCATCCCTGGTGGGGCCCATAAATCCGCCAGGCCTCCCCCACCCTTACCATGACTGTCCCGACTTCTCTCAGAGTGCTATCCAACGAGCCAGTTGTGCTGGCAAACCTCGATCTGCACACTCACTCCCAGCCAGATCAGGGACCACTTGACCACAGACCTCTACCAGCAACATCAGGAAGGTTGCGTTCAGCTGCCCTCCGCTCATCCACACACTTACCCTTTGGGCTCGAGAGGATACTCAGTGCTGGAGCCCTGCTCTTGACTTTTTGATCGTTGGCAGTTGCTTCTATGGTCAGATGCTCTGAGAGTAAAGGCACACTGTTCAGGCATCAATGGCTGGAGGACATCTGGTCCACTAATCATCCTCTCAGACATGGCACCTGTGCCTTCGAGGAGACACTTGAGAGTTGAGGAGCGTGAAGTGCTCTCATAACTAACAAGGCTAATTCCTCATAGCCTTCAGCTGTGAAGCTTGAGGCTGCTCACAGTCAGAGGGAGTGAAATTGATCTTCATGCGATAAGCCGCAGCAGGGCTCTATCCTGGGAGACTTTGGTCGGACAGACAGGCTGCTGCTGTGATTGCCCCTGTTTTGGGTCTCCACAATCTTTAAAGGTGGCTTGAAGGCTCCTCCTATTTTCTATATTTATAACAATTGTTTCTTTGTTTTTACCGAACTGCAAATTCCAGATTTTTATTGTTTCAAATTTCACCATTTGCTGTAGTGGGATTTGAACCCAGGTCCCCAGATCTTGTCCGGGTTTCTGAATTATTAGTCCAGTGACGACGCCACTGCACCAGCTTCCACATAATACACTGGTGGGCCACCAGATACCTGTGTGATACCTGTGTAAGTTGGAGGCTCATTAGCATGAAATAAATTTACTTCTCAAGATTGGCTAACCAATGCTGTTTCAAATATCTTGTCATTCAGAAGTGCAGTTGTTTGTTCCGCAAAAGCTTATCATATAGTTTAATGCTCTTTTAAATTAGGATTTTGTTTCTGAATTTACACCCATAATTGTGTCATTTGACAGGGAAATTATAGTGGAAGCTATTAAATCACCTTCTGAGTCGGCTGTTCTATAACTCCAGGTGGCTCAGCCGAGGGATAACAGTATAACAGCTGGAGCTGAGATTGTCCCAGAATTTAATACACAATGTGACTTCACATGGAGTGCGTTCAAATTCCAGGGGGGTGGTAGACTTGTGGCAGTAAACAGATTAATCATCCATGGCAGAATGAAGCAGGCGGTAGATGCTTTGCTTTACACTGACATTGAGTTTCATGTGCAGACCAGTATGATGCAGAAAAGAGTGATAACATCTCCATGCATATGCAATAATGCTTTAATCTTCAGACAAAAGCAGAGAATCACTGTCTACAGTGAAGTCCCTTAGCCTGCTGTAATGGTCCAGTGAAGCCCACACAAACTGGAAGAACAACACCTCAACTTCCGATTCGGGACTGAACACTGAATTCAACAACTTCAGATTGTGAACTCTCTTCTCCACCTTCACCCCATTTTTATTTCAGTCAATTTATTTTCATTGTTTCCACTGATCTCTTTTCCCTCCCCCCATCCCACCCCATTAGGGCCATCTGTCCCCTGACCCAAGTTGCCCATTGACACAGTGCTTACCCCTGTTCTGCTAATAACACAGTCTGATCTCTTAATTTGCCACCACCAGCACCCTTCTTAGTCGTTATCACCACCATTTACATTCCCTTTCCCTTTTTGTCCACGACATCTTTGTCAATCTCCAACCACCACTGGTCCTCAATCCGGCCCCATTGCCCCACACCCCCCCAATCCCCAACAGTATACATCTGATCATATTTCCAGTTCTCTCTAGTTTTGACAAAGAGTCATCCAGACTCGAAACGTTAGCTCCATTCTCTCTCCACAGATGCTGTCATACCTGCTGAGATTCTCCAGCATTTTCTGTTTTTGTTTCAGATTCCAGCATCCGCAGTAATTTGCTTTTATCTTACTACCTACAGTGAGTAGACCCAGGTCAATGCAAGCAAGGCAGCAGTAGTTGAAGCAAGATTTGTCGTGGGCAGTCATGTGAAATGGGCAACAGCAGATCAGAAACTCATTCAGCACTCCATTCGATTTTGTTTTCTACTTGAAAATGCTTCCTCGTTTAAGTGAGTTGAAGGGGCTCTGGCCCAGGTGGATTGGAATCAACGATGAACAGAAAAATGGCGAATGAGAAATGGGAGGCCTTCAAAGAGAAAGCAGTTTAAGTGTAGATTAGGCACATTGCCACAAGGTGGTTTGGAAGGCATCCAGAGTTAGAGCTCCTGAGATGCCTAATGAAATAGAGGTTAAACTATGGCATAAAAAGAAGGTTTATGATAAATGCCATTAGGCAACAGATATCCAAACCAAATCCAGAAATTCTGGAGGAGAATGAAAAACAAAATAAGAGGAGCAAAGTAACAAAAGAACAAAATAGCAGGTAGTATGAAAGAGAATCCAAAAGTCTTTTGTAAAATTACAGGTAGTAAAAGGGTAGTAAAAGGAAGTGTGACATCAATTAAAGGCAAAAAAAACCTTGTGGAGGCAGAGGGCATGGCTGAGATACTTTGCATTTGTCTTCAGTAATGAAGAGGAGGTAGAAGACAAACAGATAGTATTAAATAGATAAACGGGAGGTATATTAAAGGTTCTCTGTGCTTAAAACTTCGCAACACATGAGTTAATAAATGGATGATTACAAGATTGTACAAGGGATGAGGAATTGCAGTTTCATAAAAAGACTGAAGAAGCTGCCGTTCTCCCTTGAGCAGAAGAGGGTAAGAGGCAATTTGTTAGAAGTGTTCAAAACCATGACAGAGAAAATAAGGACCAACTGTTTCCAGTGGCAGAAGGACAGAGATTGAAAGTAAGTGTCAAAGGAGCCAGAGGCAAGGTGAGAAGAATGTTGTTTTGATGTCGTGGGTTTTTTGTGAGCTGGAATACATCACCTAAAAGGGAAGTTGTTGAAACAGATTCAATAATAACTTTCAATACTCAAAGGAGAAATATTTTCAGAGCTATGAGGAATGGGAATAATTGGATGCCTCGGTCGAAGAGCTGGCACAAACACAATGGTCTCCGTGCATGCTATACCATTCTATTAGACTTAGCGAAAAGAAAATCAGAGTGTAAAAGGGCCTGACATTTCACTATTGCCCAACTTATGCTACCACCCAAGGTAAATTTGTATTCCTTTCTCTTTGGATTTGACATTAAGTATGGGAGGAGATCCCAGCGTGCAATTATAAAGTATGCAGACTTCCATCAAGGGGTACAGTACACACATACAATGCATATCAGTAACATGTTTGGAAGAATCACATGCATAATCTCCTGAGGGGAAGCTTGTTTCCTCTGTGCACTAGCTGCATGTAGAATTTTTAAAGCCTATTTATAAAAGAACATTTAAAATGTTGCTGCACCCAATCTGTTTTCACTGTCCCTCCTATCTGAAATGCACCTGGGGACATAATGTCCCTTCAACACCCTCAATTAGCATCTCAAGCATGCAGAAGATAATACTTGCCTTAAGGCCTTAAGGCAATGACAATATTACTAATACTTTGTAGTTTGGTTTTCAGCAAATGCACAATGACATAACTGCCAACAATCACGTTATATAAATAGGCTGGGTTCAATTAGCTAAGTAAGTTGAAAGGGTTAGGTCTCCAGTGCTTAATGCACACAGACAGTGGACATTCCTCTTTGACATACTTTCAATTATAGCACCAGATAAAATTCTAATGTATTTGGAACTGCAGCACTGCCCCCTACAGCATCTGCAGCAAGTAGAAGATTTTTGTTCCTTGTGGTAGTGATGACCACGTCACCCAGAAGCTTGTGACTTATGTCATTAGTTGACATTTGTCTCAACTATAGAAGATGGATTTGGGTATTAACTTGAAACATACATTTGAAATGTAATATTATCAGTTCTACCTGGAAGAATTGCAAAAAGCAGTGTCCACAAGGATCAGTGCTGGGACCACCATTATTAATAATTTTTAATGATGATTTGAACTTTGGAGCAAGTAATTTAATATCAAAATTTGCACAATATACCAAACTGTAAGTTATAGCTAACATTAACAACAATACCAGAAGATATAAGAAAATTTGCAGACTGGGCAGTTAGGTAGCAAGTGAGCATTAACATAGATAAATATGAGATGCTGCACTTTGGCTAGGAATAATAAAAACGTCACTTACATCTTCTAAAATAAAAAAAACTGAATGGGGTAGAAGAGTAATCTGGGAATGTGGGAGAACAAACCATTAAGAGCAGCATTACAAGTCAGAAAAGCAATCAGGAATGCGAATAAACTTGCACTGGGATATATTTCAGGAGGTCATGGGATTCAAAAGTAGTTATGTTTTGTTCGTCTTATATGGGGCACATGTAGAGTAGTGTGCATTGTTGGGGTCTCCTATAAAAAGGACGTGAAACATTGGAGAAAGTGTGAAAATGATCAGAAAGTCTGTACCAGAACTGAGAGATTACGACTATTGGGGAAGATTGGTCAAGGCTATTTTTGTTAGAAAGGAGAAGATATGGAGGACACTTAATAGGTTTAAACATTTTTTACTATTTCCCCCAGCAAATAAATGATTGGGACATGCACTTTGGATTAAGGTAGAAGCTAAAATATTTTTAAAAAATTAAAATTAAAGTGGATTTTTGTGATAATGAAGAAATTCGACATTCCACAATTATAATATCAGTTTTTCAGTGCCAGGAAAAGCTTGACTGCTTTTCAATTTTTATATTGAACACTGGTTCCAAGATATTCTCCTTTACTACTTGTCCAACTTTGTTACCTGGAGATGGATTCCTTTTCCCAGGCTGAACTTTAAAACATTGGATTGCTGATACACCCTGTCCTCTCTCGCTTACAACACCTCATGCGGTCTGCTTGAACTTTTAGCAGATTAGATGTGGTTAACTCTTCATTTTGATTAGTTCACAAACGCCCCTTGGAACAAGATTGACCGTAACATGATACATCTTGCTGAATAGGACACACTGTTAACAGACCTAAACAAAACCAGCACCGTTTAGTTAAATAGCAAAAAACAGCTAAATAAAATGGGTTTACCAGCAGTGTTACAAAAGGCAAATCACCTAGTAAGTCTTTTCATTGATGATGTGGATATGTTCACATAATCACAGAATAATATAGCACAAAAGAGGCCCTTCGGCCCATCGAGTCTGCACCTATGCATGAAAAACACCTGACCTGCCTACCTAATCCCATTTGCCAGCACTTGGCCCATATCTTTGACTGTTATGATGTTCCAAATGCTCACCCGGATGCTTTTTAAAGGATTTGAGGCAACCTACCTCTACCACCCTCCCTGCAGTGTATTCCAGATTGTCATCACCTTCTGGGTAAAAACGCTTTTCCTCAAATCCCCCCTAAACTTCCTGCCCCTCACCTTGAACTTGTGTCCCTTCGTAACTGACCCTTCAACTAAGGGGAACAACTGCTCCCTATCCACCCTCCCCAGGTCCCTCAAAATCTTGTATACCTCAATCAGGTCACCCCTCAATCTTCTCTGCTCCAGCGAAAACAACCCAAACCTATCCAACCCCTCTTCATAACTTAAATGTTCCATCCCAGGCACCATTCTGGTGAGTCTGCTCTGCACCCCCTCCAGTGCAATCACGTCCTTCCTACAATGTGGTGACCAGAATAAACACACAACTCCAGCTGTGGCTTCACCAAGTTCTATACAACTCAAACATGACCTCCCTGCTTTTGTAATCTATGCTCGATTGATAAAGGCAAGTGCCCCATAAGCCTTTTTCACCATCCTATTAACCTGCCCTTCTGCCTTCAGAAATCTATGGACAAACGCTCCAAGATCCCTTTGTTCCTTGGAACTTCCCAATGTCAGGCCATGTTGGTTTCTAACGTCGTCTTTCAGCTTCAGCTCTGCAAATACAAGCCACGACAATGCTATTATTGCAGCATTCCCGTTTAAATACAAGAACTAAGAAAGTGACATTTGCCAAATATCCTACTGTTTTAAAAATAAATTTAGAGTACTCAATTCATTTTTTCCAATTAAGGGGAAATTTAGTGTGGCAAATCCACCTACCCTGCACATCTTTGGATTGTGGGGGTGAAACCCACGCAAGCACGGGAAGAATGTGCAAACTCCACATGGACAGTGACCCAGGACCGCGATCGAACCTGGGACATCGGCGCCGTGAGGCACAGTGCTAACCACTGTGCCACCGTGCTGCCCTGCCAAATATCCTATTTAAGTATCCTTACATTAATATGTTCTCCAAATAAAACATCAACTGTAGTTCTGACTTGTCACCTTATCGCCATTGTTCATACTGTCTTTGCAGTCGCAGCTTGATTTGCTAAGAGAAGTATTATGTGTCAGAATGGGAGCTGAAATGAGAGACACAGATGTTACTGCAGAATGCATTCTGCTGCCTGCATACTTACGCTGCATAAACCATTTCTGTCCTGCGGTTAGCGATTCACCTAATCTCCACAGGCAGCAACAACAGCTGCTCAAAATAATAAAAACATTAAAGGTGCCCATCAAAAACCTGATTTATACTCAAAGAAATAAGGCCTCAAGGAATTGTAGGGTTTTCACACCTAAACAATAAATATCTAAATATGGACTGTGGTCTCTATGGCCATCAAAAAATTCTGTAACTAATATTGCTCTACGATCATTTTCACATTGTGACTGAATTACAATTGGATGCCTTTTCATTGATTAATTTCTAGGCCAGGTATAATTACATTGTTATCAGGAATTTCAGCTAAGGAGCACAAAAAAGAATAATCCCTGAAAATTGCAAGATTACTACGACCATCAGAGCCTCTTTTAAAATCAATTACAAAGAATTACCTTGAAGAATTATCTTGAACAGCTCATCATTTTTCCACTTTGTATTCATGGATTTGAAATTAATTAAATTTTAATTAGAAATACCAGAAAATTTAGTTAACTAAAGGGTCCTGGACAAATAGGGGATCTTTATCAATGAAATGACTGAAGGACTGGAGCTTGAGCGGCTTCAAGGGTCCAGGTTATACCCTTAGCACCTGGCTCATGGAACTGGAATATTTAAAGTTTGAATATGTTTATAACTCTTCACCTAAAAGGAACATGAAATACACGTCAGACTTTTACTGGCCCTTCAGAGACAGGCTAGGAGGCAGGGGGACTGGGAAAGTTACAGTGGAAGGTGGCCAGGAGGGAAGCCCACTGTTTTCACATCGTTTGTTGTAGCCATCTGGGATGGCCACTTCCAGAATACAAAATGGATGTTTGTAAAGATTGCAGGGAACTATAGACAATGCTAAGAAAACAAGCAGGCACAGAGCCTGTACGTGTATTGGGACCGCAGCTCCCAGACGAGACTGAAACTATTAGCATATTGATGGCCCATTTCCAGGAACAAAGGGGAGATACTCAAGTAACCGATCTGGCTCCAGACCTCACGGCGCCAGTTCCCCAAACCGAAAGCACAAACAAAGCCAGGCCAACGGCCACCTAGGACACGCCCAGCCATCAGGGCACCCACCCCTTTATTGGTCAAGATCAATACGAGTGATCAAGATATGGCCCAATTGATTGGGGCCAAGTTCAAGGCCCGCCCAAAAGCGCGTGAAGCCCTTTCAGGTATTCACCCCAAGAGAGAATTGCTCTCTTGGAATCGGCTCTCAACGCGGAGAGACCCTTCCACCAGCTACACCAGAAGCAAGTAAGTCCAAGGTCAATGCTCGCTACCAGACGGACGACCTTAGCTGTTCTCTTGTACCACTTCGACCCCAGCAGCCTCAGATCTGAACAACAGCCATTGTTCCTCTGACTGAGTGGGCACCCGAAGGTAAGTATAGGCTTTAGCATTCTAGCAAGTTTAGTCTGTAGTATTTCGTGCATGAGTAGATATTGCTGTGTATGTGAATAAATAGTATTGACTTTGAAATAACTAACTGGTGTATCGGCTCTTTGATCAGTATTCGGGTTTGAACCTTGTGGCGGTATCGAAAGATACCTGGCGACTCTAAAGCAAATGTAATTAGGATTAAGGAAAGCGACCATATTGGCCGTCATATTTAGAACCAAATGAACAGAGCAACATTGTGGACATTTCAAAAGGTGGGCCAGGTTGGGAGGAGGAGGTCATGCTTTAAAGTGGCAGGAGGGTCATTGAGCTTGTTAAACAGCCAGTTAACTGCATTTTATGAGGTGTTTCATATTTCACAAAGGATCAACGGAGCTTCAGAGCTTCGCCAGCTTCACCAGGCTGGAATTCATGTGCAAGTCAGTCGTGGCTGGAGTCAGCGGGCAATGGAAGTGGTAGCAAAGCTTTGTATGGTGGGTCATACTGGCATACAGAGGCAGTAGCAGTTTGGTGCCAAAGACTCACTTGGCTGGCACAGCAGAGGTGCTCTTGCTATCTGTCCATAAGCAGAGGAGTTTTAATTTTTGAAAGAGATCATGGTATGTTCCCCAAAACTCTCTGTTTGTGAAGTCAAATTTCAAGTGACTCGCAGCAAACTCTCTTTTGGGGTAATGCAGAAGTATTGTTTATTCATACATTCAGACCCGGGGGATGGTTGACACGACTAGGTACACACATACAAGCACACAAGGAGAGAGGAAAGAAAAGAGTTTTACAACCAGGAATAACTTCAAACAAAGCAAACTATATATATGAATATTAATTCACAGAATGTCAGATTCAAATGAGAGTTCCTTCACAAAGGAGTTATTGTTCAGGTGGGCTAGCTGAAAGCAGAAGTTGCCAAAACCCTTCAAAATTGGTGATGATGCATCAAGATGTGGTTGGTGTACAGACACTTGGGCCACTCGACAGGCGATGGCAGGAATCTTCCAAAGAACCCTGTCCTCTCTGGGCTGCTTCCATTGCAGCTACTACTGCCTGTCATTTAAATAAGCCACCAGCGATGACTAAGGTGGGATTTTCCTCCATACACACCATCTCAGTGGATGGCTCACATGGACATTCAGTGACCGGTTCTAAGAAGATTAGGAATGCAAGTCTGCCCACTTGGTAACAGCAACTGGTTTCGGTCCTGACATTTGGAATTTGATGTTTCCAAGAATATCCTGAACATAGTTTCTCCAATCCACACTTTCCACCTTCATAATTTTGAAGATCCATACTAGGTCTCTGTAATAACCAGCTCGGGAAATGCGGTGTGGGGATGGTTGTTTTCCCCACACCTCGAGGAGTACAAGCTCCCCTGCTGGGGGCAGGGTAGCTTACACATACTTGTATAAAAGATACAGGGTGAGGTTTAACCAGGCCTCATGTATATACTCATTGTTTAAGTAAATGTCTTTTACTTTTACCAGTGCCTTACTAAAGTATCCTCTCTTTGCCAGAGAATTTGGGCATGATTAATCATGATTCTGTCCGATTCAAAAATAATTTAACCTTGCAAGATCTATCCACTGATTGTGACATATAAATCTAACCCACCTCGGTAAAAAGGTAGAAACCCTACACTAAGGCCTTAAGCAAATGTACTAATTGACCTCTCCTTCCACCCAACTTTCACAACCCAGCCTTAAATATTTGCTTGAATTACTCACTAAATATTAGTAAGATAGTTTTGTGAATTGAGCACATTATTTCATGTGCTGTTGAGTCTGTTCTATTAATTCATTGTATTTCTGTTTGGTCTTAAAAATCAGTGAAGTGGGAGGCACCATTCTCAGTTTGATCTGTACACTGTTCAACCAAATGGTGGGTCAGTCTGATTTTTATTCAGAGTTGTTTGGTTAAAGAGGGTTTATTCTCATTGTGTGCAGATGGTGTGACCCCTCTCCTGTGGCAGCAGAAGGTCAGACACATTACCCGGCATGGTAGCACAGTGGTTAGCACTGTTGCTTCAAGCAGCAGGGTCCCAGGTTCGATTCCCAGCTTGGGTCACTGCGGATTCTGCACGCTCTCCCCGTGTCTGCGTAGGTTTCCTCCGGGTGCTCCGGTTTCCTCCCACATGTCCCGTAAGACGTTCTCTTAGATATTTTGGACGTTCTGAATTCTCCCTCCGTGTTCCCGAACAAGCGCCGGAATGTGGCAACTAGGGGCTTTTCATAGTAACTTCATTGCAGTGTTAATATGTAAGCCTACTTGTGACAATAAAGATTACAAAAATAATACTAATTTTTCCAGTATGTACGATGGATATATAAGGTCCCTTACTCTTTACATGGACTCAGAAAATGGGTGGGATTTTCTGTTAGCTGACGCAGAAATTGGGAAATGCGATTGGGCAGAGAATGGGTTCTGATGCCAGAATCGTGTTGAGCGGCGATTTGACACCAAATCACAATTCTCCGTCACCTCGACAGCAGCGTCAATGCGTACCGGAACGCATGTACAGTAGAAACCATTTGCGTATCATTAGCGGGCCCTATTCTCGGGGGCCTCCGCGATTCTCCACCTCTGATAGGCTGAGTCCCTGATGCCGCGATTCACTTACAACACCAGGTGAAAGTCCAACAGGTTTGTTTCAAACAACAGCTTTCGGAGCACGGCTCCTTCCTCAGGTGAATGAAGAGGTAGGTTCCAGAAACATATATATTGACAAAGTTAAAGATGCAAGACGATACTTTGAATACTTGGGATAATTCACACCTCTTTAACCTGGGGTTACCCCTCTCGCTTGATCTGTAAAGACTTAATTACCTGCAAATGCTCGCATTCAAAGCATTGTCTTACATCTTTGACTTTGTCTATATATATGTTTCACCTCTTCATTCAACAGAGGAAGGAGCAGTGCTCCGAAAGAAATTGACTTGAAACAAACCTGTTAGACTTTAACCTGGTGTTGTAAGACTTCTTACTGTGCTCAACCCAGTCCAACGCCGGCATCTCCACATCATAGCTTTAAAAATCATGAAACCGGTGTTGTGGCTGATCAGGGAGACAGAGAGTAGATAGGACACAGAAAGGCATGGCTTTGGGTTGCCAGGTTAGATACTGGCCAGGCTGGCTGGGATGGGGGTGGGGGTCCCTGCCAGGGCCGAAGGGGAGGAGAGGGTGACGGGGAAATGGGGCGTGTTGCCGGGGCAACCCTTCCACCGGACTGGGACAATGCCCAGGCACAGACCGCCATTGCCGTGGGCTGCAAGGCAGCCAACTTGCTGCACATCTCACTGACCACCCCCTTGGCCTCTGGTTCCACAGAGTGATACCGGCCTAATGGGTGCACGCACCCCCTCCAACCCGCACCCCACCCTCCGCCACACCTCCCCAACTGGTCGCCACCCGCCAGCGGGGTACCAGATGGACCACCCAAGCGCAAGCCTACAGTAGCGCCTACGGGGGCACCGGGCAGGGGCCTCAGAGTGTACCACTGGCAAGGGCAGTGCCAGCCTATGGTATCCCTGGTATCAGGGACACGTGCCAGAGCCAGAGGCCCGCAGGGTGACGAGCAGCAACAGGGCCAGTGGTGCGAGGATGGGGGGGGGGACATGTCGGGGCGGAGCCTGCAGTGCCAACTGGGGACACATTAATGTGTTGGGTGTTCTGGATCACAAACAGGTCACCAACACTGGAAGTGGTGCAACTCTATTTTATTACAATGTTAACTATAATAACATACTTGAACTGTGGGTAAATGCAATACCAGCTTTAACTGTTGACCCTTGCCTAGTCCTAAGCAAGTGATGCACTCAGCACATGGTGAATGTCTGTGTTGCAGGCTGTGAGCTCTGTGCTCCGAGCTGACTGCTACTAGAATGAGCGGGAACACTCCTGTCCCCTGTCTTTATAGTGCGTGTGCTCTCACTGGTGATTGGCTGCGGTGTTGTGTATGCTGATTGGTCCCACTGCATGTTCATCAGTGTGTGTGTCTGCACCATAATATACTGGTGTATATTATGACATCCCCCCTTTTATATAAAGAACATGTGCCTGCGTGACAATAAATATTGTGTAGTGAATGTACCTGACTATGTGTGTGCGTGTTATTTACATGACAACATACATGAGGCTAATCTATTTACACGGGAAGGTGCCTGGTGCAGAGAAATAGGGTGTCACACCAACAACGAAATGAACATTATACACAAACTACTGGAACGATGAAACAGGATAACAGAACAGATCAAAGAGTTCAACATTGTAAAACTCATAAGTCAAGTCTCTGAGGTGGGCGGCGAATGCTGGTTGACCGTCAGGGTGGCACACCACCCGTCGTCTGGATGAATGGCTGGCTGAAGCGATGCGAATTGGCAGGCTGAGCTGCTCGACAGCAGGCAGCATAGTGGCCAAGTTTGCCACATCGTAGGCATTGTCGCGATTTTGCAGGACATTGCCGCTTTAAATGGGCGAAGCCACAGTTGCCACACATCGTGATATCAGTATGCTCATTGCGCCACCGCGCATGCATGGTGCAGTCCTGCGCCTGCGCATCACATTCCTCCACGTCACCATCCCCTCGTTTGGCGCGTACAAGCGCGGGAGGCCGCGAAAAGCGCGTGAAATGGCCACCTTCATCCATGCTGCAGCTTTGGAGATGTTCAATTGTTTGGACCCGTTCCACCTCGTGGGGACCTTGCCACGCCGTTTCAGCTGCCTGCATGTGGGAGTACCAGCTGGTGGCATTTTCATGCAGGACACAGTCTCGATGGCAGTCGCTAGGGTGAGTTGCTTAACTTTGAGGAACTGCTGACGCAGGGGGTCCGACAGAACACCAAATACAATCTGGTTGCATATCACGGAGTCGGAGGTGGGTCCGTAGCCGCAGGACTGCGCAAGGATGCGTAGGTGTGTTAAAAAGGATTGGAAAGGCTCGTCCTTACCCTGCAAGCGCTGCTGGAACAGGTATCTTTCGAAGCTTTCATTGACCTCTATGCTGAAGTGGGTATCGAATTTGAGGAGAACCGTCTTGTACTTTGTCTTGTCCTCGTCGTCTGCGAATGTGAGGGAGTTGAAGATGTGGATGGCATGTTGCCCGGCCGTGGAGAGGAGCAGAGCAATCTTCCTGGTGTCCGAGGTGTTCTCCCTGTCCGTGGCTTCGAGGAAGAGCTGGAAGCGCTGTTTAACAATCTTCCAATTGACCCCGAGATTGCCGGCGATGCGGAGCGGCGCCGGCGGGTTGATGTTCTCCATACTTCAGGATGCCGGAATGCTGATTAGTTGTAGGTGGGTCTCAGAACTGCTAGTATGCAACCACTCCTTGTACCATGATGTGTTGGGTGTTCTGGATCACAAACAGGTCACCACCCTGGAAGTGGTGCAATTCTATTTTATTATAAGGTTAACTATATTAACATACTTGAACTGTGGGTAACTGCAATACCAGCTTTTACTGTTGACCCTTGCCTAGTCCTAACCAGGTGATGCACTCAGCACATGGTGAATGTCTGTGTTGCAGGCTGTGAGCTCTGTGCTCCGAGCTGGCTGCTACTAGAATGAGCGGGAACTCTCCTGTCCCCTGTCTTTATAGTGCGTGTGCTCTCACTGGTGATTGGCTGCGGTGTTGTGTATGCTGATTGGTCCCATTCCAGTCCATCAGTGTGTGTGTGTGTGTCTGCACCATAATATACTGGTGTATATTATGACAACCATGTAGCCCGTTGAACCTGGCTGGGCACGGGGGTATGCACCATGCTAACATGTCGGCCTTTCACCCCCTGCAGACACTGGATATTGGAATTCAACCAGCAATGGTGGCCTTCCTGCTGGTCGCCGCAGCCCTGGGGATGCCCTGCGGCTGAACGAGCTGGAGCTGCTCGAGGAAGAGGAAGCTACAGCAACAGAGCCTGCCCCAGAGGAACAGGAGGCAGCCGCCCGGGATGGAGAGACAATCGCACAACAAGCCGAGGCGGAGGAGGTGCCAAGGAGGCACCACATGAGGACTCGTGTGTACCGGCAGCGCCTGACACTCAATGACCTGCCGGACCGGGCTTGCCGTCGAAGACTCCGGCTGAGCAGGGAGACAGTGCGACATATCTGCCAGATCATGGCACACCTGGCACCGTGGGGAATGGGGGAGGATACCCACTCCCTGTAGCCGTCAAGGTGACGGTCGCCCTGGACTTCTACCCCACAGGGTGCTTCCAGGCGCCGAGTGAGGACCTGTCCAGAATCTCACAGATCTCAGAGCACAGGTGCATCTGCGCCATCACGGGGGCCCTATATGTGCAGGCGGCTCAATACATCCATTTCAATGTGAGCCGAGTCCACCAGCATGCCTGGGCAGCGGGGTTCCCTGCCATCGGCGGGTTCTCCTGGGTCCAGGGGGTGATCGACGGGATGCATTTCCCCCTATGAGCACCTGCAGATAACAGGCCGCTCTACACAAAGCAAAAGGGGTTTCCTGCGATGAATGTCAGATGATATGTGACCATCAGATGCTCATCATTCACGTCTGCGCCCGATACCCGGACAGTGTGCACAACGCCTTCATCCTGGCACACTCGATGATTCCTGACATGTTTGAGATGCCCCCCCCCCCCCCCCCCCCCCAGCTGGCGGGTTGGCTCCTGGGTGACAGGGGTTATCCACTATGGTCGTGGCTGATGACACCTAGCTGGAGGTAACAGACCGATGCCGAGAACCGTTATCATAGAATTTACAGTGCCGAAGGAGGCCATTCGGCCCATCAAGTCTGCACCGGCTCGTGGAAAGAGCACCCTACCTAAGGTCAACACCTCCACCCTATCCCTATAACCCAGTAACCCCACCCAACACTAAAGGCAATTTTGGACACTAAGGGCAATTTATCATGGCCAATCCACCTAACCTGCACACCTTTGGACTGTGGGAGGAAACCGGAGCACCCGGAGGAAACCCACGCACACACGGGGAGGATGTGCAGACTCCGCACAGACAGTGACCCAAGCCGGAATCGAACCTGGGACCCTGGTGCTATCCACAATGCTACCGAGCTGCCCTTATCGACGCCCCTTCCGCAACCAGGAGCGTCATTGAGCAGTGCTTTGGCCTTTTGAAGATGTAGTTCAGGTGCCTGGACCACTCTGGAGGGGCCCTTCCGTATGATGTGGAGAGGGTCGCCCGCACTGTGGCCGCCTGCTGCATCCTCCACAACATCACACAGCAGAGGGGTGGCGTGCTGGAGGAGGAGGGTGAACACCAGGATTCGTCCAACGAGGAGGCTGCGGGGGAGTGGGAGGATAGGCAGGACAAGGGGCCCAGGGTGGCACGGGAGGCCGCACGACGTATGCACCAGGGCCACTGCACACGGATGCTCCGATTGCCTCTCGGATCACCAACTGAGGTGCGGGGGGGAGGGGGGGGGGGGGCGCTGGAAACTGGCCAGGGGCAGGGACACCGCTTTCTGGGTGTGTGCCACAGCAGCCTGTGACTGTGCCATCTTCCTCTGGGACTGGGCCACCTCCCTCTGTGTATGTGCCTCGTCGGCCAGCACCTGGGCAATGCCATCGACGCTCCCAGCTGTGACTGGGCCCCGCTGAGGAGCGCCGCTGCAATGTCCAGGTGGCTCTGGCACAAGGCTGCCTGTGAGGCGGCAACCCTGTCCTGGGCCTCGGCCGGCACCTGCACAGAATGCCCCAGGCCTTGGACACGCTGATTCATTGCCGGAACCGTCACCCCCAATGCCTCCATCGCGATGCCACCCTGTGGTGTTGGTGGCACGTTTGGTCGGCACCACCTCCTGCTCCTGCACGCGGTTGGACTCCCCCAACTGCACCTGCAAGTGCTGGATGCTCGCCGACAACCCCTCATGTAGTCCCTGACTCTGCGACTGCATCTCCACAATCGATGGGACTGTCCGTTCCAAATGCCCAAAACCTGTCTGGACGGCAGCTAGTTCCTGGGGTCTCCCTGCCCTCCGACTGTCTGCCCCGCTCTCCGACTGTCTGCCCCCTCGGGTTTTCCTACCTCCATCTGCTGTACCCAATCAGCTGTGTGGTGCGCACCAGATGTTGTCCCAGGAGCCCCTTCACTAAAGTGCCCAACTGATGTGAGTGCCTCTGGGATGGTGGAGGGTGTTGGAGACAGCTGTGACGGGAAATCAGTGTCATCCTCAGACTCGAGCTCCGGGGTCTCCTGCATCTCAGGTCAAGGGCTGACGTCTGAGCTGCTCTCGTAGTCAGTGCTCGGCTCACGGGGTGGGGGCTCCGGCTGTGGCACTGGCTGGGGGTGGGGGACACCAGATGAACCCGCCCCATCTCCAGCAGGTCCTGCAAGACGCAAGACAAGATGCACAATTAGACCGCGGGCCGGGTGGAGAGTGGGGGTGGGGTGAGGATGGTGTGGAGTGAGGGTGTGGGTGAGTGGTTGGTGAGGGTGGCGTGAAAGTGAGGGGTGGTGAGGGTGATGTGGGGTGAGAGTGAGGTTGAGGAGGTGGGGAGGGTGATATCGGGTGAGGGTGGGGGTGAGGGTTAGGGTGAGGGAGAGGAGGGTGAGGGTGGTGTGGAGTGAGGGTGGGGTTGACGAGGTGGTGAGAGTGGTGTTGGGTGGGAGTGAGGGTTAGGGTCAGAGATTAGTGAGGCTGAGGGTGGTGTTGGGGGGGGGTGATGTGTGACACATGTCATGGGAAACCGCAAAACAGCAGAGCTCACTTCCTTGCCCACAGCTGAATTCCATCCCGACGACCTCCCTTTCCTCCGGATCGCCGACCACGTCCAGTGCCCTCTGTTCTGTCACGGTCAGGGGCCACAGGTCTCCCTCTAGTTTTCTCTCACTCCGGATGGTTATGGGCGGCCTTCTCCTGCGGGGGGGGTGGGGGGAGGAGAGGGGCAACAGGAAATGACAGTGTTAGGCGGTCTGACGCTTGCAGCCCAGGGGGCGGGTAGCTGGTGTCCTCAGAGGCCAGGGCACCAGCCACGGTGGCAAGTACCGGCATGTGGTGCAGGGTGGGGGTTCAGCCAGGGGGGGAGCGGTG
Organism: Scyliorhinus torazame; assembly: GCF_047496885.1. Taxonomy (NCBI): domain Eukaryota; kingdom Metazoa; phylum Chordata; class Chondrichthyes; order Carcharhiniformes; family Scyliorhinidae; genus Scyliorhinus; species Scyliorhinus torazame. The sequence goes on along the minus strand of NC_092712.1, from coordinate 204,611,811 downwards.
GGGAGGGGGAGGGTTACGGATGTGTCGACCGGGTTTAGTGCCAGGGGCACAGAGCTGTCTATTCACCCTGGCTGCCCTGAGGAGGTTGTGCAGTTTCCTCCGGCACTGCTGGCCTGTCCGGCCGGTGTTACTGGTGGCGCTGACAGCCTCTGCCCAGGCATGACGAAGGGCGGCAGCTGGCAGCCTCCTTCCCAGGCCGTGGTACAGGGTGGTCCGCCTCTCCCCCACTGCGTCCAGGAGGGACACCAGCTCGGCGTCGGTGAATCTTGGCGCTGCTCTCCTCGCTGCCATCTTGTTGGCTGGGGTGGTGTGTGGGGAGTGTGGTAAACACCACTAGTGATATATTGTATGTATTACGGCACTGCCTGTGTATTAAAGGTACTACGGTAAATCCCAGCCTGCTGGCTCCTCCCAGCAGGCGCCGTATAAAAGTGCACGCTCTCCTGCGCTGCTCCCATTCTGGTTCCAGCTGCAGGAGGCACAATATCTTGTGCAATAAATCCTCAATTGTTTCACCATTCTCGTCTCGTGGTAATTGACGGTACATCAATTTATTGCACAAGATTTTAAAGGATGAACATCTTAATCAAGCCTGATCGCCTGGAGCTGAGCCCTCACGCAGCCAACGCCACGTCCACCTTCGACCACTGGCTAGCCTGCTTCGAAAGCTACCTCAGAGCAGCCACTGAAGAACTCTCGGACCCTCAGAAGCTCCAAGTCCTCCACTCACGGGTGAGCCCTGAAATGTTTCCCCTCACCTGGGATGCGGCCAGCTACACAGAAGCGATGATGCGCCTAAAGGGACATTACGTTAAATCAGTGAATCAAGTGTATGCCAGGCACTTCCTGGCCACGAGACGGCAACTCCCGGGGGAGACTCTGGACCATTTCTTGCGGGCCCTACAGATTCTCGGTAGGAACTGTGACTGCCAGGCAGTTTCGGCAGTCCAACTCGCCGAACTATTAATCAGAGACGCTTATGTCACGGGCATGAAGTCTACGTACGTTCGCCAGCGACTATTGGAAGGGGGTACGCTCGATCTTGCGGAGACTAGGCAGCTTGCTAATTTACTAGAAGTGGGATCCCGTAATCTGGAGGCCTACACTCCCAACCGCGTGGCACTCTCGTGGGCATCGTGGACCCCACCAGCTGCCGACTCCAGCTCACCTCAATCCTGCGCCGCACGGCAGCCAACCAACTCTGGGGGGCCCCCAAGTGTTATTTTTGTGGACAGACTAAACACCCCAGGCAGCGCTGCCCGGCGCGGAGCACTACCTGCAACGGGTGCGGGAAGAAGGGTCACTTTGTTTCCGTTTGCCAGGCACGGTCGGTCGCCACTGTTTCCAGGCCCGGCATTACTACACCCTCCACGTGCGATCCAGGGGCGCTGCCATCTTCTCCACCGCAAGCCACGTGCGGCCCGTGGGCACCGCCATCTTTGATGCTGCCCACAATGTGTGCCCCAGGTGCGCTGCCATCTTCTCCACCGCGGCCCGTGGGCACCGCCATCTTTGATGCTGCCCGCCATGGGCGCCGCCATCTTCGGCGCCATTTTAGACCGCGCCTCAGGACCCCTGCTCGTCTGGCCTTTCGCTGCCTACTGACACCTCCGCCACCGCTGATCAGCCCGGGACCTCCCAACATCTTCCAGCAGCTCGCCTCCATCACCCTGGATCAGTCTCGGCCCCAGGAGCCGAACATCTCCGGGAGCACAGAGAGTTTCATCCACCCTGCTACAGTAAGGCGCTGCTCCCTCACGGTACACCCCGTCACCCAGAAAATCTCCCTGGTCTCCGGATCCCATTCCGTTGAAATCCGGGGGTACTGCGTCACGACCCTCACCGTTCAGGGCGTACAGTTCAGCAAATTCAGGCTCTACATCCTCCCCCACCTCTGCGCTGCCCTGTTACTAGGCCTTGATTTCCAATGCCACCTCCAAAGCCTTACTTTGAAATTCGGCGGACCCCTGCCCCCCCTCACCGTCTGCGGCTTCACGACCCTTAAGGTCAAACCACCCTCGCTGTTTGTGAACCTCAACTCGGACTGCAAGCCCGTTGCCAGTAGGAGCAGGCGGTACAGTGCGCAGGACAGGATCTTTAAGAGGTCGGAAGTTCAACGGCTCCTGCGGGAGGGGATCATTGAGGCCAGCAACAGCCCCTGGAGAGCTCAAGTGGTGGTAGTGAAGACTGGGAAAAGCACAGGATGGTCATTGAATACAGCCAGACAATCAACCGGTACACGCAGCTCGACGCGTACCCGCTCCCACGCATATCTGACATGGTCAATCAGATTGCGCAGTATCGAGTCTTCTCCACAGTAGACTTGAAGTCTGCCTACCACCAGCTCCCCATCCGCCCGGAGGACTGCCAATACACTGCGTTCGAAGCAGATGGCCGCAACTATTACTTCCTCAGAGTTCCCTTCGGCGTCACTAATGGGGTCTCGGTCTTCCAGCGAGAGATGGACCGAATGGTTGACCGGTACAGACTGCGGGCCTCCTTCCTGTACCTAGATAATGTCACCATCTGCGGCCACGATCAGCAGAACCACAACGCAAACCTCCAAAAATTCCTCCATACCGCCAAACTCCTTAACCGCACCTACAGTAAGGAGAAATCCGTGTTCCACACCAACCGCTTAGCCAGCCTTGGCTACGTAGTGGAAAATGGAGACCTAGGGCCCAACCCCGACTGTATGCGCCCCCTCCTCGAACTCCCTCTCCCCCACTGCCCCAAGGCCCTGAAACGATGCCTGGGGTTTTTCTCGTATTATGCCCAGTGGGTCCCAAATTATGCGGACAAGGCCTGCCCACTTATCAAGTCCACAGTTTTTCCCCTGACGGCTGAGGCCCACCAGGCCTTCAATCACATCAATGCGGACATCGCCAAGGCCACGATGCACGCGGTCGACGAGTCCCTCCCCTTTCAGGTGGAGAGCGATGCATCAGACGTAGCTCTGGCCGCCACCCTCAACCAGGCGGGCAGTCCCATGGCTTTCTTTTCCCGCACCCTCCATGCCTCCGAAATCCGGCACTCCTCTGTTGAAAAGGAGGCTCAAGCCATTGTGGAAGCATTACCTGGCCAGCAGGAGATTCACTCTCCTCACTGACCAACGGTCGGTTGTCTTCATGTTTAATAATACGCAGCGGGGCAAGATAAAAAATGACAAGATCTTGAGGTGAAGGATCGAGCTCTCCACCTATAACTATGAGATCTTATATTGCCTGGGGAAGCTCAATGAGCCCCCTGATGCCCTATCCCGTGGTACATGTGCCAGCGCACAAGTGGACCGACTCTACTATATCGCTATGTGGTTCTCCACAATGACCTCTGCCACCCGGGGGTCACCCGGATGTTCCATTTTGTCAAGACCCGCAACCTGCCCTACTCCATTGAGGAGGTCAGGATCGTAACCAGAGACTGCCAAGTCTGCGCAGAATGCAAGCCGCACTTCTACCGGCCAGATAGAGCGCACCTGGTGAAGGCCTCCCGCCCCTTTGAGCGCCTCAGCATGGACTTCAAAGGGCCCCTCCCCTCCACCGACCGCAACGTGTACTTCCTCAACATAATTGATGAGTATTCCTGGTTCCCCTTCGCCATCCCATGCCCCGACATGACTTCTGCCACGATCATCAAAGCCCTGCACAGCATCTTCACCCTGTTCGGTTTCCCCACCTACATCCACAGCGATTGGGGATCCTCCTTCATGAGTGATGAGCTGAATCAGTTCCTGCTCAGCAGGGGTATCGCCTCGAGCAGGACGGCCAGCTACAACCCCCGGTGAAACGGGCAGGTGGAGAGGGAGAACAGGACGGTCTGGAAGGCCGTCCTGCTGGCCCTTCGGTCTAGAAATCTCCTGCTCTCCCGCTGGCAGGAGGTCCTCCCCGACGCGCTCCACTGCACATCCGGTCGCTCCTGTGCACCGCTACTAATGAGACCCCTTACGAACGTGTGTTTGCCTTCCATAGGAAGTCCACCTCCGGGATCTCGCTCCCAACATGGCTGACAGTTCCTGGACCCGTCCTCCACCGGAAGCATGTGCGGAGCCATAAATCGGATCCCCTGGTTGAGAAAGTCCACCTCCTCCATGCCAACCCGCAGTACGCCTACGTGGCACACCTCGACGGGCGCCAGGACACAGTCTCCATCCGGGACCTGACACCCGCTGGGTTCCCACCCACGACCCCCGACCTGACACCGCTCCTGCCCCCCGCCCCCCCCCCCCCCCCCCGGTTGCCTCATTCACCCCTGCGCCACCCACCCTCCCTCCAGTGAACCTCACCGCAGCCCCCACCCCAGCAGGATCCGTCCTCCCACTGGATCCACTCAGGGGTGACGAGGACAACACACTCCCGGAGTTGCAGGTGACCACGCCGATGCCCACATCACAACCAGGACTGAGGCGATCACAGCGGAGGGTCAAAGCCCCCGACAGACTTAATCTGTAATGTTGTTCTTCACCCCTGCCGGACTCTTTTTTAAACAGGGGGTGAATGTGGTAAACACCACTAGCGATATATTGTATGTATTACATCACTGCCTGTGTATTAAAGGTACTATGGTAAATCCCTGCCTGCTGGCTCCTCCCAGCAGGCAGCGTATAAAAGTGCAAGCTCTCCTGCGCTGATCCCATTCTGGTTCCAGCTGCAGGAGGCACAACATCTTGTGCAATAAAGCCTCGATTGTTTCACCATTCTCGTCTCGTGGTAATTGACGATACAGCAGGGAGTGAAGTGTGTATATGTGGCTGCATCTGGTCAGCCTCCTGAATGTCAATCACGAAACCAGCAAATCCCGCACATTTCTTATGGGAATAGAGTGTGTTCCGCATGGCGCCGGTGCTAGCCCCTCAGTGGTCGTTGAATCGGTCCAGTTGCCACGGTGGACGGTCAGTAGGGGCCGTAGCAAGGTGGCTTCCTTGCAGGCCACAGCAATGACAGTCTGTGCCTGGACGCCCCAGTCCCAGTGGTCACCCTGATGGCACGACCCATCCCTTGGTCACCCTCCCCAGCCTTAGCAGACAACCCCCCCCCCCCCCCCCCCAGCCAGCCATGGCAGCGGCTGGATCGGCAGTCAGATATCTGGGAACATATCCTACCTCTGCTCTCTCCCTCAGCAGCCACGGCGCCTGTTTCCCAATTTTTAAAATTGCAAGTGAACCTTGCCGTCAGTAATTCCTCCTGGCGGAGGTAGAGCATCCCGCAGCCCCAAAGAATATGGGGACAGACCCATTAATGATATGCCAATGGCGTTTACTGTACGTGCGACTTTGAACGCATTCATGCCGCTGTTGAGGCATCAGAGCATGGCATTCCGCCGGGTGCCCGGCGCCAGCCTCGATTTACGGCTGACGCGCGATTCTCCGCCCAATCACATTTCCCGATTCCGAAGTCGACCGATGGAGAATCAGGCCCCTGATGTGTAGTTTCCAGATTTTATCCCAATGATTATCATTCTCAGATACAGGCAGACATGTGGGCATATTTTCCCCTCTTGGTATAGTTAAATCACTTAGACTGGATGAAGTTGACCACCTTGCACAACAACAGTTGATTTGCAACCTCAAGGAGCCGTACTGACAGCAGCATGGAGAGAAGACTTACTTGTGCTCTATTGCTTTAGAATCAGCTCTGTAATGATCTGTGATTCATCACTACTCTGCCCGCTGTGCCAGTGAGCAATTGTCACTCTCCTTTTGCTGAGCCCTGCAGCCCTTGGTTTTTGGAAGTGGTGTCAGTGACTATGGAGGGGAATAAAAGACATTGCAAGGCCAGAGGAAGCTGCCTTTGTCTCCAATTTTGCTTTAACCACTAGAGTGCTGGCGGGTGCAATTAGTGTGTCACTTTAGAGATTTAATATTGGCTTGTCAATTTTTGCATCAAGGTTGTTCACACTCAAAATCCATTTACCCTGAATATGTCCTTAATCACTGAGTGAGCTATAATGAGCAACTTCTTGCAATAACATCAATTTGAATGTCAAACTGTGCCTGAATATTATTTCAAGGTAACAATTGAAAGGTCTTGTGCTGAGGGCTATTACAAAATCAATAACCACATCAACTTGCTACTCTTGCTCCCCACACATAAATTCACTACCTCACTTTAAGCGTTTTTATATATGTTTAATAAATCCAACTGTGACTTTGAAGCCCCGTAGTATATAATGCAGGAAGAAAGTGGTCTCCTGCGACGATTAATTTTGTGAATTAACATACACAGGAAGCGGGCAGGAATCTCACGAAGGTATGCAAATCCTGTGATGTTATCAAGGCTCCTTGAAATTTTCACACGGAGGTCCTGCTCAGAGGCAAACTCACTGAGTAATTCCTAGCAGAATCATCAACATGATTGACAGGAGCTTTGGAAGCACTATTTAAAGGGACACTCAAGTGCAACCATTCATGTCATACATATCGTTTTGCTATTGTGTCTTTTGAACTGCCGCAGGAGAGTCTACCTCAGAGGTTGTTTTTCACTTTTATTTTGCTCACATACCCTTAATAAGCACACAGCGTTTGATTGGGATCTTTATTGGAATTGTAATTTGGTTGTATGAAGGGGAGGATGAGGAGTGACAACAACAGTTGCAGCTGCAGCCGGCTCACCTCTCACAAGAAGCAGCAGTTGGGCCTATTGGAAAATAACAGCAGTTATTTAGGCTGACGCGTGACAACAGGCACGAAAAGAGTGCTGTGCCACTGAGAAATGTCTGCTAGATTCAGCACACAATTTTCAGGTTGACCAATGATTCTTCTTTATCAGGTTCCTTCCTCTTGTCGAGGATTAAATGCAATGTTACGTTGTTATAACACCCTAGGTTGGCGCACAGTCAATTCCAGCCCCATAGGCCCCAGACTCCCAACCTAATTAAATTAACCAATAATTCGTATATGTTTTCTGAGACCTTTGACCTGTGACTGCTCCAATGACTTACAGGCCACAGATTTGTAAGTAAAACTTAACTGTTTATTTATAACAAGAACAGAGATAAACATAGAATTTACAGTGCAAAAGGAGGCCACTCGGCCCATTGAGTTTACACCAGCCCCTGAAAGGGCACCCTACCTAAATCCACACCTCCACCCAATCCCCATAACGCAGCAATCTCCACCTAACCTTTGGACACTAAGGATAATTTAGGGTGACCAGTCCACCTAACCCACACATCTTTAGACTATGGGAGGAAACCAGAGCACCCGGAGGAAACCCACGCAGACACAGGGAATCAAACCCGGGTCCCTGGCGCTGTGAAGCAAGAGTATTAACCACTGTGCTATCGTGCCACCCCCAATACTAGAACAATGGCCTGCTAATCTAATTATTCCCCATTTTACCATCCTACATTGTACCCACACATACACACAAGACAGACACATGGAGTGAAGGGGAAAGATCAAAATAATGGGAATTAAAAGGGACGAGAGATGAGTGTCTTTGCTCCTGAGGTTGCAGTCTTTGTAGTCAGCTATCTTCTCAGGACGCAGAGTGTTCAAACCCACCAGTTGGATTGGAAATTCTGGGATGGGCCTTCAATTAGAACTCGCAGGCTGTGTAATTTCCTCAGGGGAGCCACTTTTATCAATCTGGGCCCTCATGCTGAAGATTCCCTTTCAGTTCGGTTTAATCCTGACTGGCCCCCATCAGATTGACTCCCAGTGTCACTGAGGTAACATTAGAATTCTTTGTCTGTGCATTTAAAAGAAGATTTTCCGACCACTCTGCTTATCTGCCACTGGCCTGGATGTTCCAGGTTAAAAGAAGGTTTTCAAACAATCCAGCCTGCTTGCAGCCTTTTAATCAGAAGTGAAACTCTCACAGGCTGGCTAGAGAGAGAGAGTCTGAATCATCAGGCATTAGATTAGAGTGAGATCAGACTGAGCTCACAACCTGCTGATCAGAAAGGAGTTTAAAACTCTGCAAAATGGAACTTGCTTGTGTCTATCCAGAACATGCCGGAGCCAATAGCCAATCAGGATAGAGAGCCAGTCCAGTCCCAGGAAATGAGACTAGCTGATTGGCTGCCAAGTCCATCACAATAAATCGTCACTGGCCCAAACCAAATAGCACATTGTCCATGTGGTGATCTCTTTGGTTGTAAAATTAAAGTTTGAAGACTACCTGAAAGGCATAAAACCCAGCAATTGTCCAGGTACACACGTTATAAAGCCAAAGGAGAACAGACAATAAAGAAAACACACAACGGAAACCAAGTTTAAACAGGAGGGTCCTTACAGCATCAGTCACTTAATTTTCAATTGTAAGCATTTTGCAATTAGGATTCATTTCTAACTATGGGATGATACTAGGTGATGACTTATCAATTCACGTGAAACAGAGAGTTGAAGTGAACAGTGGCTTTAATCGACTAGAACAGTGCCTGTCTGTGACTGCTCTGCTAGTGAGAGCCGCCGACAGGGCAGCTGCTCTTTATACCTCCCCTCAAGGGGGCAGAGCCAGGGGCAGAGCCCACAAGGGCACCAACATGATACATTCCATGTAGTACAGTACAATGGTCCATAGGTGGAACCTACATGGGCAACAGTGTGATACAATGTAATACAGTGGTGAAGGGTTAGTACAATACGTTCACCACACTAGGTAAGGTCCCAACCTTTTCAAAGGTGATTGGTCACAAGTCTGTTTTGTCAGGAGGTGCCCTGGATGTGTCACACATCTTTCTTTGTCCACCTTCAGAATCATTGTCCCCTTATTAGGATCATCTGCTTCTTCCATCATTCGTAATTTTTTTTTTAAACATAGAATTTACAGTGCAGAAGGAGGCCATCTAGCCCATCGAGTCTGCAGCAGCCCTTTGAAAGAGCACCCAACTTAAGGTCAAACCTCCACCCTATCCCGGCAACCGAGTAACCCCAGCTAACGTTTTTGAACATTTAGGGCAATTTAGAATGGCCAATCCACCTAACCTGCACATCTTTGGACTGTGGGAGGAAACCGGAGCACCCGGGGGAAACCCACGCAGACACTGGGAGAACGTGCAGACACCGCACAGACAGTGACCCAAGCCGGGAATCGAACCTGGAACCCTGGAGCTGTGAAGCAACAGTGCTAATCACTATGCTACCGTGCCGCCCACAAATGTCCCCTATCTACGCCAGATGGAAATGTCAATGCCCTTGCTTAATTCAACTCATTGGCCAAAGTGATATACCAGGCCTGCATTACCAACTGCTGGAGGCATAATTGTGAACTGAGGGCACTGTAGCACACTGTGATCCTTACCCACATTCATAAACAGAGTGTGCGGCAGGTAATATCTCAGAGGTACTATTCTTTCACAGAAATGATGATCATTTTTTAAACATGCTTGCAGATGCTGAAACCGACAACTACAGGTTTAGCATATTCAAGCACTGATTAGACATAATTTCCCTAGATCTGTATTTGTGGCCCACTTCCACTGAAGGTGTGGAATGTGCTGGCTGAGTTGTCTCAGCAACTTAGATTCAAGTTATCCAGGTTCTCTGCTGTGGTACTGGACGTGCTGATGCAGGAGGTACAGAGGCAGTTGATGCGGTGTGTGTGGGAGGAGATTGTCCAGGAGGGGACGGCCAGGCATCTGGCCCCAGCACCACTCCAGTGCGGCAAAAAAAAGTATATTTCACATGAGTGGTCAAAATAAAATCCCATCTCATAAACACTCTTCTCAATAACTGTACCACCAGCATCATAGCCTCAACACACGTTATCTACCGTCTAACACTGAATGGATATTCACACAACCCACATCTTTGCATTCTTCACTGGTACTACACAAACCTCAGACTTTTATCACAGTTCTTCAACCAATTGAAACACAAAGACACCTGTCAATATATTCACTTTTGTAATTACAACTGTCTCTTCCAGGACAAAAAAGCACACAACAGGCGGCACCAGCACCTTACTGGGGGGAGGGCAACCACGCCTGTATGAGCTCACTCCCTTTGAGGAAGCAGTGGGAGCCAGTAAGATATAGCAATTGTACAATTGTAGCAAGATTTCCTGACTTTTATACTCCATCCCCCTTACAATATAGGCTGACATTCAATTTCACTTCCCAATTACTTGCTGTAACTGCATGTAACGTTTTGTGATTCATGCACTATGATATCCCCATCCCTCTGCATTACAGGATTCTGCAGTCTCTATATATTTAAATAATATCCTGTTTTTCAATACTTTTCCCTCCCCAAAAGTGGACAATCTCACATTTTCCAACATTATGCTCAGCTGCCAAATGTTTCCCCACTCACTTAAACTATGTCCCTTTTTCTATCTATTTGTATCCTTCCCACAACTTGCTTTTCTACCTATATTTGTATCATCAGTAAATTTGGCTACAATACAATTGGTTCCTTCATCCAAGTCATTAATATAGATCTTAAATAGTTGAGGCCCCAGCACTCATCCCTATTGCATTCCTCCAGTTAGTTTGCCAACCCGACAATGACCCACTTACCTTAACTCTGTTTCCTGTTAGTTAGCCAGTCCTTTATTCATGTTACTATGTTAATATGTTAGTCCCAACACTATGTGGCACCTTATTGAATACTTTTGTAAATTCAAATATACTACATCCATTATTGGTCCCCCTTTATCCATCCTGCTTGTCACATCCTCAAAGAACGCTAATAAATATGTCAAATATTTCATTTTCACAGAACCATGTTGACTCCGCCTGATTGTATTATGATTTTCTAAATGTCCTGCTAATACTTCCTTAACAATATATTCCAGCTTTTTTCCAATTATAGATGTTAGATAACTGGGGATGTGGGTGGATAATAATACAAGGTAAGGCCAAGGGACTGGGTGTGAATAGGGGTTAGGGAGTTCACATGGAGCGAGAGATTAAGGGAGGGGAAGAGGGCAGTGGACTCAAAGGACTTGATAAGGCTCACTTCACTTCTCGAGTTAAGCTTTTCTTTCTTTTTTTCATTGGATGTGGGCATCACACAATAGGACAGGCATTTGCTGCCCTTTCCTAATTGCCCTTGACTGAGTGGCTTGCTCCGCCTTCGCAGAAGACAGTCAAGTGAACAACATTATTGTTGCTCTGGAGTTAATGTAGGCCAGACCAGGTAACAATGGCAGATTTTGGAGAGGCAGTGGCATAGCGATATTGTCACTGGACTGGTTAACCAGAGATCCAGAATAATCTCTCGGGACACAGGTTCAAATCCTGCCACTGCAGGTGGTGAAATTTGAATCTGGAATTTGAAGTATAATGAACATGACGCCATTGTTGATTGGCATAAAAACCCATCTGGTTCACCAGTGTCCTTTAGGGAAGGAAACCTGCCATCCTTACCTGGTCTGGTCTACATGTGACTCCAACAGCAATGGGTTGACTCTTAACTGCCCCTTCAAGGGCAATTAGAGATGGGCAATAAATGCTGGCACAGCCAGCGTTGCCCATGTCCAAATAAAAATTTTAAAGTCCTTACTGGATGGGTTTTGTCAACAATTGTCATGGTCACTATTAGTGCTTTATATTACAGATTAATTAATTGAATGTAAATTCCACCAGCTGCCATGGTGGGATGTGAACCTGTGCCCCAGAGCATTAGCCTGGGCCTCTGGGTTACAAGTCCTGTGACATTACCACTTTACTACTGTCTCATGTTGGAAGTAAAACTGTAATGAGATCTGGAGCCAAGTGATACTGAAATCGAAAGTGAGAATCCGTGGAGATGTAATTGCTGAGTTAGTGTTGCTTGTTAGCATTGTCAACATTCGCTTGCCAATGATTCAGAGTGGACTGATGGGGCAATAATTGATTGAATTGGATTTGTTTTGCTTTTTGTGGCCAGGGCATACCTGGTCAACTTTCCACATTGTCAGACAGATGTGAATGTTGTAGCTGTGCTGAAGAAGCTCAGTTACTCAGAGTACATTTCTTTAGCACTAAAACTGGGATGTTAACAAGGTTGTGTTAACAACCTTTGCTGTGTCCAATGCATTCAGCCATTTCTTGATATCACATGGAATGGATTGAATTGACCGAAACAAAGATTTGTAATGATGGGCACCTTAGGGGGAGACAGAAATGGATAATCCACTCAGCACCTCTCACTGATGCAAATGCTTCAATGTCGTCTTTTGTCTTTCATGTATTAAACTCAGCCATCATTGAGGCTGGGGATGTCCTGGAGCCTCGACCTCCCAGGATTGTCCACTATCCTGGACAATTGTCCACTATAATAATTATAATAATAATCGCTTCTTGTCACAAGTAGGTTTCAATGAAGTTACTGTGAAAAGCCCCTAGTCACCACATTCCGGCGCCTGTTCAGGGAGGCAGGTATGGGAATTGAACCCGCGCTGCTGGCATTGTTCTGCATTACAGGCCAGCTATTTAGCCCACTGTGTTAAACCAGCCCACCACCATTCACAGCTGGATATAGTAGGAGAGCAGGGTCTCAATCTGATCCATTGGCTGTGGGACTGCTCGGTTCTGTCTATTGCGTGCTGCTTCCGCTGTGTAGAATGCATGTAATCTTGTGTTCCAGCTTCTCCGTGCTGGCACCTCAATTTTAGATTCACCTTCTGCTGCTCCTCGCATGCTATTCTTCTTCATTACAACATGGCGGACATCTCAAGGAGGCTCCAGACCCATTGGGAAACAAGAGCACAGCCATTAAAGGATTGGAAGTGGCTGAGGGAGGCTCCATTCCAATTTGTCAGCCTCAGCATCAGTACTGTGCTGTAAATGGCATGTACATTTCGGACCAGAACTTTAAATATATTTTCAATGAATTATTTTAACCCTCAAAAATGAGTTAATGGGAAGTTACAAATCAGAAACAGGAACCCAACCTGACCACTTCCATTTTTTTTCCTCTTTCATAGGATGTGGGCATCGTTGGCTCAGCCCGAAATTATTGCCCATTCCTACCTCCCCTTGAGGAAATGGTGATGGGCCTGCTTCTTGAACCATTGCAGTACATCTGGTGTAGGTACACCCACAATGCTGTCAGGGAACAATGGTCAATTGAGGAAAGAGTGACTCAGATACTCACAGCAGGCGGGTTAGTGATTTGAATATTTGACTAAAGCTCCATGTCTTCATTTCAGAAGCGATTCTGGCTTAAATCAGCCAGGTTTCCCTGCTGTTGAGCAGCCCAGCAGGTTAATGGAGGTGAGGGGCTGAATCCATAAGGGAGTGCTTTTACAGCATTGCGTGTGGGACAAGAGGAACAGGAATGTTTGCTCCAAGATCAATAAGCTATTCACTAAATCCTACCACATGATCTATATGTTTCATTACTGACCACCATATGCTCCCCCTAACAACCAATTGTTTCCTCATTCTATTTGCTCCCTCTTTCTCACCACCTTCAGTTCCATCCAGACATCAATCTAACATCCACATTTTCTGAATGGAAGTATGTTGATCAGTCTATCAAAGTGTTTGGTCCTGAGTAAGAATCATCAATTCCACATAGACAATGCCAGCCAATGCTAACAACACTTGTCAAATCAGTGCCATGGAGATGGGGTAATGTAACAGGATTTCAAAATCATAGAAACTACTTTATACTATTTAATCTCCATGTGAAAAATGATTTCCTTCCAGTAGTTCTCTTTTTCCTCAAGTAATTATTTGCTCGAAATTTCTAAAGCATTTTTGTTCTAATTTTACTGCTTCATTGGGAGAGGAAAATATCTCTTCAGGGACAGGTGTAAAAACACTCAAAGTAGTCAAGGTAGGAAAACAATTTTAACTATTTTATTCTGGTTGTTCCTCATTTTATTAATTTATCAGTTCTGGAATAACAGGTTAATCTTGAAAGCCCTGGCTGGATTCTCCCAAAATGGGGCTATGTCCTCACGCAAAAACGCTGGCGTTTCACTCTCAAGATTCTTTGGAAAAAGTGGAGCCGATTCACTGACCTGCAGGGGGCTAGCAGGGACCCAGAGTAGTTCACGCAGTTTTAGCTGCGGATACGGCCCCCGCACATCCGGTTTTGAATCCGCGCATGTGCACGGCGGCGGCCTCCAGTGGCCACACCGAGCGCCATGGCAGAGGCAGATGAAGAATTTGGGCCCCCCTGATCAGCCGCGCGCCCAAAGATCCAGCCGCGCCGATCTGTCCCCCAGCCGCCTATAAGGCCACCGCCCCCCCCCCGCCCCCCCCCGGGTCCGATTCCCCCCGCTCCCCCCACCAAGGCGGCGGTGGACTGAGTCCGCAGCGGCCACGCGAGCTTCCCGAATGGCGATAGGTGGTTTGAACCACACCATCGGGAACTCAGCCGTTCTGGAGCGGAGGGTCGCTGGGCGGGCCTCTGGCAATGGCCCCCCCAGCCGCGCGGAGTGTTCTGCGTTGACGCGGATTCTTGGGTCCCGGAGAATCACCGCACCGGCACCGGGCCCGATTTCGGAGTGAAATTGAATTCTCTGCCCCCGCGCCAATGGCAATTTCGGCGCAGGGCTGCGGAGAATCCAGGCTCCTGTCTTTTCAACCTTGCCCCTCACCTGAGGTGTGGTGATCCTCAGCTTAAATCACCACCCAGGCAGGTCTCCCCCTAAAAAGGGGAAAGCAGCCTACAGTCATGGTCAGACAATGGCGACTTTACCTTACCAGTTCTGCAAAAGCACATTCTGACTGCGCAGTGGAGATGTTCAGCGGGATCGGTGGGATCCTCCGCTTCGCCGGCAGCGCATTCACGCCCGTGGATTTCCCGATCTCGTGGGGGTGTCCACAATGGTAAACCCCATTGGCCGGCAGCCGGGAAGGAGGATCCCGCTGCCGGCGGGGGCGTGCCACGGCAGGAAACATATCTGGTGGTGACGAATGTGATATAAAATAGTTACTTTAGAGATATTAGTTAATGTAATGTAGAGGTAGGCCAGTCTAATTCTGGTGAGTTCACAGACAAAGGATTTCAGACCGCATGGAAAAGCAGGAAGAGGTGTGTCCACCAAAGGAGGAGAAAAGGATGCTGGGTAATAGGGGCCAGAGGAAGGGATTGGAAGTGAGCCAATCAGAATAGATCAACAGGTCAGGAGGGATATAGGATGACCTATGGGCATCGTGTATGTGAAACTTGATGCCATTTGAATGTATCAGTACAGACTCCTTTGTTCCACATCCTCACTTGATTCCAGAAGTCTATGGAGCAGGATGTGCTTCGTGCTCCTGAGAATTGAGGAACGCTTGCAAGCTAAATAAAATAACTAATGCTGTACCTGCAAATCCATCTCGACTTTTATTGAGGCCAGACTGACGGGTAAAGAAACTTGGGATTCTACAGTGGGATGGAGAAACCCACTCGTTATGCTTCTTCTATGATAGTATGAGACATTTTTTGCAAAGTTTTAAAAATTTAGATTACCCAATTATTTTTTCCAATTGAGGGACAATTTAGTGTGGCCAATCCACCTACTCTGCACATTTTTGGGTTGTGGGGGCGAAACCCACACAGACACGGGGCGAATGTGCAAACTCCACACGGACAGACCCAGAGCCCAGATCGAACCTGGGACCTCAGTGCCGTGAGGCAGTTGTGCTAACCACTAGGCCACCGTGCTGCCCTTTTTTTTGCAAAGTTTAACCTAGAGTGCATAGTCTGATTCCCTGGGCAGTATTTAATGGAGATAGCAGATGTCTCACCCATGAGCTGCAGAGCCAGTGAAAGTTCCACATTGCATCTTTTGGAGAAGGCCCACCATATTAAGTGCCTCTCAGATACTTAACTGGACACTAGCTGGTCTTTCCCCAGATCAAAGACCCTAGTGCCTGCCAAGAACTGCCAGCCAATCTGAGGTGGAGGCTGCTGCCGGAAGGTTATCTATCCGAGGCATAGTATCATCGCTGGATCCCAGGCACACAGGTAAGTGATGACGGGAGAGGGATTGCAGAGTGCTGATTGGAGAGAGGAGGCCGGGAAGCAAAGGCACGAGCGTGGTTCTCAGTGAGCCACACTACCCATTCCCAATGCAGGGTCGCTCGATTAGGCACTGAATGTCTTTGAAGGAGGGTCCAACTACCCGTGATCCCATATGCAATCTTACTTGTTGTGGTCCTTGCATCCCTCTGGGTTAATATGAGTGACAGCAGCATTATGCCCTTAGTGGGGCACTGACTTACCATCCTCCTGCCTGATTAAGTGCCTCCCTCCAACATTAAGGCCATTAAATTCAACCCTCCCTGTGCGATGTCATGGAAAATCCATTAATGATCATAAAGTTTTTAGGTTTCCTTTTGATCATGCAATGATCCCAATTACTCTGAATATGAAATGGAATTATGCTTATCATGTACCTACAGTAGTTCCTCACTATAATGGAATGAGTCAACCTAACAGTGCATTACATTGAGATATGCAGTACAGAGGAGGGATGTCACAACGTACACCAGGTCCTGACAATTTGGCAGCTGCAAGAAGCAAAACAATTTAAGAGCTCAGAGTTTCCAAATGGGTTATATAATATCAGAAATGCTGCAACTATTAGACCAGATTGAAAATCAGAGCCTGTCAGAGCAGAGAGTGATACAGTTCATTCAAACGTTGTGACATTTTCCTATTGCCATTACTTTGTTCGTATGGATGTTCCGTTAGGCTCTTGAAGGAGCTCTTAGAGAATTATAGAGAGAGACAAATAAAATAGAGACTTTGCTTTTATGGACATTTTCAAAAGATACACCAGTATACCATGGTGCAGACACACACACTGATGGACACACAGCAAGACCAATCAACACACACAACACCGCAGCCAATCACCAGTTAGAGCACACTCACTATGAAGACAGGGGGCATCAGAGTTCCCGCTCATTCGGGATGCAGCCTCTCAGAAGGACAGAGCTTACAGCTTACAGCACAGATCTTCACCATGTGCTGAGTGCATAGACTGGTTAGGACAGGCATAGGTCTTTCGTTTAATCTGACATCGTGTTAACCCACAGCGAAAGTATGTTCAACAGTTTCTAACTTAATAAAATAGTGTTGTACTATTTTAAGTGTTGGTGGCCCCAGTACCACGGATCCAGAGCACCCAACACATCAGACGTGATCTAATGGAAACGTTTCTAAGTGCCATTCGTGGCGAGTATTTCTGGGAGTTTCCTGCCGGCTCGGTCGACGAGTTACCCACTGTTATCTAACCACACTAAGGACACAATTTAATGGCCACATTGAACTCGAGCGAGTTCGTGACCTGGCCGTTAGATCGCGAGACAGGCCAAACCCGAGAACCATGCCAGGCACCAATAAGTTTGCGATCTAACCAGCCCGCTCTCATTGGCAAAATCAGGATCCCGCTGCAGCGTGGTGAGAAACCAATAATACAAATAATTAATGGGAGTGACCCCCTATCTAACAGCCCCTCGTGGTCTAACGGCCTGCCCAGTAAGTGATCATGTGGGCGCCGATTAGTGCATCTTTTTAAAAACATAAAGCTGGCGAGGGGACCCAAGGTGAGTAGCCACTTTTGCTCCTAGGCAATGAGTCCGGGGTCACTTGGGTGCCTGCCCCGGTGCTCGGGGCGGGGCGGGGGGGGGGTGCTTTGGTGGGGTGGGCGCCATTGGTGCGGGGGGTCTCACTCTTGGGCTTGGGGGGGGTGTCTCATCACCTGTGGGACCGCCATGCCACCCCCTGGATCGTGTGTACCTGTTACGGGAGCAATCCCAGCCCGTACCTGGCTGCCCCACCGACCACCCATTTCTCCCACTGACCATGGAGGCCTCTGGCCGTGCAGGTGAAGGCTATTGTGAATAGGGAATTGGCAATCATAGTTAAGTAAGCACTTCACAGCTCCTAATTTGATTTCTGTGGGTAGGCATGCCATGTGGCATGTGGGAGTTAGTGCCTAGCATCCCAATCAGACCATGATGCCTTTGACACTGTGCCTTAACATTGCAGGAAGCAACACCATGGACGCAGCGGCCAACATCTGAACACCCAGGGGCTGGGCCCCAGTACCGGGGACATTTCCGTGGCGAGAGGGTGGGTGTGTGTGCCGGGGAGGGAATGAGTGCCCGATGCAGGTAACAGTACGTGAGGGTGTCTGGGGTGTATAGTCTAGGGTCCAGTGGCCAGGGGCCCAGGCTGCAACGGTGTGTGCGTGGGCTGGGCGTGTTGGATGGCAGCGGATGGTGGGAGAGGGGGAACAATGAGGCGATGGAGGATCCTAGATAAGAAGAAACCTCTGGTTGTCAGTGCCACCCCCCTTCCCCCCAATTCCTTACAGTTATTACACAAGCTGGAAGGATATCTTGATCCCCGTGGAGGTTGCCCTTGCAGTGCGGCTGGCAGGCCAGCAGCCAGAAACTGGAGAAGACAGCGGCAGAAGTGTCAACAGGGGCTCAAGGCAGCAGAGCCCGCCCCACACTCTGAGGACCCGGCCACCCTTCAGGCCAGGGAGGGGCCGGAGGGGAGGCTGGTGACAGCCCAAAGTGTACAGGCATCGCTGTACAGATGTCGAACAGATGTCAGACAGCGTGTGCCAAAAGTGGCGCCGCCTCAACAAGGGGAAGGTGCAGCACCTGTGCCATGTCCTTGCAGACATGGCACCATGTGGAGAAGGAGGATACCCGCTCCCGGTGGCCATGAAGTTCACCACAGCCATGAACCTTTAGGCCTCAGTATCATTGCAGGGCTCGAGCGGGGACTTGTGTGGCATCTCACAAGCTACATCCCACAAGTGCATCCTTGAGGTCACGGATGCCCTGTTTGCCCGGGCAGTGAACTATATAAACTTTGACATGGACCAGGCCCAAGAAGATGCCCGGGCAACAGGATTCTCTGCCATCGCCCGGATGCCCCAGGTTTAGGGGGTAATAGGTGTCACACATGTCACCTTGCACTCACTGGGCTCAGGGAATGCACTACATCAATAGGAAGTGGTTCCAACCCTAAACTTGCAGCTTGTGTGCGACCACCACATGAAGATCATGCACGTGTGTGTACGCTTCCCAGGAGGTGTGCACAACAGCTACATCCTGGGGCAGTCAGCCATCAGCTGCCTCTTCAAGGACCACGCCAGGATTACCCGCTGAGGACCTGGCTAATGACGCCAGTACAGAGGCCGGTGACCAATGCGGAGACTCGATACAACGAGGCCCATGTGGCCTCCCGGGCTGTCATTGAGTGGTGCATCAGATTGCTCAAACTTTGGTTCCAATGCCTCGACCACTCTGGTGGTGCTCTGCTGTAAAGCTCCCAGAGGGTCGTTTGCCTGGTAGTGGTCTGCTGTGCCCTCCACAACCTGGCTCAGCAGCAGGCCGATGTGCTGGAGGTGGAGGTGGAGGAACATGTGGTCACCTCTGAAGAGGTGGTCGAGGAGGCTCCGATACAGGAGGGGCTGGAGGATAAGCCCAGTGCACACCCGCAGGACCAGTCCGAGAATGGAGGACAGGTGGCAGCGGCAAGGGCCCAGCAAGCCCGGAGGGCCAAGGACGCCCTCATCCTCGCCCACCGCATAAGAGGTGGCCTTGTCCATTATTCCCCCCTCCCACCCTCCCTTTCCTCCATCCCCCATCCCTTTCCCTTCCCTGTCACCCTCCCCAACCCCCATTTTCCCCTTCCCTTCCCCATCTCTCTCTCTTCCCCCTCACCCTCACCCCTCCCATCCCTCTACCCCTCCTACTTCCCTTCCCCCCTCCCACTCCCATCCCTCTCCCCCTCCTCCTCTCCTTCCCCCCATTCCGTCTCCCCTTCCCCCTCACCCCACCCTGTTCCACCCTCCTGGGGTGTGTGTAACATCACTCCAGGGTGATCGGCCTGTGAGCGGGTCACTGTTGAGGGCAGGGGCGTGATGATAATCCACTGAAAGCTGAGCGTTGGTGCTCCTCAATCTGTGCCATAGTCTGACTCCTGCCTGCCTGCTGGGTGCTCGCTCACACCCATTGCCTGTACATGGCTGTCTGCAGAGTGGGGGGGGGGGGCATCTAAGACCTCCATGCCTGGGGGGGGGGATTGGAGCAGGGGAGTGATGGTCGGCCAGCATTGCAGAAGAAAGTGCCAGAGGCGCCAGACTTCTTGAGTGCAAAGGTTTTAATGCTGTACATATGTGTCCCCAACTGCCCCTTGCCTCCGATGATGCCACCCCACCTTCCCCACCCCTCCCACCAACCCTTCCACCCCCCTCATCGAACCGCCTACCCTCAAGCTCTCTCAGTGATCCTCAATTTGCTTCGCCTTTCGTGCTCTACCACTGTGCCTAGATGTGGCCCCAGGATGCACATCAGAGTGGAGGCAACATGCTGCCTACCACGTCCTGTAGCCTTTGATGCCCTTGGCGGGCATGCTTTGAGGGCCCTGGAGTCAGAGGGCCCCGGCCCACTTGCCAGCGGCAATTGCCCCACTGTGCCACCCTGTTCCGGGTGCTGACTCTGAGACAGGGGATGGATCTCGAGGGAACTGGTGGCAGCCGTTGCCACTCCATATGATGGCTCCAGGTTGGCAGCCAGCGCGCCCTCCTCCCGGTTGATGCCCAAAGGGTCCTGGGGTTAATCTCGGGACAGAGAGGCAGCTGGGTTGAGCCCTGGCTGCTCCTACACCATCTGGCTCTGCCGGCCCTGGCAGCTCCCCAATGGCTGCACCATGGTGCTTGTCATGATATTCAGATAAACATCATGGTGCAAACGCACATACACACTGATGGACAGATCAACGGACTAATCAACATACACAACATCACAGCAAAATCACCAGTGAGAGCACATGCACTATAAAACGGGGAACACCACAGTTCCCGCTCATTCCAGCAGGAGACAGCTCAGGGCACAGAGCTCACAGCAAGCCACTCAGCCATACACCTTTCTCGGGATGGTCAACTTCCTGGGGAAGTTCATTCCCAAACTTGCCTCCCACACAACGGCTCTTCGCCACCTAGGGAAGAAGACTACGGAGTTCCAGTGGCTGCCCGCACACCAGAAGGAATGGGAGGAGCTCAAGATTAAGCTCACCACCGCCCCGGTCTTAGCGTTCTTCGATACTTCTCGAGATACGAAGATCTCGACTGATGCCAGCCAGTCCGGCATTGGGGCGGTACTCCTGCAACGGGACGACACTGCATCATGGGCCCCGGTCGCCTATGCCTCGCGGGCCATGACCCCCACAGAACAGCACTATGCACAGATTGAGAAGGAGTGCCTGGGTTTGTTAACCGGCATAGATAAGTTCCATGACTACGTGTATGGTCTCCCTCAGTTCACCGTGGAAACCAACCATCGCCCCCTGGTCAGCATCATACAAAAGGACCTGAATGAGATGACCCCTCGTCTCCGGTGCATTCTGCTCAAGCTCCGGAGGTACGAATTCCAACTGGTCTACACCCCGGGAAAGGACCTCATCATCGCGGATGCCCTGTCCAGAGCAGTGAGCACACCGCCCGAATCGGGGGGTTCGTCTGTCAGGTCGAAGCGCATGTGGCCTTCACGTCAGCCAATCTGCCAGCTAATGATGCAAGTCTGGCCCGTATTCGCCGGGAGACTGCGGCTGACCCCCTTCTACAACGTGTGATGCGCCACATGACGGAAGGGTGGCTCAAAAGACAGTGCCCACAATTCTACAATGTCCGAGACGACTTGGCCGTCATTGACGGTGTCCTCCTAAAGTTGGACCGGATTGTGATTCCACACAGCATGCACAGGCTGGTCCTCGAACAATTACACGAAGGCCATCTCGGGGTTAAGAAGTGCAGGCGGAGGGCCCGAGAAGCTGTATACTGGCCGGGCATCAGCGACGACATCGCCAACATGGTGCTCAACTGCCCCACCTGCGAAAGGTTTCAGCCGGCGCAACCCCCTGAGACGCTTCAGCCCCATGAGTTGGTAACGTCCCCCTGGGCGAAGGTGCGTGTGGACCTTTTTCATGCGCTCGGCAGGGACGACATCACCATAATTGATTATTTTTCAAATTATCCAGAGGTCGTACGCCTGCACGATTTGACATCGTCAGCTGTCATCAGGGCATGCAAGGAAACCTTCGCTCGCCATGGCATTCCGCTCACCGTCATGTCGGACAATGGGCCCTGTTTTGCGAGCCAAGAATGGTCTTCTTTTCCCGCTTCGTATGGCTTCACACACATAACGTCCAGCCCTCTGCATCCCCAGTCAAATGGCAAGGCGGAAAAGGGCGTCCATATCGTCAAGCGGCTCCTCTGCAAGGCTGCTGATGCCGGATCGGATTTCTGTTTAGCCCTGCTGGCCTATCGCTCGGCCCCACTGTCCACAGGGCTCTCGCCAGCCCAGCTGTTGATGGGTCGCGCCCTCAGGACCACTGTACCGTCCATTCATGTTCCTAAACCCGGCCATGCTCCAGTACTGCAGAGGATGCGACAGCAGTGTGCTCAGCAGAAGGTGGCACATGACACTCGGGCAACTGATCTTCCTGCCTTGGCGCCTGGAGACAACGTCCGCATACACCTACCAGAGGGTGGCTGGTCGGCAACTGCCGTGACTCCCCGCTCGTTCCTGGTTCTCATGCCTGATGACTCCATACGCCGGCATAATCGCCGGGCTCTTCGGCTGCTTCCGCGCTCACTATGTGATCATGCACCGGTGCCACGCCCTCCTGTTGTCCCTGATGTCGACTTCATGGAGCTTCCTGCCACCATGCCTATTCCTCTATCGCCTGTGGCCAGGCTCATTCCTCAGCCGGTGGATCCTAACCCACCCTTGAGGCGGTCAATCCGGATTTGTCGCCCACCTACTAGGCTGGACTTATGAGCCTGTTTGCACATTGGACTCACTAAAGTTATTCCACAATGTTAATGTGTTTCTCTTTTTGTCGTTACAGGAGTTTGTTTTCGATGTTTGATGATTGCACTTGTTTTGTTTATGGTACAACCTCATTGCTATGTTGCACCTGACACCTTCCTATGTATATAGTTTAGCCTCATGTACATGCTGTAGATATTGCACACACATATTCAGCTGCACTCAGTACACACCAATATTTATTACCATGTAGGCACATATTCTTGTAAAAAGGGGGGATGTCATGATATTCAGATAAACATATCATGGTGCAAACACACATAAACACTGATGGACAGATCAACGGACCAATCAACACACACGCAACATCACAGCCAATCACCAGTGAGAGCACACGCACTATAAAACAGGGAACACCACAGTTCCCGCTCATTCCAGCAGGAGATAACTCAGGGCTCAGAGCTCACAGCAAGCCACTCAGCCATACACCATGTGCTAAGTGCCTCTCTAAGATAGTGTTAGGGCTGGGTCCACAGGTTAACGGGTCCACAGTCATAAGTTTACAGATGTTGTTATCAAGAGTAATAAAACAGAGTTGTACCATCTACAACCGTGTTGGTTCGTCTGTATAGCAGAACACCCAACACGACAGTGCTGACTCCCTCGGTGATGCTCCACAGTAACTGGGACATGCTCTGGAGAGCCTCAGGTATGCCCACCTGCGATAGCGACACGTTCCCCCAGCAACTGGGACATGCTGTTGAGGTGCTCAGCCATGGCCATCATGCCTTCGATGCCATCACTCATGCTGCTGCCGTCGTGCACCAGGCTCTCCACTGCGGTCGCCACCCTAGCAGTGTTGGCCTCGGTGCAACACATTGACGCTGCTATCTTGTGCACCCATAAACTCTGGGACTCCTCCAATTGACTATGGACCTGCTGGAGTGTCGCTGACATCCCCCTCTGAATATCACGGCTGTACCCGATCGATTGCATCAGTTCTGGGTAAACTTGGTCCAGAGGTTCAGCATCTGACTGGAGCGCAGCTGGGTCCTGGGATCCAGCAGGCCTGACTGCTGTCTCACCTTGATGTTCCTGCTTCCACCTGATATACATCAGCGACCGTTTAGTGCTCACCAGATTGTGCCCCAGATGCCTGTACACTACTGTCGCCCACCGAGGTGTGTGTCCCTGTGCTGGTTGATAATGGGGATGGCACCTGTGCTGAGAATGCAGTGGTCTCCTCGGAGTTCTCCTCCCAGGTGTTCTCCTGGGAGGCGGGGGCAGAGACCACCAGGATGGGCCGACACTGGCAGATGGAAATCCTGCGGAAGTATGGACATGTATTCAGTGGGAGGGATGGGTCAGTCTGTGTGGCATTAACAACTCACGTGTGACAGTTCATCTGGGTGGCGGCCGGTGGATCCTCACCTCTGCGCAATGCGCCAACCTCTACATCGGTGACAGATCTGTCCTTGGCCACCCCCGTGACCTTCAGGGCCCGTTCCTTGTAGGGGCTGAGGACTCTGATGTCCGGCACCCTGCCACCCGTCTAGGCCCTCTCCTGTCTGTGGTGGGCCAACTTCTACTGTGGGGACATGGAGGGGGCATCGTGAACTGCGCGTGTCGTTCATCGCAAGGGTAGGGGGGGATGCATAGTAGCGGGGAGAATGAGGCGTATCGGGGGGCATATGGGAGGAATGGTGGGGATGGAGAATATCGGGACATGGGTAGGCTGGGGTACAGAATGTTACTGGGAGTGTGCAGTGCCAGTGGACTGCTTGCAGTGGTTTTGGATCGGGCGGTGTATACTGGTCTATTGACCGCATCTTTCTCGCTGACCTCGAGAGGATTATCACCAGAACTTTAGTCCCAGACATGACATTGTCCAACTGCGCAATTCTTCTGTGTCCATTTCCAAGCCAGAGCCATTTTCTGGGCAGTATGGTAGTACAGTGGTTAGCACAGTCACTTCACAGCTCCAGGGTCCTAGGTTCAGTTCCCAGCGTGAGTCACTGTCTGTGTGGAGTCTGCATGTTCTCCTCGATCTCCGTGGGTTTCCTCCGGGTGCTCCGGTTTCCTCCCACAGTCCAAAGACGTGCAGGTTAAGTGGATTGGCCATGCTAAATTGCCCTTAGCGTCCAAAGGGGTTGGGAGGGTTGCTGGGTTACGGATACGGGATGGAGGTGTGGGCTTAAGTGGGGTGCTCCTTCCAAGGGCCGCTGCAGACCCGATGGGCCGAATGACCTCCTTCTGCACTGTACATTCTCTGTCTATGTCTATGTCTTCCTGCTCACCTGGGCGATGGGTCATAGTCGATTGGACTCCCCGGCTGAGGGTTCACGTTATGGAGGAGGCAGTGATGTTGCTGGTTGGGCATCGTGGAGCACAGGCATCCACTTTTTGAGGTGGCCCACATGTCTCTGCCAAACTCTCTCCTAAATTTTAGCATTATGGGAGACCGCCCCCATTCTCTCCAGCACTGCCACATGCACGATTTCAGGGAGCCAGAGAATCCCGTCTCCAAAGTTGCCGGTCCAGACCGTATCCCCTGATTGAAACTGCCTCCTGCCATCCTACGATCATAGTGCCGCTTCTGAGCTTCCTGCTGCACCTCCACCTTCCCACTTAGCTTTGATAATGTCAAGCTCAACCGAGTCCGAAGCCTGTTGCCCATCAGCAGTTCTGCAGGCGCTGCCCCCATCGATACCCGTGTGTCGTTTTAGTTTAAAAGGAACCATGCCAGTCATGTGTCTATGGAACCTGTGGCTTGCTTTTTGTGCCTCTTTTGAAAGTTTGCTCCACCCTTTCTGCCAGACCGTTAGATAAGGGATGGTACAGGACGGTTCTGATGTGCCAGATGCCGTTCCATTTTGTGAATGTGGTAAACTCGTGGAAGGCGTCCCGTTGTCCGTCACCAAGACTTCCAGGAGCCCTGAAGGAGCAACTCAGCTTTTGAACTGTGGCTCTCGATGTCGTCGAGGCCATTTTGGTGCTACTGCCGGACAACTGCTCTATGTCGCCATTGATGCCAGGCCACTAGACATAGATTCTAGCCAGCATCTTTGAGGGGCCCGGGTGACCACTGTTCAGATCCTTCTGGAGGGACTCCTGACCTTGCGGAGGGATGACTACGAGAGCTCTTCCCCACAGTATAACACTTTCCCCCATGCTTCGCTCCAGGTGTTTCTGGGCATAAGGCTGTAGGGCTACTGTGTGTGTGTGTGTGTGTGTGTGGGGTGGGGGGGGGGGGGGGGGGGGTTGACATGCGGTCTCAGCGGTCGGGAGCCCGGCGTGGTAGCTGCGGACTGTGTCCAGCGCCACCACTGTCGGGTGGGAGCTATGCTGCTGGCCGGGGGGGGGGCTTCAGTAAGGGCTAGGGGGACTGGTGGGGGGTGGCCAGGGAGTGGCGAGGGGGACACTATCTGGCAGGTTGGGTCCGCACACGACCGGCACCATGTTTTACGTCATGGCCGTTGCAGCAGGTCGTCGCCATGCGCATGCGCGGCCACGGACCTGGCAATTCTCCGCACATTTATATCGTGGAGGCCGGGCGTTTTACGTGGCGCGGCTGCTAGCCCCTCATGGTTGGAGGATCGGTGCTGGGGCGGCGCCGAATTTTCCCACGTAAAACGCCACGGATCCTCCAGACATAACTCCAAAATCGGAGAATCCAGCACCTAGTCTCCCAAATGGGGAATCCAGCCCCAAGCCTATCCCATGTAAGGGCACTGCGTTGTCATCAAATTGGCACGTGATATCAGACAACTTAGTTAAAGAAGCTGGGGTGACCAGCATAGCAGATGGCCTCAGACAACAGCCGCCATACAAACAACATCGACAACAGTTAAGGAGAAATTAACTTTTTTTCGTGCATCTCAGTATGCGAGTCAGACATCTCACCTGAATCGGGTCCATTGTTTTTGTCGAGGAAACAACATCAGCGATGAATTTGTTTGTCTGAACCAAGCCATCAAATCAGACTAAAGACATTAAAAGAGTGCTAAGCATAGACCATCCGGCAGGATGGCCTCAGGAAATGTGTTCATTATTCAACAAAATGTCTTCAGGAAATATGTTTTGACATTTTCGATAGGATTTGTAATAATAAGGCCAAGACCATACGGTCTGGCGCTGGAGTCGGAAGGAGCGTCCGAGCTGGTCACCTTGACGCAGGTCTACTTTGAACACAAGACAAGACCAGCATGTTGGGGATGCTAAGTGCTTTCATGATATTGGCCTGGGGGTTTGGGACTGCAGTCACACAGGAGGGTCAGGAATGATCAACCTGATTTGTGGATCGACAGCTCGCATCGGAAGGACCAACTGTGTCGGGAGTTGGAAGTTAGCAGCCAGAACCAAAGGAAATAGGAGCTGAGGTTTAAGGATAATGTAAGGGTAACAACTAAATCCTGAGGGGGTTTGGGTTGAATTCATAGATCATAGAATTTACAGTGCAGAAGGAGGCCATTCGGCCCATCGAGTCTGCACCGGCTCTTGGAAAGAGCATCCTACCCAAGCAGACACCTCCACCCTATCCCCACAACCCAGTAACCCCACCCAACACTAAGGGCAATTTTGGACACTAAGGACAATTTATCATGGCCAACCCACCAAACCTGCACATCTTTGGTCTGTGGGAGGAAACCGGAGCACCCGGAGGAAACCCACGCACACACGGGGAGAACGAGCAGACTCCGCACAGACAGTGACCCAAGCCGGAATCGAACCTGGGACCCTGGAGCTGTGAAGCAATTGCGCTATCCACAATGCTACCGTGCTGCCCCAATTCAGCAAGGTTTTGGACAGAAAATTGGGTTTTTGCCTGTGGTTTTTCTGTGGAGGCTTTTATTAGTAAATCATGGTTTGTATGTGTTTCCAGGAATCCAAAGTAACTGGGCCTAGCATCATTATAATAGTTCAGAGCTTGTATATTAGGGCATTAGGAGGTTTTGTTTTATAAATTAACAAGTTTGTTGTTCCTAATCCCTGTGTCCTTGTAAGTTTGTCCGGCTCTGTATGGTTTCTGTTCATTTCTGAGCTATGCTGTAGTCCAAGGGGAATGTCTATTATTGCCCCATGTCTGGGGGAAAGGAGTTTGGACACACACCTTGAAATGAATAAAAAGTCCATCAGCACTTGCCACACTGTAGCGCACAATAACTTACACGAGATGAGAAGCTATCTAGGCTTTATTAAGCGAGACTTGTTCCCCAGCAGCTCAGTAACAGAATGAGGCTGCGGGGAGAACTCAAGCTCTTATACTCCGCCTTCAGGGCGGAGCCAGAAGTCGGCAGATTCAACCAGGACCCGGGACCTGTCAGCCAATAGCCTCTCGGCTTCACAGGTACCATATTACCCCTCATACACACCACCACAT
The DNA here is from genome assembly GCF_047496885.1 of Scyliorhinus torazame. Classification (NCBI taxonomy): domain Eukaryota; kingdom Metazoa; phylum Chordata; class Chondrichthyes; order Carcharhiniformes; family Scyliorhinidae; genus Scyliorhinus; species Scyliorhinus torazame. The sequence goes on along the minus strand of NC_092712.1, from coordinate 204,583,760 downwards.
TCACCCCTTGTTAAAAAGGAACCCGGCGGGGTGGTGGTTCGCATGGTGGTAGGGGTTTACAAGGCTGGCCCTGGAACAAATTTCGGACTGTGGCTATACATATTTAGCTATGTACAAGTTTGTCAGAACTGTTTACAATAAGGAAAAAAAAGATTCTTTTACAACAAAATTGCTTTCTTGGTGTCACGCGGATTCCACAAGTCGAGCGGATGGAGTGGAGAGCATCCGGGAGGACTTCCTGCCAACGGGAAACTGGGAGATCTCTGGATCGTAGGGCCAGTAGGACGGTCTTCCAGACCATGCCGTTCTCCCTCTCTACCTGCCCGTTCCCCCGGGGGTTGTAGCTGGTCATCCTGCTCGAGGCAATGCCCTTGCTGAGCAGGAACTGACACAGCTCGTCACTCATGAAGGAGGACCCCCTGTCGCTATGGATGTACGCGGGGAAACTGAACAGTGTAAAGATGGTGCCAAGGGCTTTAATGACTGTGGCTGCTGTCATGTCGGGGCAGGGGATGGCGAAGGGGAAACGGGAGTACTCGTCCACCACGTTCAGGAAGTATGCATTGCGGTCGGTGGAGGGGAGGGGCCCTTTGAAATCCAAACTGAGGCGTCCAAAGGGGCGGGAAGCCTTGATCAGGTGCGCTCTATCCGGCCTGAAAAAGTGCGGTTTGCACTCTGCGCAGATGTGGCAGTTCCTGGTGACTGTACGGACCTCCTCCACAGAGTAGGGGAGGTTGCGGGACTTTACAAAATGGTAGAATCGAGTGACCCCCGGGTGGCAGAGGTCCTCGTGGAGGACTTGGAGGCGGTCTATTTGTGCGTTGGCACATGTGCCGCGGGATAGGGCATCGGACGGCTCGTTCAGCTTTCCGGGACGATACAAGATCTCATAGTTATAGGTGGAGAGCTCGATCCTCCACCTTAAGATCTTGTCATTCTTAATTTTGCCCTGCTGTGCATTATCGAACAAAAAGGCTACCGACCGTTGGTCGGTGAGGAGAGTGAATCTCCCACCGGCCAGGTAATGCCTCCAATGTCGCACAGCTTCCACTATGGCTTGGGCTTCCTTTTCCACTGAGGAGTGGTGGATTTCTGAGGCGTGGAGGGTCCGGGAGAAAAAGGCCACGGGTCTGCCCGTTTGGTTAAGGGTGGCCGCCAGAGCTACGTCGGATGCGTCGCTCTCGACCTGGAAGGGGAGGGACTCGTTGATGGCGCACATCGTGGCCTTTGCGATATCCGCTTTGATGCGGCTGAATGCCTGGCGGGCCTCTGTCGACAGGGGGAAGGTAGTGGACTGTATTAGCGGGCGGGCCTTGTCTGCATACTGGGGGACCCACTGGGCGTAATATGAAAAGAAGCCCAGGCAACGTTTCAGGGATTTGGAGCAGTGGGGAGGGGAAATTCCATAAGGGGACGCATGTGTTCGGGGTCAGGGCCTATCACTCCATTGCGCACTACGTATTCCAGGATGGCCAAACGGTTTGTGCTAAAAACGCATTTTTCCTCGTTATATGTGAGGTTCAGGGCGTTAGCGGTCTGGAGGAACTTTTGGAGGTTGGCGTCATGGTCCTGCTAATCGTGGCCGCAGATGGTTACGTTGTCGAGATACGGGAACGTGGCCTGCAACCCATGCTGGTCAACCATTCGGTCCATCTCCCGTTGGAAAAGCGAGACCCCGTTCGTGACGCCAAATGGGACCCTTAGGAAATGGTATAGCCGCCCGTCTGCCTCGAAGGCGGTGTACTTGCGGTCACCTGGGCGGATGGGGAGCTGGTGGTATGCGGACTTGAGGTCCACGGTGGAAAAGACCTTGTACTGGGCAATCCGATTGACCATGTCGGATATGCGGGGGAGAGGGTACGCATCGAGCTGCGTGTATCTGTTGATGGTCTGACTATGGTCTACGACCATCCTTTGCTTCTCCCCGGTCTTCACCACCTGGGCTCTCCAGGGACTATTGCTGGCCTGGATTATGCCTTCCTTCAGCAACCGCTGGACTTCAGAATGGATAAACGTCCGGTCCTGGGCGCTGTACCGTCTGCTCCTAGTGGCGACGGGTTTGCAATCCGGGGTGATGTTTGCAAACAAGGTCGGCGGTTCAACCTTGACGGTTGCGAGGCCGCAGATAGTGAGTGGGTGTATTGGGCCGCCGAATTGGAATGTTATGCTCTGGAGGTTACACTGGAAGTCTAATCCCAGTAATGTGGGCGCGCAGAGTTGGGGAAGGACGTAGAGCCTGTAGTTCTTAAACTCCCTCCCTTGCACCGTTAGGTTCGCGATGCAGAACCCTTCTCCACTGAGTGGGATACTGCAGCTAGGGAAATCTTTTGCGTGCTTGGATGGATGGACAGAAAACAGCGTCTTACCGTATCTGGGTGAATAAAACTTTCCGTGCTCCCGGAGTCGATCAAGCATGGCATCTCGTATCTGTTGACCAGCACCGTTGTCATTTGGAGCGTCCGGGGCCGCGATTGATCCAGTGTCACCGAAGCCAGTCGTGGCAGTAGTGTCACGGCGTTTTCTTCCTACCCCGTGGAGCCGTCTATGCTGGGGTCCTTTGTTGTCAACCAAGATGGTGGCGTCCATGAATCGCACGCGGTCGGGGGTGGACAAAATGGCCGCCCCCATGAATCGCACGCGGTCGGGGGTGGACAAAATGGCCGCCCCCATGAATCGCACGTGGCTGGGGGGTCATAAGACGGCGGCAACATCCTCCCCTCGTGGTGTCCGGGACCCAAAATGGCGGCACCCGCGGGTCGCAGATGGGACGCTGGGGGGGGTTGGGGGGTGTTCGGGATGTGTTGTCCTCGTTCTTCTCCGGGGATTGCGGCGACCCCCCGGGACCGGCACACTGCCGCGTAATGGCCCTTTTTGCCGCAGCTTTTACAAGTAGCTGCGCTTTTACAAGTAGGGCCGGGCAGCGCTGCCGGGGGTGTTTCACTTGTCCGCAAAAATAGCAGCGGGCCCCCCCGGAATGGTCTGGTGCTTTAAACGTGCAAGCTTATGGCGGGGGGGGTGCTGGGGAGTTTGTCGCGACGGGGGTCCACGGAGCCCAAGGGGCTGCCCCGCGGTCGGGGCCGTAGGCACTGGCGTTTTGGGAGGCCACATCAAGGGAGGCCGCAAAGGCCCGTGCCTCTGAGAGTCCTAGCGACTCTCTTTCTAAAAGTCTCTGACGAATTTGGGGAGAGTTCATACCTGCCACGAATGCATCTCGAATTAGCAGGTCCGTGTGCTTGATCGCGTTCACTGGCGGGCAGTTGCAGTTTCGTCCCAAAATCAGCAGCGCACCGTAGAATTCTTCTAGCGATTCTCTGGGAATTTGCCGTCTCGTCGCAAGTTGGTGGCGTGCGTAGACCTGGTTTACGGGCCGAATGTAGATGCCCTTCAGCAACGCATGCGCCGTCGGGAAATCCTCCGGGTCTTCTATAAGCGAGTAAATCTCCGGGCTTACCCTCGAATGCAGGACCTGCATTTTCTGCTCTTCCGTGATCCGGCTGGGGGCCGTTTGAAGGTAGCCTTCGAAGCATGCTAGCCAGTGTTGGAACACGGCCGCCGAGTTTGCTGCATGGGGGCTGATCCGCAGTCACTCCGGGGCGATCCGGAACTCCATAGTCTTTTAAGCTCGCTTAATAAATTGTAGCGCACAATGACTTACACGAGACGAGAAGCGATGAAGTCTATCTAGGCTTTATTAAGCGAGACTCGTTCCCCAGCAGCTTAGTAACAGGATGAGGCTGCGGGGAGAACTCAAGCTCTTATACTCCGCCTTCAGGGCTGAGCCAGAAGTCGGCAGATCCAACCAAGACCTGGGACCTGTCAGCCAATAACCTCTCGGCTTCACAGGTACCATATTACCCCTAATACATACCACCACACACACCACTCCCTGTAAAACATTTCAAACTTTAAACAATCATGGAAAACACCAAAACATGCAGAGTTGTACCAACATCTAGAAGAAATCAACTAGCAGCTAATGTGCAAGTCATTGATGATCCCTTTAAATGGTACAGGTGAGGGTATCCTACCTGCTGCTTAAGAAAGGGTGTCAACTGGAGCATGGAGATCTAAAATGGCAGTGCTGGAGTCAAATAGGCATTGGAATCTGATTGACAGTGTTTATGCTTGGCATATATCTAGTGAAAGTTAACTGAGCGCAAAATACCCTTACAAAGATGGCATTTGACACACTTCCTGCGCCTCTGATGTGAAATTTGGATCTGGAATGCCAGCCGTTTTGCACAAAGATACAGAGCCTAGTTATTCCCCACTAATGTTAATTTCAGTTTAAAAATTGAGACCTTAGAAATTACACCAAGAGTTAAGTATGAACAAACATTGCCACTCATTGGTATTTTTCTGAACTGCAAAGGCATATTAATGATTGATTTGATCTGCAGCTAAATGAATACAACTCATGATGCCTAGCGTATAAAATCCTGACTTACACTGTAACTGCATTCTGTTTGGAAGAATGACCTCCATGTGCAGATCTCCCACTGCTACAATAATGTTAGTAGAACTGGACTCAAATTCATATTAAGGTCCACAGGGAACAAATGCAAGTTTCCACTCCCGCATTTATCTCAGTGAAACTTGTTCATTGATCCCAATTTTAGTACATTTCCAATGCTTACAATGTCACTGCTTTCCATAATTTGGGCTGGTTTACACAATGGAGCACAACCAACAGAAGATGGCCCCTGTACCTGCATGAATATAGATTTGAAATAGCACTGTTGGTAATATTGCCTGAATTCCACACCTGAGTTATCATGGATGAAATTATCCCTGCTCCATGGAGATTAGATTGAAGACAAGGACCAGGAAAATAAGGGGGAGGACATCACGATGGCTCCCTGATGCATTCACGCATCTGAACAACTTTCCCTGGGGTAGCTGTTAACTGGTCGATAACCCTCTCCCAGGAGGTCGGAAGACAATTCGGGCAATTGAAGCCCCTTTTAGGGTTATTTTATACTGGAGTCAAAATTTTCTGCCACCCGCACTGTGTATGGAGACCACCAGCTCAATCGATGCTACCTCACGGAGGTATGCCAGGTGGCCATAGGAGCTGGAGGTTTCATACCCAATAACAGGCAGAAAAGGCCTCAACTGCACATGGAAGCAAACCAATGAAGGGGTTTCTCCTCCACTGCTAGCAGCTTCAGGCCTCTTTATCTGATCAGTTAAATGAAAGCAACTGAGGGCACCTCGATGTTGAGTCATTTGCCTGACTTGGCAGTGCCCATACTCTCCTGAAGGAGCCACTGGCCTGACATTTCTGCGGGCCCTCTAATTGAGCCACAAACGCCTGGAACCCACCCATAACCTGTTTCAATAGGACAGTGAATATGGAGGCCGCCTTCCGAAGGTTGTACCAGCAGATACGCTGATGATATGGGGGGGGACCTCCATATGGGTCAAGCACAAGTGCCCCAATGCTCACCAGAAAATCCAGCCCCATGCTTCTCTTAGAAGACTTGTCTTTCAAACATTGATTCTCTGCACAAGGCACATGAAGAAAAATTAGACGGTAATGTTGCTATGAGATTTGTTTCTTTTCCAAGAAGTTAAGGATTTTACAGGGCCATTATCCTTATGGCATAGTACTAGTCTCGTCACAGGAAAAATCCTTCCATTGAATAAATTTTATTTTCGTGGGCAGTTAATATTTCAATCAGAATTAACAACAAAAATTATGGAAACTCTAGTATTACAAAGCTTCGCTGCACAGAAAATACTTCAGATACTCCACTTACATTGCAGAAGTGAAAACTCTGTAGGCCAATAGGAATGAACTTGATTACAGTACAATTCAGAAATGCTAATGGCAGAGCTGAAACCATCGTCCCTGCTCAAAGTCATTTAGATGGGCAGCATTGTCTAAAGGTTCGATTAAACCAAGACCGATTTGGGGAGAAAAGGTGGCCAGAATTAAAAAGGTGCCACTACAAAGAGGAAGGCAGGCAGGGGGTTTGGGTCTTCCTAACCTGATGTATTACTACTGGGCGGCGAATGTGGAGAAGGTGCGGAGCTGGGTCAGAGGGGTTGATTCCCAGTGGGTCAGAATGGAGAAGAGTTTGGGTAGGGGGTTGGGATTGAAGGCGCTAGCGACAGCGCCGCTCCCGACGGCCGGGAGATACTCAGGGAGTCCAGTAGTAATAGCTTCTTTGAGAATTTGGAGGCAAATTCGACAGCACTTCAGGTTGGGGGCAGGTTCAAGAGAAATGCCGATTCGGGGAACCATAGATTTGAGTCGGAGATGTGAGATGGACATTTTCAGAGATGGGAGGAGAAGGGGATTAAGACACTGAAAGATTTGTTTCTTGGGGTCGTTTTGCGGGATTGAAGGAGCTGGGAATGAAGTATGGGCTGGAGCAGGGGGAAATGTTTAGATACATGCAGGTTCGAGACTTTGCCAGAAAGGAGATACAGAGCTTCCCAGTAGAGCCGGCTTCCACATTGCTGGAGGAGGTGCTGATGACAGGGGGACTGGAGAAGGGGGTAGTATCGGCAGTTTACGGGGCTATATTGGAGGAGGACAACGCGCCGCCAGAAGGGATTAAGGCAAAGTGGGAGGAAGAGTTGGTAGAGGGTATGGAGGAGGGGTTCTGGTGTGAGCTGCTCTGGAGGGTGAATGCCTCCACCTCATGTGCGAGGTTGGGGCTGATACAGCTGAAAGTGGTACATAGACCGCACCTTACAAGGGCGAGGATGAGCCGGCTCTTTGAGGGGGTAGAAGATGTGTGTGAATGTTGCAGGGGGGGCCCTGCAAACCACGTTCAAATGTTTTGGTCCTGTCCTAAGCTGGAGGATTACTGGAAGGAGGTTTTTCGGGTAATCTCTAAAGTAGTGCACGTGAAACTTAAGCCGGGCCCTCGGGAGGTCATATTCGGGGTGTCGGACAAGCCGGGGTTGGAAACGGGCGCGGAGGCAGATGTTGTAGCCTTCGCCTCGTTGATCGCCCAAAGGCGGATCCTGTTAGGGTGGATATCACCCTCTCCACCCTGTGCCCTGGCAGGGCGGGGGACCTGCTGGAATTCTTGACGCTTGAAAAGGTCAAATTTGAACTGAGGGGAAGGGTGGAGGGGTTCTACAATTCATGGGCGTTATTCATTATGCACTATTGAGAATTGGATCACATCGAACATTAGGAGGGGCGGGCTGAGAGGGTTGGGGGGAGAGGGACTGTATGTGCTAATGGTGACTATGGGTGATAACTGATTCCTTTTTGTAATTTGTTTATGTTAACATGCGGGCTAATATCCCGGGTTTGGTGGGAGGATGGGATAGTTGTTATTGATATGGGAACTGACATTACATTTGTTACTGACTATTGTTTATTGTTGTGTAAATTTGTGAGAAAATGTGAAAAAGGAGAATAAAAAATATTTTTTTTAAAAACCAAGACCGATTTACAGTGATGCTTGAACCTATTACTGCAGCTCCCCCCTGACTGACTGAGGCGCCTTGTGCAATTGAAATGGTTGCATAGTCCAGGAGTGTCCCTGATTGTTCAATAGTCAAATGTGTTATTTGGCTGTGGATCGATCCAAGTGTCAGGGAGTAATTACCTCCTCACCTCCTTCGTGGTACTTTTTCTTCTTCTTTCTTTGTGTGGGCTACCTCAAAGCTCTCTGAGGCTGAGGTAGAGCATTCCTGTGGCAAGGAAGAAGGTTCAGTGGGATGCTCACCTCTGCTTTTTGTTGTTAATAGTGATTGACTGCTACCTAGTTGCAGTATCCCATATGGTTGTGGGTTGCTGGCTGGAAGTTGTAGTGTGTGCACAGTGGTTGCTGTGTCGAGCAGCTGTCCCATTGTTGTAGTTGGAGGTAGAGGTTTCTGAGACTGCTGATCATTCTCTTGTACCACTTCCACCAGAGTCGCCATGGAAATTTTGTGGCCGGTAGGTTGGTCTGACCATCGGGATTTTCCAGGACCAGCAACAATAATGGGCAAACTTCATCCAGAAGATGAAATCCGGTTTGAATCGTCTTTATTGTTTGAGTACTCAGGACTGTGCTTTTCTAGCTGGCCAGCAACAGTGCTAGTCTTGACATTCTCTGCCTTCTGGAGGAGATCCAGGGCGACGCAGACATCCTTGTTGAGGAGAAAGAAAGCTGGGTTACAGATGATGTACATCAGCTCAAAAACCTATTTGCTACTCCATGTTGCATTCTCTCCACTGAGCAGCTTTCCCTTGGCAGAGTATAATTCCTCTGTGCTATCTTTCATGCTCAAGTTCTATAACTGCACGCCTACCAATGGTTTTTAAATGACCTCACACTCTTCCACCTTTGTTTGCCTTCTGTGTTCTTGATTTTCATCTCTTCATGTACATTTTAGGAATGTAATAGTTTTTCAAGGTTCCTTCCAAATATGCAAATGTTTCCTTCAGCACTGCAGTCCCTTTCTTGTACCTCTCGACTTTTTCCCAGAATAGTGAACATTCGTCAGTCTTCTCTGAAATGTGGTTCATCTGTTCTTTCAGAATGCCACTAAATTAATTTTGTTTCACTTTGTAATGTTCCTGAGGAACAATGTTGAACCTAAGGGATCCTTGTAGCATGTGATGGTCCTTCAACACGTTATCCTTTTCTTTCCGAAGGTCAAGTACTTCACTTTGAGTTTTCCGATAATGTACCAGAGTCTCATTGAGTTTGTTCTGCTGTTCTGTCATTTTGCTGTTCAATGTATTCCTTATTCCATTTTGTTGCTGATAGGTAAAGGACAGTTTTTGAATCTGAAACTGAAGGACAATTAGCTGCTCTTTCAACTGTTTATTTTCTTGTTCAGCTCTTATCTTCTCAAAATACATATAAGTGTATAGCTTTGTTATGGCTGATAACTCCAACACAGCTTTTCCTGAAGTACCATTTAACGTCTATTTCAACTCCTCTTTTTCTAGGGGCATGTATTGGTCCGTCAAAGGGTCTTTCAAGGCAATGATCTCTGTGATTGCCTTTCTTGTCAGCTGCCATGCCTGGCAATACTTCAGGTTGAGTACTTCCAACTCAGCTTTGAGATTCTCCGTTGGTATTTCTACTTTTTCTTGATCCGCCAGCCGTAGGGCTTTTTCTTTATCATTCACTACCAGCTGCTAACACAGTTCTGGAAACCCAACCACGACTTCGAAAAGGGAATAATTTGTGACTTCTGCATCGGCCTTCATTCACATTAACCCTGTCACCAGACTCTTTTACGACAATCATGATGTGATTTGACACTAGAGCTCAATGCTCTGGTTAATGCTGCATCTTAAACATGCACAGCTGAACATGCATTCAGCAGGAAGGTTCAGACAGCAACACTATTAAAACAGATCATCAACTACATTCAGGGTAGTGTTGCTTGATTTCTACTGGCTCCAGCTGTGATTGTAGAACTGTCTTCTGGTCTCTTAGGTTGTTTAAAATCACTGAAGTCCACAGTGAACAGCGCGACAGGTGCAAGAGCACTTTACCCCAATATGGAGGATTCTGCACAAATCTACTGATCCTGACGTGGGTGCAGTAGTTTATGTTCACCTTGAACTACAACTTGACTTGGAGAATGAACAGAGGTAACACAAAGTAGTGAGATGGAAGAGGAGGAAGAAAGACTCAGCTGGCGGCTGTACCAGATGCACAACTAGCAATTCCCCTGCTCCAAGGAATTGTGTGTCAGTCATCTCCTCTTCACCAAGGGTGCCCTCACTGAAATATGGCACATGCTGTAGCCACAACTGTAGCATCAGAGCAGGATGAGGATGGCATTGTCAGCAGCAGTGAAGGTGACTGTAGCCATGAATATAAGTGCTGAGCAGTTTGTTATACCTCCCTCTCTGCTATCCTCTGTGTTGGGGAGGTGTGAACAAAGTCTTCACCATGGCTGCTTACAATTGAGCATCTCAGTCAGTGCAATATGCAACTTCAAAATGGTGACGAGGATGAGACAGAATTCATTTTACATTTCATTTGAGAAGTTAAGGACTGAAAAACATGTGACACACTTTTTGGAACTCCTGAAGTTGATTTTGAAGAAGTTTGAGCAGTTTGAAAGATCGTTTCATGCACACATGTTCTGTTCATGTGATTCAGAATGGTACATAGTTGAATGTAAAACATAAGGATTAGTGTAATTACAAATGAAAGTTTCACTTTTGGTTGAAAGTGAATAAATAGGAGGTGAGGTTGAAGAAAATGTTTTCCTCATCCTGATGGGACCATATACTTTTGATGTAATGTCTAACCAGTATTTCCCACAAGATCCCAGTCCTATGGGCTGAAATTAATGAGCTTCTGGACTCCTATTACAGCAAAACTAAGAGCGAAGCTGCTCTGAGAGCTGTATTGTGTTAAAGGAGACATTTGTCAAGTGAGACTGTTACCTGTTATACTCCTGAGTTAACAAAACGCTCTCAACACTCTGGATATGATGTGCAATCAATCTCAGAGACACTTTCGTAAGAGGCCTAAAAAACAATAAATCCAAGCCAGGCTTTTGAGTAAAGGCTGACATGGAAGAAAGCCTGTGATGGTGCACTGCCATGGAAATGATAGAAACAGATAGTTGCAAATAATAGTTATTTTTCTGAGTCCACAGGGGAGATCCACTAGATTTCAGCAGGATCTAGGCCACATTCACAAACTGAGAGTCAGATATTTAGATGTTACCATTGCCATGGTAGCCAGCAAGCATATAAATGTCCAAATTTCCAGTCAAAGTATTTTGCCTGGGGATAGTCAGTCATATCCAGGCAGCATGCAAGAGTAGAGGAAACAGCAAAGCTCCAGGTCGCAGCCCCGCACCAGGTCATCTTCGTGGTGGATCTAAAGATAGTTCAGGGGCGTGAAAGTCCTCGAATGTACATATGATGGATATGGAAGCAGAAGTTGATGTTACCTGGTTGTAAATAGCAAGAGTTGTACTCAGTCAGACAGCAAGAGAAACAGCACATGGAAGAAAGGGTAAATGGCTGAAGAAATAATGGCTGAAGAAAATTTGTGCCCACAGTACAAATGAAAGTTAGTCACTATTAATATAGTTGCAGCAGTGTTTATTATCTCAAGGAGAATACAAGAAGGCCCTCAATAATTTTCCCTTACACAAAACTGGTGTGAAATAGGCTACTTATTCCAATAACTGTATTCCAGTAGGAGGTAGGTTAGTCGAATATGATGATACATCCTATTTCTTGCCATTGTTAGTAGTTGGAGGGAACAAAGTCTCCCTGATGGGAAGGAATTGGCTTAAGAAGGTACAGCTAAACTGGGCTAAGTCGGGATCAGTAGAGTACATCTGACATTGAGGATGTGCTAAAAGAGCACAAAATGATCTTTGACCAAGGAGAACCAAATGATATAATTAGGCAGCACAAGGCTGAAGTCATGATAAATGACAATGTACAGCTGGCATTTTGCAAGGCTAGGCACGAAGTGAAGATTTGGATAGAATAAAAAGAGCAACACAATTAAAAAGGTGAAAAGTAGCAAACAGGCCACACACATAGATATAAAAGCACATGGGTCCATTTAGATTTGTGGAGATTATAGGCTAACGGTAAATAAATGGTAAATAAAGTGATTGAATAATATACTTCCCCAATGCCTGCCTGTGAAGATTTGTTTTTTTAATTTAGCCAGTGGAAATTTGTTCTTTAAGATAGATTTGTCAAATGCATATTTTCAATTAGAATTAACTGACAAAGGCAGAAATTACTGACCAAACATACACACAAAGGAAAAGAAACAATTTTCTGTTCTCTTTAAAAAAAACTTTAGTCTAACACATTGCTCACTGTAATAACTTCAATAATTGACTCCACCAGTTAACTTATAAGAAACAATAATTTATTTCAACTATAAACAACTATTTGCAGAGTGCTTTAAAACAATCTTTCCATACTCATCTCCAGGGTCCAACTGCTGGGAATTCCCAGTGAATTCCTAACTCCCATCCCTGATTGTAATAGCAGATCCCTCCCTAAGCGAATGTTCCTTAAAGGGGCTAGCCAATACATTCCTCCCCCTTTAAGTCCTTTTTTACACATGGGAGTAATTAAATAACACAATTGCCAAAACAGTAATGATCATGAACACTTTTACACTTGTCCATCAATAACTCTGTCCAGTGACTTATTCTTTCTCAGAGCAACATGGCTCCAGTGACTGAAGTTCTTCTATTGAGATAGTTACTGTTGGCCTTATTTCACAAGGATTCGCTCCTGGTATGAACGTGTCACCTTCCTCTGTTTCCACTGTTTCCTTAGGGATAACACTCCGGTCTGTTACTCGCTGATCCCACAGTTCACTCTTCAAGCAACCCACAATGCTTTCTGCATCAGGTCATAGCACTGGCTCTTGGTGAGACAGCTCTCACCCACAAAAGTAGTCAACATGTTTCTTTAAAATCTTGTACTGTACTTTAACCTCATAGAACACTGGCCCTGTTCTGGCCGCAAAAACTCCTGGAAGCCAATTTGATCCGTTACTAAAAGTCTTCACATACACTGGATCCTCTAACTCGAATGCTCTTGCACTTTTAAGTGAATCGCAGGGGGCGATTCTCGTGAACGACGGCACAAAACGGGGATGACCGATTCTGTCCCCCACAGAGGGCCAGCATGGCGCTGGAGCAGTTCACGCCGTGGGATTCAGAGGCCGGCCGCAGAACAAAGTAGGTCCGGGGGGGGGAGAGGCCGGCCCGCCGATCGGTGGGCACTGATCGTGGTCCAGACCCCATCGGAGGCCTCCCCTGGTGAAGGGGCGCTTTTCCCCGCCCCACAGGCCGCCCCCCCCCCAACTCTTCATGCAGAGTTCCCACCGGCAGTGACCAGGGGTGAACGGCGCTGGCGGGACTCTGCTTTATCCGCGCGGCCGCTCGGCCCATTCGGGCCGGAGAATCGGCGGCCCCGCCAATTCTAGCGGCCAGTGCCGCGTCAAACACGCCGGCACAAATGCCATTGATTCTCCGCACCTTGGAGAATCATGCGCCGGCGTCAGGGCGTCGTGGCGCGGTTGCGGCAATTCTCCGACCCAGCGCGGGGCACGGAGAATCGCGCCCGTAGTTCCTCTTCTGGTTCCTCTGGCTTGTCTCCACCCTCTCCATTAAACTTGGGAACACAGGGCTTAACCTGGCCCTCAACCGGTGACCCAACAGCAGCTCAGCTGGAGAGACCCCAGTAGTCGTATGTGGGTGATCCTATATGACAACAAGAACTGAGTGAACTTGGTGCTCAAAGATGCCGGTGATTGCTTCTTTAAGCCAACCTTGAAAGTCTGCAATGCGTCACGGCCAGTCCATTGGACGACGGATGATACAGCGCCATTCTTATATGTTTTATCCAGTTAAAAGTCATAACCTTCTTAAATTCGGCACCGGTAAAAGCTGCTCCGTCGTCCAAAATGAGGGCCTCTGGGATCCAGTGGATTGCGAAACACTGGCTTGGCTTCTCCACTGTTATGGATCTCATCTCAAATGCTTCCATCCACGGAGAATGGGTGTTCGCTAACAACAAAAACATTGTCCCCATAAACAGTCCCCCCGAGCTGACATGGACCCTAACCCACAGTCGACCTGGTTATTCCCATGGATGTAACGGAGTTGCAGCAGGTAACCGCTGCTGAAATTGGCACAGATCGCAGTGCTTTACTCTTTCAATTGTACCGTCGATGCCAGTCTAGCTTCTTCATTGTAGACACGCCAGAATGGGCATTATATAATTCTTTCAGTCGTAATTCTCTTCCTGGCCCCGGGACAACCACTCTTGATCCCCAGAGGATGATACCATTCTCATAGCCGAACTCCTCTTTCCTGATCTTGGGGCTTCATTTCGTCTGAAGCTCTCTCATTCTGCCATGCATAAAATATCAGCTGTTTCACCTTCACCAACACTGGGTCTCTGTTTGTTCAGTACTCAATCTGCTGAGCTGACACTGGCAAAGTGATCAAGAAAATTCAAGGCCATTCTTATCTTTTCTGGTGGTGTGGTTGGGTGGTGTTGAAAGTGCAGAGTCAAGCTAATGAAAATGAAATGGAAGGAAATATCTAGACAGAAAAATAAAAAAGCGCTCCAGCGCCAAGCTGGCCCCCTGTGGGGGACAGAATCGGTCGTCCCCTTGCCCGTTTCGCGCCGTCGTGAAAGGCAACGCCGTTCCAGCCTCTCTTCCCAGCGCCAAATGGGTGCCGCGCCAACCCGTGCATGCACAGTTGGGCTGCGCCAACCTGCGCATGCGCGGGGGACTTCTTACGTGCGCCGGCCCCGACGCAACATGGCATGGTGTTCAGGGGCTGGCCGCGCCAGAAAGTAGGCCCGGGGGGGAGAGGCCAGCCCTCCGATTGGTGGGCCCCGATCGTGGGCCAGACCCCATCGGAGGCCCCTCCACCGGGCATGGAGCCCCCCCTCCCTCCCCCACAGGCTGCCCCCTGACCGCTCGGGCAGAGTTCCCGCCGGCAGTGACCAGGGGTGAACGGCGCCGGCGGGACTCTGTCGTATCCGCTCGGCCCATCTGGGCCGGAGAATCGGCGGCCCACGGCCGGCGCCGCACCAACGGCGCTGGCACAAATGGCGGCAATTCTCCGCACCTCAGAGAATCGCGTGCCGGCGTCGGAACGTCGTGGCGCGGTTGCGGCGATTCTCCGGCCCGGCGCGGGGCTCGGAGAATCACCCCCGTAGTTCTTTGTGAAATGATGATAAATTTGTTAAATACCTGTTGCAATTGTGGTTAAGAAAAATTTTTTTTTAAGTTACCTTAGTAACATCTGTCCGAAAAGTTTTGATTGGGGAAGGATTTCACTCCTTCAACATTCAGCCGCAATAAGAGCGGATGTAGCACATTATGCAGCTCCACGCCTACTGTACAGGCAGCGGTCATGATGCATTCATTCTGTAGCTGTCTGCATGCTGTACTACCTGTGTCTGAGTCACTACAAAAACCAGAGGCTAGTTACTGGGTGAAAAAGATTACCCATTGATGACAGTGGTTATGACTCAGGTTCGCTATCCACACTGACACAAGTGGGCAGCCTGCCTACAATGAAAGTCATGTTGCCACACAAAATGTGGTATTCAGCAGAGCTGTGTTCATCTGCTGCATGCTGCACAATCTTATCATCATAAGGACACACCCCTCATCACAGGGTGACCAGTTTAAGAGGAGCAAGAAAGGAAGAAGCTATATAGACAGCCTGTTTTTGGCCAGACTGTCCCTGATAGACTCATTCAAATATGATATCAATAAATGCAACCTCACTGCCCCTTCACCAAGAGTCCCACACCTTAATTCTCTTCTGTTACTGGCTGATGGAGTGTCTGCTTGGCCACGATGCTAAAATAAAATAAAAGCCACCATACAAAATGCACATCAAACTAAATTAGATACAAATGTCAACAATGCATGGTCACCATCTCCCATGTATCTTTACCTGCCTTGGTATTCCCACACAGTGCAACCACAGTGGTTGCATCATGGCTGGTGGAAGACTGCTGACGTCAATGGAGGACACTACAGATGACCATGTAGTACACTCTCAAACACATCTGGCGCTAGATAGCTTGGCTTCAAATGGCAACATCTTATCCAGGGCCACAGGAGTCTGGGTTGTCTAACAAACAACAGCAAGGGAATAGGCAGGGTGGCAGTGGTGGCAGGACAAATGCTATCATTTGTCCTCCCACCAGGGGAGGACAGGGGAATAGACAGGTGTTTCTGTGGCCGCAAACGAGACTCCAGGATGGTATGTTGCCTCCCTGGTGCTAGGGTCAAGGATGTCTCGGAGCGGGTACAGGACATTCTGGAGGGGGAGGGTGAACAGCCAGTGGTTGTGGTACACATCGGTAC
This sequence comes from Scyliorhinus torazame, assembly GCF_047496885.1. Classification (NCBI taxonomy): domain Eukaryota; kingdom Metazoa; phylum Chordata; class Chondrichthyes; order Carcharhiniformes; family Scyliorhinidae; genus Scyliorhinus; species Scyliorhinus torazame. The sequence goes on along the minus strand of NC_092712.1, from coordinate 204,567,936 downwards.
AAACGACATAGGTAAAAAAAAGGGATGCGGTCCTAAAGGAAGAATACAGGGAACTAGGAAGGAAGTTAAAAAATTGGACCGCAAGGGTAGTGATCAGGATTACTACCGGTGCCACGTGCTAGACAGAGTAGAAATGACAGGATATATTGGATGAATACGTGGCTGAAGAGATGGTGTCAGGGGGAGGGTTTCAGATTCCTGGGGCATTGGGACCGGTTCTGGGGGAGGTGGAACCTATACAAACTGGACGGGTTACACCTGGGCAGGACTGGGACTGATGTCCTGGGGGGGGAGGGGGGGGGGGGCTATATTTGCTAGAGCGGTTGGAGAGGGTTTCAACTAATATGCCAGGGGGGTGGGAACCAATGCAAGGAGTCAGAGAAAAAGGGAGCAAGGACAAAAACAAAATGTAGAAAAGTGAATAAGAAAAGGGATAGGTGGAAAAACCAAATTTCTTGACCAATACGTGGAGGAACCAACTAGAGGGCAGGTCATCTTAGGCTGCGTACTGTGTAATGAGAAGGGAATCATTGCCAATCTGGCTATGCGAGACCCTTTGGGGATGAGCAACCATAAAATGATAGAATTTTTTATCAAGATGGAGAGTGAAGTAGTTGATTCGGAGACGAGGATGCTGAATCTTAATAAAGGGAACTATGAAGATATGAAGCGGAGTTGGCCATGATAGATTAGGGAGAGTTACTTAAAGGGATGACAGTGGATAGACAATGGCAAACATTCAAGGAACACATGGGGGAACTTCAGCAACTGTTCATTCCTGTCTGGCATAAAAGCAAAATAGCTAAGAGGGCCAATCCATGGCTTATAAAAGAAATAAGCAGAAAGAAAAATAAGAAATTTGGGCAGCACGGTAGCATTGTGGATAGCACAAATGCTTCACAGCTCCAGGGTCCCAGGTTCGATTCCGGCTTGGGTCACTGTCTGTGTGGAGTCTGCACATCCTCCCCGTGTGTGCGTGGGTTTCCTCCGGGTGCTCCGGTTTCCTCCCACAGTCCAAAGATGTGCAGGTTAGGTGGATTGGCCATGCTAAATTGCCCATAGTGTCCAAAAATTGCCCTTAGTGTTGGGTGGGGTTACTGGGTTACTGGGTTATGGGGTTAGGGTGGAGGTGTTGACCTTGGGTAGGGTGCTCTTTCCAAGAGCCGGTGCAGACTCGATGGACCGAATGGCCTCCTTCTGCACTGTAAATTCTATGATTCTATCAAATTAGAAATAGTGTCCGATCCAAGGAAGACGTATACAGATTGGCCAAGAAAAATAACAGGTCTGAGGATTGGGAGCAGTTTAGAATTCAGCAAAGAAGGACGGAGGGATTGATTAAGAAGGGGAAAATACAGTAGAAAAGTAAGCTTGCAGGGAACATAAAGACTGACACTAAAAGTTTCTAGATATATGTGCAAAGAAAGAGATTGGTAAGGAGAAATGAAGGCCCCCTACAGACAGAGACAGGGGAATGCATAATAAGGGACAAAGAAATGGCTGAGCAATTGAATACATACTTTGGTTCTGTCTTCACAAAAGAGGACACATATCAGATACCAGAAATGTTGGAGAATGAGGGAATGAGTGAGAGGGAAGAACTGAGGGAGATCAACATTAGTAGAGAAATGGTGCTGGGAAAACTGATGGGATTGAAGTCAGATAAATCCCCAGGGCCTGAGAATCTGCATCCCAGAGTGCATCCCAGGATGTGGCTCATTTGATGCATTGGTGGTCATCTTCCGGGATTCTAAAGACTCTGGAACTGTCCCTGCAGATTGTAGGGTAGCTCACGTCACTCCGATATTCAAAAAGAGAGATAGAGAGAAAGCAGGGAATTATAGACCAGTAAGCCTAACACCGGTAGTGGGGAACATTTTTGGACCCATTATCAAGGACCTTATAGCGGAACATTTAGAAATCAGTGGAAGGATCAGCCAGAGTCAGCATGGATATATGAAGGGAAAATCATGCTTGACAAATCTGTTTGAATTCTTTGAAGATGTAACCAGCACAGTTGACAAGGGGGAGCCAGTCGATGTGGTATATTTGGACTTTCAGAAGGTGTTTGACAAAGTCCCGCATAAGAGATTATTGTACAAAATTAAAACGCATGGGATTGGGGGAAGTGTATTGAGATGGATAGAAAACTGGTTGGCAGAGAGGAAACAAAGAGTAGGAATTAATGGGTCCTTTTCAAATTAGCATGCAGTAACTAGTGGGGTACCACAGGGATCGGTGCTGGGGCCCCAGCTATTCACAATATATATTAATGATTTGGATGAGGGAACAAAATGTAACATCTCAAAGTTTGCAGATGGTACCAAGTTGGGTGGGAGGGTGAATTGTGACGAGGATGCAGGGATCCTACAGCATGATCTCGACAGGTTGGGTGAGTGGGCAAATCAATGGCAGATGCAGTGTAATTTGGATAAGTCTGAGGTTATTCACTTTGGAAGCAAAAACAGGAAGGAAGTTTACTACCTGAATGGTTATAAATTGGGAGAGGGGAGTGTGCAGCAGGACCTGGGTGTCCTTGTGCACCGTTCACTGAAGGTAAGCATGCAGGTGCAGCAGGCGGTAAAGAAGGCTGATGGTATGTTGGCCTTCATTGTGAGAGGTTTCGAGTACAGGAGCAGGGATGTGCTGCTGCAATTGTACAGGGCCTTGGTGAGGCCACACTTGGAATATTGTGTGGAGTTTTGGTCTCCTTCTCTGAGGAAGAATGTTCTTGCTCTTGAGGGAGTGCAGCGAAGATTTACCAGATTGATTCCAGGGATGGCGGGACTGTCATGAGAGGAGAGAGTGACGAGGTTAGGATTGTTCTCGCTGGAATTCAGAAGAATGAGGGGGGATCTCATAGAGACTTATAAAATTCTTTTTTTTTAAAATAATTTTTATTAAAGGTTTTCATAAAATATCAATAACAAAAGGAAAAAAGGAACCCAACAGGGTTAAGTACAAAACACATTCTAGAAAAGCAACCCTCCATACGCCGCCCCCCCCCCGTACATAAATAATAAATTAACATTAACACCCCGACTTAACACAACAGGTGTATACACCCCCTCAGACCCTTCAGTGTAAATAACAAAAACAATAATAAAGTAACCTCCCCCTAGCCCCTCCCCCCCCCCGCCCCCCACCCAGAGCTGCTGCTGCCATTGACCAATGTCTATCGTTCTGCCAGGGAGTCTAAGAACGGTTGCCACCGCCTAAAGGACCCTTGTACCGACCCTCTCAAGGCGAATTTCACCCTCTCAATTTAATGAACCCTGCCATATCGCTGATCCAGGATTCCACGCTTGGGGGCCTCGCATCTTTCCACTGAAGGAGAATCCTTCGCCGGGCTACCAGGGACGCAAAGGCCAGAATTCCAGCCTCTTTCACCTCCTGCACTCCCAGCTCCTCTGCCACCCCAAATATTGCGAGCCCCCAGCCCGGTTTGACCTGGATCCTACCACCCTCAACACCGTCCTCGCTACGCCCTTCCAAAATTCCTCCAGCGCTGGGCATGCCCAGAACATATGGGTGTGATTTGCTGGGCTCCCTGAGCACCTAACACACCTGTCCTCACCCCAAAAAGCCGGCTCATCCTTGTCTCGGTCATGTGTGCCCTGTGCAGCACCTTAAAATGTATGAGGCTGAGCCTCGCGCATGAAGAGGGAGAGTTCACCCACCTTAGGGCATCTGCCCACGTCCCCTCTTCGATCTCCTCTCCCAACTCCTCCTCCCACTTACCTTTCACCTCCACCACCGAGGCCTCCTCCTCCTCCTGCATCACCTGGTAAGTTTCCGAGATCTTCCCCACTCCCACCCATCCCCCCGAGAGCACCCTGTCCTGTACTGTGTGTGGCAGTAGCCGTGGGAATTCCACCACCTGCCGTCTGGCAAACGCCCTTGCCTGTAAGTACCTGAAGGTGTTCCCCGGGGGGGAGCCCGTACTTCTCCTCCAGCTCACCCAGGCTCGCGAACTTCCCGTCCACAAACAGGTCCCCCAACTTTCGTATCCCTGCCCTGTGCCACCCCGAAAACCCTCCACCTGTTCTTCCTGGGGCAAACCGGTGGTTCCCCCATAATGGGGTCCACGCCGAGGCCCCAACTTCCCCCCTGTGCCACCTCCACTGCCCCCACATTTTGAGGGCTGCCACCACCACCGGGCTCGTGGTATACTTCCTTGGAGGGAGCGGCAGCGGCGCCGTTGCCAGCGCCCCCAGACTCGTACCCACACAAGACGTCGTCTCCAGCCTCTTCCATGCAGCCCCTTCCCCCTCCATCAGCCACTTGCGCACCATTGTCGCATTGGCGGCCCAGTAGTACCCACAGAGGTTGGGCAGCGCCAGCACCCCCCTATCTCTACTCCGCTCCAGGAACACCCTTCTCACCCTCGGAGTCCCTCGCGCCCACACAAACCCCATTTTACTCCTGTTAACCCGCCTGAAAAATGCCTTCGGGATAAACACGGGGAGGCACTGGAACAGGAACAAAAACCTTGGGAGCACCGTCATTTTGATTGACTGCACCCTACCCGCCAAGGACAGCGTCAACGCGTCCCACCTCCTGAACTCCTCCTCCATTTGCTCCGTCAGCCTTGTAAAGTTAAGCCTATGCAGGGCCCCCTAGCTCCTGGCCACCTGGACCCCCAAATACCTGAAGCTCCTCTCCGCCTTTTTTAGTGGGAGCTCGCCAATCCCCCTCTCCTGGTCCCCTAGCTGAACTACGAACAGCTCGCTCTTCCCCATATTGAGCTTGTACCCCGAAAAGTCCCCAAATTCCCTAAGGATCCTCATTACCTCCGGCATTCCTCCCACCGGGTCCGCCACATACAGCAGCAGGTCGTCCGCATAAAGTGACACCCTATGCTCCTCCCCACCCCGCACCAACCCCCTCCAGTTCCTCGACTCTCTCAGTGCCATAGCCAGGGTTTCAATCGCCAGTGCCAATAGCAGGGGGGACAGGGAACACCCCTGTCACGTACCTCGGTGCACCCGAAAGTACTCGGACCTCCTCCTGTTTGTGGCCACACTCGCCATCGGGACCTCATACAACAGCCTAACCCACCTGACAAACCCCTCCCCAAACCCGAACCTCTTCAGCACCTCCCACAGGTACCCCCACTCTACCCTATCAAAGGCTTTCTCAGCGTCCATCGCCACCACTATCTCCACCTCTCCCTCCCACACCGGCATCATGATAACGTTCAAAAGCCTCCGCACATTCGCGTTCAACTGTCTCCCCTTCACAAACCCTGTCTGGTCTTCATGGATGATCTGCGGCACACAATCCTCAATCCTCGTGGCAAAGACCTTCGCCAGCACCTTGGCATCTACATTCAGCAAGGAAATCGGTCTGTAAGACCCACATTGCAGGGGATCCTTGTCCCGCTTTAGGATCAAGGAGATCAATGCCCAGGACATCGCGGGGGCAAAGCCCCCCCCTCACTTGCCTCATTGAAGGTCCTGACTAACAGCGGGCCCAACAGGTCCATATATTTTTTATAGAATTCGACTGGGAAACAGTCCGGCCCCGGTGCCTTCCCCGTCTGCATGCTTCCTATCCCTTTGATTAGCTCCTCCAGCCCAATTGGGGCCCCCATCCCGCCACCAGTCCCTCTTCCACCTTTGGAAACCTCAATTGGTCCAGGAAGCGGCCCATCCCTCCCTCCCTCCCGTGGGGGCTCGGATCGGTACAATTCCTCGTAAAAGTCCCTGAAGACCCCATTGATGCCAACCCCACTCCGCACCACGCTCCCTCCCCTGTCCTTAACTCCCCTGATCTCCCTAGCTGCGTCCCACTTCCGAAGCTGATGCGCCAGCATCCGGCTTGCCTTTTCCCCATACTCGTAAATCGCCCCCTGGGCCTTCCTCCACTGCACCTCCGCCTTCCTGGTGGTCACCAGGTCAAATTCGGCCTGGAGGCTACGCCTCGTCCTCAACAATCCTTCCTCGGACTCCTCTGCACACCTCCTGTCTACCCTCACCATCTCCCCCACCAGCCTCTCCCTCTCCCCCCGCTCCCTCCGCTCCTTGTGGGCTCCAATGGAGATCAGCTCTCCCCTCACCACCGCCTACAGTGCCTCCCATACCATCCCCACTCGGACCTCCCCGTTGTCGGTGGTCTCCAAGTACCTCTCTATACTTCCTCGGACCCACTGGCTCACCTCCTCGTCCGCCAGCAGCCCCACCTCCAAGCACCACAGCGGGCACTGATCCCTCTCCTCCCCTATCTCCAAGTCCACCCAATGCGGGGCGTGGTCCAAAATGGCTATTGCCGAATACTCAGTATCCTCCACTCTCGCTATCAGCGCCCTACTCAAAATGAAAAAGTTGATTCGGAAATAAGCCTCATGGACATGTGAGAAGAATGAAAATTCCCTAGCCCCCGGCCTTGCAAATCCCCAAGGGTCCACCCCTCCCATTTGGTCCATAAATCCCCTCAACACTCCAGCCGCCGCCGGCTTCCTACCCATCCTAGACCTGGAGCGATCCAGTGCCGGATCCAGCACCGTGTTAAAGTCTCCCCCCATTATCAGGCCCCCCACTTCCAAGTCTGGGATCCGACCCAACATACGCCGCATAAAACCTGCATTGTCCCAGTTCGGGACATACACATTGACCAGCACCACCCTCTCTCCCTGCAACTTACCACTTACCATTACGTACCTGCCGCCATTATCTGCCACAATGCTCGATGCCTCGAATGACACCTTCTTTCCCACCAAGATCACCACCCCTCGATTTTTGGCATCCAGTCCTGAGTGAAACACCTGACCTACCCACCCCTTCCTCAATCTTACCTGGTCTGCCACCTTCAGGTGTGTCTCCTGAAGCATAACCACATCCGCCTTGAGCCCCTTCAGGAGCACGACACGCGGGCCCGCTTAACCGGCCCATTCAGTCCCCTTACATTCCAGGTTATCAGCCGGATCAGGGGGCTACCCGCCCCCTCCCCCGCCGACTAGCCATGATCCCTCCTCGGCCAGCCATGCGCCCGCACCCCATACCCGGCCCGTTCCCCACAGTGGCATATCCCCGTCTCGACACCCCCCCCACTCGCTCCAGCTCCTCCTTGACCATAGCAGCAGCAACTCGATTCCCCCCACCCCACCCCACCCCACCCCCCCGGCTAGGACCCATCCTAGCTGGTTTACTCCCCCCAATGCACTTCCGCAAGTCGGCTGACTCCTGCTGACCCCGGCCACTCCCGCCTCTCCTTCGACTCCTCCCATTGTGTGGCACACCCTCCTCTCCCATCCCCATCCATAGGCTTTCCCCCTCCCCCTTCCGTTCTAAGCGCGGGAAACAACCCTCGCTTCCCTGCCCTGCCCCCCCCCCCCCCCCCTCCAGTCTTCAGCGCGGGAAAAAGCCCGCGCTTTCCACCTACCCAGCCCCGCCACCTCTGACGCAGCTCCTTTTACAGGCCCACTACCCTCACCCCTGACCCGGGCCTCCCCCTCCCCCGCGGGGCCCCATCTCACCGCCGTCCACCCCCCCCCCCCCCGTTCCGTTTACCTACCCCCCTCCAAGAGCCCCCCCGACCAACCCAACCAAAACAGTGCCCGACCCGCCCCAGCCACCCTCACCGACCCGAAAGAGAAAAACACAAAGAAAAAGAAACCCGGAGCAATACAAAGGCCCCCCCCTCGAAACAAAAATAAACATAGCATATCAACCGCAGTCCCCAATCACCCATCCCGACCCTCAGTCTGTGTCCAACTTCTCGGCCTGAACAAAGGCCCACGCCTCCTCCGGAGACTCAGAATAATGGTGCTGGTCCTTGTAGGTAACCCACAGTCGCGCCGGCTGCAACATGCCAAACTTCACCCCCTTCCTGTGCAGCACCGCCTTCGCTCGATTGTACCCGGCCCTCCTCTTCGCCACCTCCGCACTCCAGTCCTGGTATATCCGAACCTCCGCGTTCTCCCACCTGCTGCTCCTCTCCTTCTTGGCCCACCTGAGCACACACTCCCGATCGACGAACCGATGGAGCCTCACCAGCACCACCCGCGGAGGCTCGTTAGCCTTGGGCCTCCTCGCCAGCACTCTATGGGCCCCTTTCAGCTCCAGGGGCCCCTGGAAGGACCCCGCTCCCATCAGCGAGTTCAGCATAGTGACTACATAGGCCCCCACGTCCGGCCCCTCCAGCCCCTCCGGGAGGCCCAGAATCCGCAGATTCTTCCGCCTCGACCGATTCTCCATCTCCTCGAACCGCTCGTGCCATTTCTTGTGGAGCGCCTTGTGCGCCTCCACCTTTACCGCCAGGCCTAAGATCTCGTCCTCATTGTCAGAGATCTTTTGTCGAGCCTCGCGGATCGCCACCCCCTGGGCCGTCTGTGTCTCCAGCAGCTTATCAATAGAAGCCTTCATCAGCTCTAGCAGGTCCGTTTTAATCTCTCTGAAGCAGCGCTGGATACCCTCCTGCTGCTCCTCCACCCACTGCATCCATGCTGCCTGGTCTCTGCCCGCTGCCATTTTGTCCTTCTTCCCTCGCACCTTCTGCGGGTCCACCACCACCTTTTTTGTCGCCCCGCTCCTAGTTGAAGCCATATACTGACGGGGAGCTGTTATAGACTCCTTCCCACACTGGGAAATGTCGAAAAAGTGCCGTTGGGGGCCCTGAAAAAAGTCCGTTTTTGTGGGAGCCACCGAATGTTCAACTTAGCTCCGCATAGCCGCAACCGGAAGTCGACTTATAAAATTCTAACAGGATTAGACAGGGTAGATGTAGGGAAGCTGTTACCAATGATGGGTCTGTCCAGAACCAGGGGTCACAGTCTGAGGATTCAGGGTAAACCATTTCGGACAGAGATAAGGAGATATTTCTTCACCCAAAGAGTGGTGAGCCTGTGGAATTCATTACCACAAGAAGTAGTTGATGCTAAAACATTGAATATATTCAAAAGGCGGTTAGATATAGCACTTGGGGAGATTGGGATCAAAGGCTATGGGGAGAAAGCTGGATTAGGCTATTGAGTTGAATGATTAGCCATGATCATGCTAAATGGCAGAGCAGGCTCAAAGGGCCAAAAGGCCTCCTCCTGCTCCTATCTTCTATGTATCTCTGTATCATCCTGCAAGAAAATAGCAGGCTTGTACTCCACAGAGCCACTGTCAATCCCATAGTCTGACATGCTATTAATTTGTTTGCGGACATATTACTGAACTGCTGTGATACTCTAAAAGCCCCTTTCTCACAAGTGTCTTCAGCCACAATGGCAGTAGTCAGAGTTATAGAGTTTAATAGCAAGGAAAGAGGTCCTTCAGCCCATCAGGTCCAGGACTGTCACCAAGCACCTACCTACTCTGATCCCATTTTCAGAACTAGGCCCGTAGCTTTGTATGCTATAGCATTTCAAGTTCTCATCTAAATACTTCTTAAATGTTGTGAGAATTCCTGTCCCTCCCACCCTTCCAGATTCCCACTGCCCTCTGGGTGAAAAAGTATTTTCTCACATCCCCCCTAAACCTCCTGCCCCGTGGTAATTGACCCCTCTGATAAGGTGGAAAATCCCTTCCTATCCACCCTACCTATGCCCCTCATAATTTTGTACACCTCAACCAGGGCCCCCTCAGTTTTCTCTGCTCCAGGGAAAACAATCCTAGCCTATCCAGTCTCTCTTGATAGCTGAAACACTCCAGCCCAGGCAACAACCTGGTGAATCCCCTCTGCATCCTCGCCAGTGAAATCCTTTCCTTCACATAGTGAGGCGACCAGAACTGCACACAGTGCACCAGCAGTGGGCTAACCAATGTCTTATACAGCCCCAATATAGCCTCCCTGCTTTTCTCTTCTATGTCTCGGCAAATAAAGGCAAATATCCCATATGCCTTCTTAAGCACCTTATCTACATGCCCTGCTGCCTTCAGGGATCTATGGACATGCACCCCAAGGTGCCTGTGATCCTTTCTACTTCTTAATGTTCTTACCTCATACTTTTCAGAGTTAAATTCTATCTGCCTCTGTTCTCCCCATCAAACCAGCCCATCTATATCACCCTGTAATCTAAGACATTCCCCTCACTGTTTACCACTTCACCAATTTATGTGTCATCTGCGAACTTACTGATCATAACTCCTGCATTCACATGCAGATCATTATGTACAATACAATGAGGATCACCACTGGACACAGGCTACCAGTCGCAAAAACTACCTTCGACCATCACGCTCTTCATCCTGCCACTAAGCCAATTTTGGATCCATTTTGTCGAATTGTCCTGGATCTCATGGGCTCGTACCTTCTTGACCAGTCTCCCAAAAGGCTTGTCAAAAGCATTACTTAAGTCCATGTACATCAACTGCACTACCCTCAGCTACAAACCTAGTCACTTCCTTGGAAATTCAATCAGATTTGTAAGACACGGGGCAGGATTCTCCATTTTGGAGACTAAATTCTTCCGCTGAAGTAGATTCACTCCTGGTCTGCGCTGGCTCCAGGAGCAGCGCACAAGAGCGATTCTCTTTCTCTTGCAATGCAAATTTACGTACGGCAGGGAGCTCACAGGATTCCATTCAGAATCTTGCTATCGGGCCGCCCTTTCAAAATGTTTGTAAACATCTAGGAAATAAAAGATAATGATGTAGGGGGCACTTAACAGCTTATTTTGATGTGGTGAGGACTTGGCAATCATAGCTAGATGTTTATAAACATTGTAGTTAGCTTCAAAACAGGGTATTTGAGGTGCATTCAAGCGTGAAGAAAAATGAAAATTAACAATCCAGACTGTCTTGAAACTATTACCCTGTCAATTACAGACTACAAAAAGCTATTTCTCTTTGAAAGTGAATAGAAGCCTTGCAGATCAAAGGGTCTGATGGGTTTAAAGCCTTGTGATGTGATTTGGCTTTCTGTGAGGTAACAGCTGTTGAGGCAACAGGTGTAAGGGGCTGATAAGTGAAATAAATGTGGTTTTTCACTGTTTCTGCCTGCTCTTTAGCTTCCAAGCAGGGGTGGGGGTCTCTGATATGGGGGTCTCTAATGGAGGGATCTCTGATAAGAAGGTCTGATGGGGGTCTGATGGGGAGGGCTCTGTTGAGGGGTCTGATGCAGGGGCTGGGGGGGTGGGAAGGGCTTGCATTGTGTTTGGAGGCGACCCTCCAATGAACTTTGGGGGCACCAACATTAAATACTTACCCCTTTACCCGCTGTGGGCTCCATCGCATCACTGCCACACTTGAAGATGCTTGCACCAATCCATGCCCGCGTGAATCCTGGCCAAGTGGATTGCAGAATCACGGGGGCATGGAGAATTGGGCTTCCACATATTAATCAGTTGCAAATGGGTTCAAATGTCTCGTTTGCATCCTCCCACCAATGCTGGGCGTATAGCTCACTTCCGACAGTGGCAGGGGACCTGACCATTGGGCCATAAGTTCCGTTTTCAGCACAACGCTCAATTCTCTGCTGAATCGGGAACCCCGCTACCAGCAGCGGGCAACAGAGAATCCATCCCATGATCTCCCTTTGACAAAGCCATGCTGACTATCCTTGATTGATCCTTGCCTACACAAGTGGAGATTAATTCTGTCCCTCAGAATTTTATCCAATAGTTTCCCTACCACTGAAATTAGACTCATTGACCTGTAGGTTCCTGCTCTAACCCTACCACCCTTCTTAAACAATGGTACCAAGTAACTGTCCTCCAGTCCTCTGGTACCTCTCCTGTGGCTAGAGAAGATTTGAAAATTATTGTCAGAGTCTCTGCAGTCCCAAAGCAGCCTGGGATACATCCCACCTGGGCCTGGGGATTTATCCACTTTTAAGCCCACTGAAACCATTAATACCTCTTCCCTCTCCATGTTAATTTCAAGTATCCCACAGTCCCCATCCCCGATTTCTATACCTACAACATCCTCCTCCATAGAGAACACAGATGCAAAGTACTTGTTTAAAACCTCACCCACATCTTCCTGCTCCACACACAGATTGCCACCTTGGTCCCGAATGAGCCCGGTCATCCTCTTTGATTTTCCTTTATTTTACCTACCAGTCTTTTTCGTTCCCCCTCTTCGCTTTCCTAATTTATTTTTTTCGTAACCCCCTGAACATTCCACACTCCTATGGGGATTCTGCTGCTTTGAGACCTCAGTAATTGCCATAGGCCTCCCTTTTTTTCCTTATCCAACCTTGAATATCCCTTGATATCCAGGCTTTTCTGGACTTTTTGCACTCACCCTTCACCTTTACAGGAACATGTTGGCCCTGTACTCACTCTATTTCCTTTTTCAATAAATCCCACTGCTCTGATGTAGATTTTCCTGCACACAGCTGCTGTCAGCCGACTTTGGCCAGATCCTGTCTTATCCTATTAAAATTGCCCTTCCCCCAATTCAGAACCATTATTTTAAATCCAATTCCAACCCTGGGTCACTGTCCGTGTGGAGTTTGCACATTCTCCCCTCGTCTGCGTGGGACTCACCCCCAGAATCCAAAGATGTGCAGGGTAGTTGGATTGGTCACGCTAAATTGCCCCTTTATTAAAAAAAAGACTCTCACCTAAATTTATGCCCAATAGAAATGTATTTACGTTTTTCTAAATGTAGCTTTAAAATGGAGAAAACCACTTGCCCACTACCTGATAGTCCGCTCTCTCTCTTGTGCTGATGCTGACAGAACATGACCAATCACAAGGCGGGACACCAGAGGGGGGCTTCCACCTATAAAACACACGAGGCATCAGCACTCTGCCTCTTTCCACTGGTGATAGCTATAGTGATAGTCAGGGTGTACAAATCATTCAACACCTCCTACACGTGGATCAGAGCTAGCCTGGTCTAGATAGTTAAGTTAGTTACTTAGGGTAGTAGAGAGTCAACCCACAGGCAACTGTGTGTTTCGTTGACTTCCGGGTGCGGTGATGACCAGCTAAGTCGCACGTTTCGGCAGCTCCCGGTGGAAAGGACTTTTGGGCTCTTGATAGGAGCCCCAACGGCAATTTTAACGGCTAAAAACACTGTGCGGAAAACCAGAAGGGAATCCCCCCTGGACACGGATGGAAAAAGGAGAGGAAAGTGGCCGGATTGCGGTGGATCCTCTAGAGCAGCAGCAAGGAAGGCAAGCACAAAGCAAGATGGCGTCGGAAGGAGGCAGTTTAATATGGGGCCCTGACCAACAAGAGTTCCTGCGGCGTTGCGTGGAAGAACTTAAAAAGGAGATGAAGAAGGAGCTGTTGGCCCCGATACTACAGGCGATTGAAGGGCTAAAGGAGGAGCAAAAGACCCAGGAGCAGGAGCTTCGGGTCGTGAAGGAAAAGGCTGCTGAGAATGAGGACGACATACAGGGCCTGGTGGTGAAGACAGAGATGCACGAGGCACAACACAAAAGGTGTGCGGAAAGGCTGGAGGTGCTGGAGAATAATGCGAGGAGGAAGAATTTAAGGATTCTTGGTCTTCCCGAAGGTGCAGAAGGGGCGGACGTCAGGGCATATGTGAGCACGATGCTGCACTCGTTAATGGGATCGGAGGCCCCGACGGGCCCATTGGAGGTGGAGGGAGCCTATCGAGTTATGGCGCGAAGACCGAGGGCTGGAGAAATTCCTCGAGCCATAGTGGTGAGATTTCTCCGATATAAGGACAGAGAGATGGTCCTCAGATGGGCAAAGAAAACTCGGAGCAGTAGGTGGGAGAACGCGGTGATCCGCGTATATCAAGATTGGAGTGCGGAGGTGGCGAGAAGGAGGGCAAGCTTTAATCGGGCCAAGGCGGTGCTGCACAAAAGGAAGGTTAAATTTGGAATGCTGCAGCCGGCAAGACTGTGGGTCACACATCAAGGGAAACACCACTACTTTGAAACGGCAGAAGAGGCGTGGACATTTATTGTCGAGGAGAAACTGGAATAAGCGGGCTAAAAAAAGAACGTTTGGGACAAAGTGGTGGGGCGAATATGTGGGGTGAAGAGGGGGGGAAAAGGGGGAAGAGATGATTTCCCAAGTTGTTAATCCTGCGACCCTGTAACTTTTCTCTCTTCCCCATGCCGTGGGGGAGGGGGGGAGGGAGGATGAGGTGCTGGGGGCGCCGGCCATTGGGGGCGGGGCCAAATGGGAAGCGCGGGCTTTGTTCCCGCGCTATGGTAATCATGGCGGGAACAGGGAAGCAGGAAGGAGGGGGCCTCGCACAGTGGGAGCCGAGGTCACGGGGGGAAGCCGAGGTCAGCCAGAGTTTGCTGACTTCTGGGAGCAACATGGGGGGTGCAATTACGCTAGTGAGGGATCTAGCGGGGGGGGGTGGGGGGAGGGGTTAACTGGGTTGCTGCTGCTGGGAGAAGGGGGAGCTGGTATGGGGTGGGGTGGTCGGGGCGGGAGGGCGCCGTTGGGGGGAGATACGGCTACGTGGGAACCGGGTGAGGAGCTGGATTGAAAAAGGAGATGGCTAGTCGACAGGGGGTGGGTAAAGAGCCCCCCAACCCGGCTGATCACGTGGAATGTGAGAGGGCTGAACGGGCCGATAAAGAGGGCACGGGTACTCACACACCTAAAGAAACTTAAGGCAGATGTGGTTATGCTGCAGGAGACGCATCTGAAACTGATAGACCAGGTCAGACTACGCAAAGGATGGGTGGGGCAGGTGTTTCATTCGGGGCTAGACGCAAAAAACAGGGGGGTGGCTATACTAGTGGGAAGCGGGTAATGTTTGAGGCAAAGACCATAGTGGCGGATAGTGGGGGCAGATACGTGATGGTGAGTGGCAAATTGCAAGGGGAGGCGGTGGTCTTAGTGAACGTATATGCCCCGAACTGGGATGATGCCAACTTTATGAGGCGTATGTTAGGACGTATCCCGGACCTAGAGGTGAGGAAGTTGGTAATGGGTGGAGATTTTAATACGGTGCTGGACCCAGGGCTGGACAGATCGAGGTCCAGGACCGGAAGGAGGCCGGCTGCAGCTAGGGTGCTTAAGAACTTTATGGAGCAGATGGGAGGAGTAGACCCCTGGAGATTTAGTAGACCTAGGAGTAAGGAGTTTTTGTTTTTCTCCTATGTCCACAAAGTTTATTCACGGATAGACTTTTTTGTTTTGGGAAGGGCACTGATCCCGAAGGTGACGGGGACGGAGTACACGGCTATAGCTATTTCGGATCACGCTCCACATTGGGTGGACCTGGAGATAGGGGAGGAGAAAGAACAGCGTCCACCCTGGAGAATGGACATGGGATTATTGGCAGATGAGGGGGTGTGTTTAAGGGTGAGGGGGTGTATTGAAAGGTACTTGGAACTCAATGATAATGGGGAGGTCCAGGTGGGAGTGGTCTGGGAGGCGCTGAAGGCAGTGGTTAGAGGGGAGCTGATATCTATTAGGGCACATAAAGGAAAGCAGGAGGGTAGGGAAAGGGAGCGGTTGTTGAAAGAACTTCTGAGGGTGGACAGACAATATGCGGAGGCACCGGAGGAGGGACTGTACAGGGAAAGGCAAAGGCTACATGTAGAATTTGACTTGTTGACTACGGGTAATGCAGAGGCACAATGGAGGAAGGCACAGGGTGTACAGTACGAATATGGGGAGAAGGCGAGCAGGTTGCTGGCCCACCAACTGAGGAAAAGGGGAGCAGCGAGGGAGATAGGGGGGGTGAGAGATGAGGAGGGAGAGATGGAGCGGGGAGCGGAGAGAGTGAATGGAGTGTTCAAGGCATTTTATGAAAGATTATATGAAGCTCAGCCCCCAGATGGGAAGGAGAGAATGATGTGCTTTCTGGATCAGCTGGAATTCCCTAAGGTGGAGGAGTAGGAGAGGGCGGGACTGGGAGCACAGATTGAGACGGAGGAAGTAGTGAAAGGGATTGGGAGCATGCAGCCGGGGAAGGCCCCGGGACCAGACGGATTCCCAGTTGAATTCTATAGGAAATATATGGACTTGCTGGCCCCGCTACTGATGAGAACCTTTAATGAGGCGAGGGAAAGGGGGCAGCTGCCCCCGACTATGTCAGAGGCAATGATATCGCTCCTCCTAAAGAAGGAAAAAGACCCGCTGCAATGCGGGTCCTATAGGCCTATTTCCCTCCTGAATGTGGACGCTAAGATTCTGGCCAAGGTAATGGCAACGAGGATAGAGGATTGTGTCCCGGGGGTGGTTCATGAGGACCAAACTGGGTTTGTGAAGGGGAGACAGCTGAATACAAATATACGGAGGCTGCTAGGGGTAATGATGATGCCCCCACCAGAGGGGGAAGCGGAGATAATGGTGGCGATGGATGCCGAGAAAGCATTTGATAGAGTGGAGTGGGATTATTTGTGGGAGGTGCTGAGGAGATTTGGCTTTGGAGATGGGTATATCAGATGGGTACAGTTGCTGTATAGGGCCCCGATGGTGAGTGTGGTCACGAATGGACGGGAGTCTGATTATTTTCGGCTCCATAGAGGGACGAGGCAGCGATGTCCTCTGTCCCCGTTACTGTTTGCACTGGCGATTGAGCCCCTGGCCATAGCATTGAGGGGTTCCAGGAAGTGGAGGGGAGTACTCAGGGGAGGAGAAGAACACCGGGTATCTCTGTATGCGGATGATTTGTTGCTATATGTGGCGGACCCGGCGGAGGGGATGCCAGAGATAATGCGGATACTTGGGGAGTTTGGGGATTTTTCAGGGTATAAATTGAACATGGGGAAAAGTGAGTTGTTTGTGGTGCATCCAGGGGAGCAGAGCAGAGAAATAGAGGATTTACCGTTGAGGAAGGTAACAAGGGACTTTCGGTACTTGGGGATCCAGATAGCCAAGATTTGGGGTACATTACATAAGCTTAATTTAACGCGGTTGGTGGAACAGATGGAGGAGGACTTTAAGAGATGGGACATGGTGTCCCTGTCACTGGCAGGTAGGGTGCAGGCGGTTAAAATGGTGGTCCTCCCGAGATTCCTCTTTGTGTTTCAGTGCCTCCCGGTGGTGGTCACGAAGGCTTTTTTCAAAAGAATCGAGAAGAGTATTATGAGTTTTGTGTGGGCCGGGAAGACCCCGAGAGTGAGGAGGGGATTTTTGCAGCGCAGTAGGGACAGCGGGGGGGGCTGGCACTACCGAGCCTAAGTGAGTACTACTGGGCCGCCAATATTTCAATGGTGTGTAAGTGGATGGGAGAAGAGGAGGGAGCGGCGTGGAAGAGATTGGAGAGGGCGTCCTGCAGGGGGACTAGCCTACAAGCTATAGTGACGGCACCGTTGCCGTTCTCGCCGAAGAAATACACCACAAGCCCGGTGGTGGTGGCTACATTGAAAATTTGGGGGCAGTGGTGACGGCATAGGGGAAGGACGGGAGCCTCGGTGCGGTCCCCGATAAGAAATAACCATAGGTTTGTTCCGGGGAGAATGGGTGGGGGATTTGGAGCATGGCAAAGAGCAGGAGTAACACAATTGAGAGATCTGTTCGTAGATGGGATGTTTGCGAGTCTGGGAGCGCTGACGGATGCGAATGCATTTCGGTATATGCAACTGAGGGCTTTTGCGAGGCAACAGGTGAGGGAATTCCCGCAGCTCCCGACGCAGGAGGTGCAGGATAGAGTGATCTCAGAGACATGGGTGGGGGATGGTCAGGTGTCGGACATATATAGGGAAATGAGGGACGAGGGGGAGATCATGGTAGATGAGCTGAAAGGGAAATGGGAAGAAGAGCTGGGGGAGTGAGATTGAGGAGGGGCTGTGGGCTGATGCCCTACGTAGGGTAAACTCATCGTCCTCGTGTGCCAGGCTAAGCCTGATACAATTTAAGGTGTTACACAGGGCGCATATGACTGGAGCACGGCTCAGTAAATCTTTTGGGATAGAGGATAGGTGTACGAGATGCTCGAGAAGCCCAGCGAATCACACCCACATGTTCTGGTCATGCCCGGCACTACAGGGGTTTTGGGTGGGGGTGGCAAAGGTGCTTTCAAAGGTGGTGGGGGTCCAGGTTGAACCAAGCTGGGGGTTGGCTATATTTGGGGTTGCAGAGGAGCCGGGAGTGCAGGAGGCGAGAGAGGCTGATGTTTTGGCCTTTGCGTCCCTAGTAGCCCGGCGCAGGATATTGTTAATGTGGAAGGAAGCCAAACCCCCAGGTGTGGAGACCTGGATAAACGACATGGCAGGGTTTATAAAGTTAGAACGGATTAAGTTCGTACTAAGGGGTTCGGCTCAAGGGTTCACCAGGCGGTGGCAACCGTTCGTCGAATACCTCACAGAAAGATAGAGGGAATGGAAAAGAAGAAGACAACAGCAGCAACCCAGGGGTGGGGGGGGGGAGGAATCGGACGGACTCTCAGGGATGTTATTGTATATGTATAGGCACTTGTTTTAGGTAATGTATATTGGACTGTTGGATTGTATCTTTGGAGAGTATTTATTTTTGACAAGGCAGTTGCCATTTAGTTTGGTTTTTGTTTCTGTTCATATATTATTTATTTATTTGTTTAAAACTGGCCACTGTTATTTATATTGCTTTATTGTTGTTTAAAAGAAACACTACGTACTGTTATGTTTGGCCAAAAAATCTTGAATAAAATATATATTTTTTTTAAAACTGTGTGTTTCGTTACCAGAGTTCAATAAATCTCATATTCAACCAACGCCTTCGTTTGGTGTATACTTGATCAGTTAATTGCATCGTGTGCAATCCGTGTTACCCCAGGGTGAACAACATAACATGATACCAGAAGTGGCTACTGCCTCTAAGTAATTTACCTTCGAAGATCTTTGAAGACTAGCGACTGCCTTCCTGTGGCATGGAAAAGATCCAGGCACCTCCGCAGCTCCGCAACTCCGGGAACCTTGGCGCCAACTGGCGGGTCTTCAAGCAAAAATTCAGCCTGTACCTTGAGACCTCGGGCCTCGAAAGTGCCTCCGATGCGCGAAAAATCACCCTGCTGCTGTCTACTGCGGGGGACCAGGCCATCCAAATCTTCAATTGGTTCACTTTCTCTGACGGTGAGGACAAGGCCAAGTTCCAGACTGTCCTCGCCAAATTCGACAGTCACTGCGAGGTCGAGACAAACGAAAGCTTCGAGCGTTATGTATTCCAGCAGCACCTTCAGGGTACGGACGAGCCTTTTCAGTCTTTTCTTACTCAGCTTCACATTCTAACGCAGTCCTGCAACTACAGAGACACCGCTGAAACCTTTGTCAGGGATCAGATTGTGTTTGGCGTCCTGCGGGAGCAGCTCCTAAAAATTAAAATATGACCCTGCCAGTGGACATCGAGACATGCAAAGTCCACGAACTGGTGAAAAGTCGCTATTCCCGCCTGACGTCTGCAGAGCAGGACCAACTCACCTCCCATGAGACTGAAAGTGTACAGGCCATCGCCCGAATGCGGGGCCTGAGCATCGATGAAGGCGGCCATTTCGTGCGTTTTTCCAGGGGTCCCACGCATGTGCATCAGGGTCGGGGAAACGAAGCGGCCGAAGACTACACTGCGCAGGTGCGAGCGGCGGCTGACCGCAGTGCGCAGGTGCGTCGACGTAATGACGTGCCCCAATGCGGCACCGCCCATTTAAAGCGGCAATGCCCTGCGAGAGGCAGGCGATGTCTCAACTGCAAGAAGCTTGGCCATTATGCTGCTCTGTGCAGATCTGCACCTCCGACAGGGGGCCTCAGTTCCAACGAAAACATGTTTGAAGTGTGCAGCAAGGGCTGCTGGACTTGGAACCGGATCCCATCACCAATCCAGAGGACAACTGCCCGGAGTCCCCGTATCGAGTGGGCATCATCACCATGCATGACAAGGCCTCCTCACATTCACCAACACACACGCCCATCCTTAAAGTGGATTGTGCGGACGAGTGGCGTGCCACAGTACAGGTCAACAATTGCAGCATCCGGTTCAAGCTGGACACCGGTACTTCGGCCAACCTAATATCCTAGGCAGATCTGGCTCGCATCCAGAGGCAGCCGACAATTCTTCCAACGGACTGCCAGTTACTCGACTACAATGGGAATGCCATCACGGCGCTAGGGTCCTGTCATCTGCAGGTATCCAACAGGGCCGTCAAGGCCACTTTGCGGTTTGAGATCGTCCAGCCAGGCAAGGCTTCTCTGCTGGGTGCCTGACCGTGCAAGCTCCTCCAGCTAGTTCAGCGTGTACACGCCATGTCCTCAGCTGACAACACCCTGCAAGCCGACATTGAGGAGCTCCTACTGCAGTACCCGGATGTGTTCACTGGGATGGGCACGCTGCCCTACCGCTATAAAATTCTGCTCAGGCCTGATGCCACGCACCGCGCCGGGTGCCGGCGCCCCTCAAAGACCGTCTGAAGGCGCAGCTGCAGGATCTCCAGGATCAAGGAATAATATCCAAGGTGACGGAACCAACTGACTGCGTCAAGAAGCCCTCTGGAGAACTGCGCATTTGCATCGATCCCAAGGATCTGAATCGCAACATTATGAGGGAACACGAGCCGATCCCGAAGCGGGAGGGGCTAACAAGTGAAATGGCGCATGCCAAATACTTTACAAAGCTGGACGCATCGAAGGGCTTCTTACAGATACAGTTGGACGAGTCCAGCAGGAAGCTCTGCACATTTAACACTCCCTTCAGAAGATATTGCTACAACCGAATGCCATTTGGCATTGTGTCGGCCTCCAAAATCTTTCATCGAATAATGGGGCAAATGCTCGAGGGCATTGACTGTGTACGGGTCTATGTTGACGACGTCATCATCTGGTCCACCACCCCGGAGGAACATATTGCCCACCTGCAGCAGGTCTTCAGGCGCATACATGCCAACGGCCTGAAGCTCAATAAAATCAAATGCTCCTTTAGCAGGTCGTCAATTACGTTTCTGGGCGATCAGATCTCACAACGGGGCGTGCAGCCGGACTCAGACAAAGTCCAGGCAATCAACACGATGAAGACCCCAGAGGACAAGAAGGCGGTCCTCCGCTTCTTGGGGATGGTGAACCTTTTGGGCAAATTCATTCCCAATCTCGCATCACACATCACGGCCCTCAGACACCTTGTGGAAAAGTCCACCACTTTCCAGTGGCTGCACGCACATCAAGAAGAGTGGCTTTAGTTGAAAGCGAAGCTAACCATCGCTCCTGTTCTAGCCTTCTTTGACCCAGCAAAGGAGACCAAGATCTCTACAGACGCCAGCCAGGACGGCATTGGGGTGGTGCTCCTGCAGAAGGACGACACCGCGCCCTGGGCTCCAGTGGCCTACGCATCCAGGGCCATGACCCCCACCGAGCAACGCGATGCTCAAATTGAGAAAGAATGCCTGGGCCTGCTCACTGGCATCGTGAAATTCCACGATTATGTGTATGGTCTCCCGACCTTTACCATAGAGACGGACCACAGACCCCTAGACCATTATACACAAGGACTTAAATGACATGACACCCAGGCTCCAGCGCATTCTCCTTCGACTCCGCAGGTATGATTTTGAACTGGTTGACACACCTGGGAAGGAGCTGATCATCGCGGATGCCCTATCCCGTGCCATCACCTCGCCATGTGAGCAGGTAGACTTCATACACGACATCGAGGCGCAGGTGAAACTGTGTGCCAGCACCCTCCTATCATCCGACGAACGACTCGGCATCATTCGAGAAGAGACCGCCAAGGACCCTCTGCTGCAGCAGGTCATACAACACCTCACGGATGGCTGGCAGAAGGGGCAATGCCCCCAGTACTATAACATAAAGGATGACCTGACTGTGGTCGAGGGGATCCTTCTGAAATTAGATCGCATCGTCATTCCGCGCAGCCTCCAGAGCTTGGTGCTCACGCAGACCCACGTGGGACACCTCTGTATTGAGAAGTGTAGGCGCAGGGCTCGGCAGGCTGTCTATTGACCTGCCATCAATGAGGACATCTCAAACATGGTCCTCAATTGCGTGACCTGCCAGCATTTCCAGCCTGCTCAGCCCAAAGAACACTCCATCAGCATGCGTTCGTGACCTCTCCATGGTCTAAAGTTGGAGTGGACCTTTTTCACGCCAACGGGCGTGACTACGTCCTGATAATTGATTACTTCTCCAGTTACCCCGAGGTAGTGAAACTATCGAACCTAATATCCAGGACCGTCATAAAGGCCTGCAAAAAGGCATTCGCCAGGCATGGAATCCCACTCACGGTCATGAGTGACAACAGTCCCTGTTTCTACAGTCAAGAATGGTCCAACTTCGCAAAGCAATACCACTTCCAGCACATCACCTCAAGCCCGCATTACCCACAATCTAATGGGAAGGTCACAAAAGGGGTCCACGTCGTGAAGCAGATGCTCTGTAAGGCTGCGGACTCAGCTTCGGACTTCAATCTCGCTCTTCTGGCGTACAGGGCGACTCCGTTGTCCAACAGTATGTGTCTGGCGCAGCTCCTAATGAATCGTAACCTGCGGACGACTGTTCCAGCCATTCATGTACCTGACATGGATCACCTTCCAGTGCTGCAAAAGATGCAGCAGATCAGAACCCGGCAAAAGACAACATATGATGCTCACGCTATGGATCTGCCGGTGCTCTCTCCGAAGGACTCTGCTCGCATCCAGTTGCCTAGTGGAGGCTGGTCAGGTCCAGCTGTTGTTGTTCGACAGGCTGCTCCCAGGTCATTTGTGGTTCGCATGGCTGATAGATCTATTGTAAGGTGCAACAGAAGGACACTACGCAAACTTGCCTGCCCACCACCGGATCTCACTTTCCCAGATGTCCTTCTGCCCGTTCCGGACACCTCGCTTCATGAGGCCACCAACCTGGCTGCATGCCAACTGGTCAAGACACCTTCATCTCCGCCTCCACCTCTCAGGCGGTCCACAAGAATCCACGACAGCCTCAACGATTGGACTTATAAATAAGATTGGTCACAGATGGTGACCAATTATAATGGGTAATTGGTAATAAAAGGACAGACAGACAGACATACGGGATCTTAAGCAAGATAATAACAGATATTATGCTTGTGGCCACAGAAATCCAGAACCACAGAAGCCACAGGAAGACCACGGAAGGAAGAAGAGAACATGAAGACAGCATCATGGTCTACATTTGGATCTTCGCAGGATCCCTACAGTTGCGCGCGGACACGACCCCCGTGACCCTTATCACACAGGCCGTAAATGTTTCCCATCCCTGCCATACACTGTACCCAGAGATAGCAACCGATACACCAACCTGGTGTGACAAGTTCATTACTTGGTATTCCCTATCCTACGTTCTAGAAGCACTATTAGTACTTGCAATACTCTGCAGTGTCATTCAGACACTAAGGCTAAGGAAATGGTGGAGGAAAGCCTCCCGCACTCCGGTATACACATTCAGATCCCCTATTTTCAGACTTCAACAAACCCCCCACTCCCTTTAAGTGAATTAAAGTGCATCGACTGTTTTTTTTGTGTTTGTTTGTTCTAATAAAAATGGTAAACTCTGTGCTTGACTGCCAAGCCACAGAAACATGTGTTGCTGCTACTGTGTAGTTTAAAATGTTGTACATGCTTTTCATCGATTAAGGATAGTTTAGTTAAGGATAGTTAGAGGTTCCCGTGTTTTTATTTCGTAATGCATGCCTGAATGTCATAGCGCCCCGTAGAATTTTATAGTGATGTGTGTACATAAAGCAATTTAGGTAAAAGTTCCAATTCATAGGACAGAGTAGCCTGTCCTTGCTTATGGCTGCCCAACTTAGGAAGAGAACAAAGAAGACAAAGTAATATGATCCTTCACACTTTGCGTTAAGGATCACAAGGAGGAAGAGTAGTCATCCAGGATGGCCAATTCCAGAATACAAAATGGATGCTCGCAAAGACTGTAGGGAACTGTGGACAATGTTAGAAAAACAAGCAGGCACAGAGCCTGTATGCATATTGGAGAGACAGCTCCCAGACGGAGCTGAAACAATAGGTCAATTAACATATTGATGGCCCATCTCCGGAAACAAAGGAAAGACACTCAAGCAACCAATACTGCTCCAGCCATCCCGGCGCCAGTTCCCCAAACAGAAAGTACAAACAAAGCCAGGCCAACGGCCACCAAAGACACAAAGAACAAAGAAATGTACAGCACAGGAACAGGCCCTTCGGCCCTCCAAGCCCGTGCCGACCATACTGCCCGACTAAACTACAATCTTCTACACTTCCTGGGTCCGTATCCTTCTATTCCCATCCTATTCATATATTTGTCAAGATGCCCCTTAAATGTCCCTATCGTCCCTGCCTCCACTACCTCCTCCGGTAGTGAGTTCCAGGCACCCACTACCCTCTGCGTAAAAAACTTGCCTCGTACATCTACTCTAAACTTTGCCCCTCTCACCTTAAACCTATGCCCCCTAATAATTGACCCCTCTACCCTGGGGAAAAGCCTCTGACTATCCACTCTGTCTATGCCCCTCATAATTTTGTATACCTCTATCAGGTCGCCCCTCAACCTCCTTCGTTCCAGTGAGAACAAACCGAGTTTATTCAATCGCTCCTCATAGCTTATGCCCTCCATACCAGGCAACATTCTGGTAAATCTCTTCTGCACCCTCTCTAAAGCCTCCACATCCTTCTGGTAGTGTGGCGACCAGAATTGAACACTATACTCCAAGTGTGGCCTAACTAAGGTTCTATACAGCTGCAACATGACTTGCCAATTCTTATACTCAATGCCCCGGCCAATGAATGCAAGCATGCCGTATGCCTTCTTGACTACCTTCTCCACCTGTGTAGCCCCTTTCAGTGATCTGTGGACCTGTACTCCTAGATCTCTTTGACTTTCAATACTCTTGAGGGTTCTACCATTCACTGTATATTCCCTACCTGCATTAGCCCTTCCAAAATGCATTATCTCACATTTGTCCAGGTTAAACTCCATCTGCCATCTCTCCGCCCAAGTCTCCAGACAATCTAAATCCTGCTGTATCCTCAGACAGTCCTCATCGCTATCCGCAATTCCACCAACCTTTGTGTCGTCTGCAAACTTACTAATCAGACCAGTTACATTTTCCTCCAAATCATTTATATATACTACAAAGAGCAAAGGTCCCAGCACTGATCCCTGTGGAACACCACTGGTCACAGCCCTCCAATTAGAAAAGCATCCCTCCATTGCTACCCTCTGCCTTCTATGGCCTAGCCAGTTCTGTATCCACCTTGCCAGTTCACCCCTGATCCCGTGTGACTTCACCTTTTGTACTAGTCTACCATGAGGGACCTTGTCAAAGGCCTTACTGAAGTCCATATAGACAACATCTACTGCCCTACCTGCATCAATCATCTTAGTGACCTCCTCGAAAAACTCTATCAAGTTAGTGAGACACGACCTCCCCTTCACAAAACCGTGCTGCCTCTCACTAATACGTCCATTTGCTTCCAAATGGGAGTAGATCCTGTCTCGAAGAATTCTCTCCAGTAATTTCCCTACCACTGAAGTAAGGCTCACCGGCCTGTAGTTCCCGGGATTATCCCTGCCACCCTTCTTAAACAGAGGAACAACATTGGCTATTCTCCAGTCCTCCGGGACATCCCCTGAAGACAGCGAGGATCCAAAGATTTCTGTCAAGGCCTCAGCAATTTCCTCTCCAGCCTCCTTCAGTATTCTGGGGTAGATCCCATCCGGCCCTGGGGACTTATCTACCTTAATATTTTTTAAGACACCCATCACCTCGTCTTTTTGGATCACAATGTGACCCAGGCTATCTACACCCCCTTCTCCAGACTCAACATCTACCAATTCCTTCTCTTTGGTGAATACTGATGCAAAGTATTCATTTAGTACCTCGCCCATTTCCTCTGGCTCCACACATAGATTCCCTTGCCTATCCTTCAGTGGGCCAACCCTTTCCCTGGCTACCCTCTTGCTTTTTATGTAAGTGTAAAAAGCCTTGGGATTTTCCTTAACCCTATTTGCCAATGACTTTTCATGACCCCTTCTAGCCCTCCTGACTCCTTGCTTAAGTTCCTTCCTACTTTCCTTATATGCCACACAGGCTTCGTCTGTTCCCAGCCTTTTAGCCCTGACAAATGCCTCCTTTTTCTTTTTGACGAGGCCTACAATATCACTCGTCATCCAAGGTTCCCGAAAATTGCCGTATTTATCTTTCTTCCTCACAGGAACATGCCTGTCCTGTATTCCTTTCAACTGACACTTGAAAGCCTCCCACATGTCAGATGTTGATTTGCCCTCAAACATCCGCCCCCAATCTATGTTCTTCAGTTCCCGCCTAATATTGTTATAATTAGCCTTCCCCCAATTTAGCACATTCATCCTCGGACCACTCTTATCCTTGTCCACCAGTACTTTAAAACTTACTGAATTGTGGTCACTGTTACCGAAATGCTCCCCTACTGAAACATCTACCACCTGGCCGGGCTCATTCCCCAATACCAGGTCCAGTACCGCCCCTTCCCTAGTTGGACTGTTTACATATTGTTTTAAGAAGCCCTCCTGGATGCTCCTTACAAACTCTGCCCCGTCTAAGCCCCTGGCACTAAGTGAGTCCCAGTCAATATTGGGGAAGTTGAAGTCTCCCATCACCACACGCCCAGCCATCAGGGCACCCACGCCTTTATTGGTCAAGATCAATACCAGTGATCATGAAGCGGCCCAATTAAATGGGGCCAAGTTTAAGGCCTGCCCAAAAGCGCATGAAGCCCCTCCGGGTATAAGAAGAAACCCCCGAGAGAGAATCGCTCTCTTGGACTTGGCTCTCAAAGCGGAGAGACCATCCACCAGCTGCACCAGAAGCAAGTAAGTCCAAAGTCAACGCTCGCTGCCAGATGGATGACTTTAGCTGTTCTCCTGTATACCTTCGAACCCAACAGCCTCAGATCCGAACAAAGGCCATTGTTCCTCTGACTGAGTGGGCACCAGAAGCTAAGTATAGGCGTTAGCGTTAGAGATAGTTTAGTTTGTTGTACTTTGTGCATGAGTAGATCTTACTGTGTGTGTAAATAAATAGTATTGACTTTGAACTAACTAACTGGTGTATTGGCTCTTTGATCAGTATTCGGGTTTGAACCTTGTGGCGGTATCGAGAGATACCTGGCGA
Organism: Scyliorhinus torazame; assembly: GCF_047496885.1. Classification (NCBI taxonomy): domain Eukaryota; kingdom Metazoa; phylum Chordata; class Chondrichthyes; order Carcharhiniformes; family Scyliorhinidae; genus Scyliorhinus; species Scyliorhinus torazame. Next base: position 204,541,028 of record NC_092712.1, on the reverse strand, counting down.
CTCTAAAGCGAACATAATTAGGATTAAGGAAGGGACCATATTGACCGCCATATTTAGAACCAGAGAAACAGAGCAACATTACTGGCGACTCTGGTGGGACTCGGCCTAGAAGTGGCTTTGTCACTCCGAGAGAACCCAAATTTGAATTAGAATCCAATTGGGAAAAAAGAAAAACCACAAGCGTAAGATCAATACTGATCAAACCACCAAGATTCGGAAGTGTGTTAATGCATACGAACTAACAGGGATATAAGGTAAACCTGAGAGATTTTGTTGCGTAAAACTATCGGAAGTTTTGTCGGCCGGAAATTAGCGTAAGCCGTGCCCGTGTTTACATCATACTTTATCGCCCCCTGTTCCAAATTCGGTAGAGACCCCAGAGATAGCGATAGAAATGGCAATGAATGCAATGGAACGCCTTATGAACCCCCAAGAATTCGAGCTCGCAGCGACCAGTAGAGTAGGACAGTGTCCCGTATGGGAAGAGGAGATCAGAAAATATGTCAAAGGGAAAGGATGGCCCCTTTGGAGTGAATTTTGTGCGAACGATGAAACAGGTCCCGGAAGTATAGGGCATACTTGGTGGGAGAACCTGACAGAGATCCATAGGAAGAGCTTAGGGAAAGCTCGCAAGCCGATGGCAATCGTGTCCTGCTTGGCACAATTGCGAGGCACAGAGGAGGTCGTAAGTACGCTCCATAGAGAGATTGAGGAGAGAGACAAGAATAGTGAAGGAGACGTGAGTGAGTACGAGAAAGAGAACAGGGAACTGAGAGAGCAGTTAGCGGCGAAGGACAAGGAGATGGCTGATGCCAAGCGGGCACACCAATCTTGTCTCGCCCATTTAAGCAGCTTTCAGTCGCAATACGACAAAGCCTATCAAGACACGCAACGCACAGTGTTGGTAAGGGAGGAAACGGAATAACAAGTTGAGCAGTTACAGAAACAGTGTAACGATCTAAAAGCAGCCCTATGAGCACTCCACACTTCCACGATGGAACAAAGGCAGAGCTCGGTAGACCACGCAAAGTGCCGGAAGCAAATTGCAGAATTGCAATCTCTGCTTTCTGTCCAAAATGGGTTCCAGGACATGTTTGGATCACAATTAGACCAAGAAAATGGCCCCGATTGGCAGGAGTTAAACGAGACTGCCTACAGATATGTACATGGCACATGTACACAGGACAAGCCACAAAAGAGAAAAGCACCCCAACCCCCGACTGCACAGGCAGAACTCAACCCTATGAACCCTGTCACCACACAGTGCAGGGCCACAACAGAAGGAAACCCAGATTTCCTATACACCATCCCATTAACCGTCAATCAATTACGGGATGCGTGCAACAAGATAACACCGTTCCTACCCACATCGGACACCCACCATTACTTTGCAAGAGTAAAACAACAGGCGACCATGTACGGCCTGGATGAAAAAGAGCAAGTGAAGCTCACAGTTTTAAGCCTCGACCTTTCAGTCGTGGCAGCCGTTCCCGAACCACAGAATGTAGGAGGAGGCACCCTCCAAGAAATGCACACAGCGATCCCAGATGCGATCGGCTATAACAAAGGAAACCCCGTAGAAGGCCTAAACAAGTGTAGGCAAAAGAAGACAGAGCACCCCACAGCGTTTGCTGGACACTTGTGGATACATTTCACAGCGGTGTTTGGAGAGTTAGCCCGCGCCCATTTGACCCCAGATAATATGACCAAATGGACTCGAATCATAGTCTCACATGCGACAGAGGCAGGACAGAGAGCTTGTGCATATTACGACCCCTCAGACGAGGCCTACAACGAGAAATGGGTTTTAAAGAGATTGTCCCACGCTTGGGAACAGTCCGTTCAAGGTAAATCAGCTTATGATAGAGCAGGCAGATGCGAACATGCATCCAGTTAGGATGCACCAGAACCCCGCATGGGTAAATGAGGGAAGAAACAGCCCACAGCAAACCAAATCACAGGAGTGTTATAATTGCGGCCAATTAGGACACTATGCACGTGAGTGCAATGCGCCCCAGAAGCAGTACAGAAACCAGCAGACAGGCACCCTAAATAAGAATAGGGCTGGGCAATTCACAGTGTTAGCGCCCGTTCTGATAACGCAGATATGAACGGCACCGACTGACGGTGTTCGGGCTCCCCAACTTGGGTCTGTGACACCCTTTGGGACAAGTCCGGTAGACCGGTAGTGGCAGGCACAGTCCGGGGACACCCCATAGAATTTCTTTGGGACACAGGGGGGTCCCGCACCAGGCTCAACTCCTGCACGATGTTTCAGCGAGACATGTGGCCCACTACAGACACCATTACACTCAGCGGTTTTACAGGGTATTTAAAGCAGGGACACATCACAGCCCCTGTAGCGATTCAGATAGGGAACATTAAAACTAAACACCCCGTAGTTCTAGTCAATCTACCCCAGACAGCCGAACACATTTTAGGTATTGATTTTATGAGTTCCCACAATCTATCATTTGACCCAGTAAACAAATGTGTGTGGAGAATGGCATCGGCAGTACGAGCCCCCGCCACGCTCACAGTTGGAGACTATGAAAATAGAATTAGCGCAGTAGGAGGCTTCTGGTTCGACCCCCGAGCCATTAGTCAGAATAGACAGAATAAAGAAACAAACATGACTGTGGCAAGATCGCTGGCTTGGTGAACGTTACAGGTCCCGACCCCAGGACCCCTACCCCCCTGCAGGAATGGTTTTAAATATGTATTGGTGGTCATCGACACCTTCACAAAATGGGTGGAAGCATTTCCATCCAGAACAAACACAGCCATAACGACAGCCAAAATCCTCACTCAGCACATCTTTACATGATGGGGACTTCCACGCAGTATAGAGTCTGATCAAGGCTCCCATTTTACAGGACGAGTGATGAAAAACATCCTTACAATTTTCGAAATCAAACAAAAATTCCACATTGCATACCACCCCCAGTCAAGCAGCAGAGTAGAAAGAATGAACAGGACTTTAAAAGCAACCCTCAGAAAAATGGTGCAACAACACAACAGCACCTGGGACACAGTTCTCCCCTTTGCACTAATGTTCATAAGAAACACGGTATGCACGTCAACAGGATACACCCCCACACACTCATGACCGGACGCCCCATGAAAGGGACAGAATATTTATTAGGACTGGATTTGGCCAGCCCCGCAGTCACCGCCCTCACCCATGAGAAAGCAGTTCAACAGATTTTAGACAATGTGAAAGCAGCCCAGCTTGCGGCAGCTGTGAGACTTGGGAGACACAAGAAGCAAAGCAAAGTTTGCTTTGATAAGACAGTACATGCCACAGACTTTGTAGTAGGACAGCAAGTGATGCTATCCCTATACAACCCCAGTTCATTCCTTTCCCCAAAATTTGTCGGACCGTACTCCATCTCTGATAAAGTCAGCCCCTCTGTATATAAAACCACATATCCTAATGGCAAGTCTGCGTGGTTCCACATAAACCAGCTTAAGGCTTATGGCTCGCAGAACAACGATTCACACCACATCTCGCTTGCAGCAGCAGATGAACACGCCCCACCCACGAACGTTGTAGAAGCACTATTAGTACTTGCAATACTCTGCAGTGTCGTTCAGACACTAAGGCTTAGGAAATGGCAGAAGAAAGCCTCCCGCACTCTGGTATACACATTCAGATCCCCTATTTTCGGACTTCAACAAACCCCCCGCTCCCTTTAAGTGAATTAAAGTGCATCGACCGTTTTTCTTGTGTTTGTTTGTTCTAATAAAAATGTAAAACTCTGTGCTTGACTGCCAAGCCACAGAAACATGTGTTGCTGCTACTGTATAGTTTAAAATGTTGTACATGCTTTTCATCGATTAAGGATAGTTTAGTTAAGGATAGTTAGAGGTTCCCGTGTTTTTATTTTGTAATGCATGCCTGAATGTCATAGCGCCCCGTAGAATTTTATAATGATGTGTGTACATAAAGCAATTTAGGTAAAAGTTCCAATTCATAGGACAGAGTAGTGTAGAGCCTGTCCTTGCTTTGCGTTGAGGATCACAAGGAGGAAGTGTAGCCATCCGGGATGGCCACTTCCAGAGTACAAAATGGATGCTCGCAAAGGCTGTAGGTAACTGTGGACAATGTTAGAAAAACAAGCAGGCACAGAGCCTGTATGCGTATTGGAGAGACAGCTCCCAGACGGAGCTGAAACTATAGGTCAATTAACATATTGATGGCCCATCTCCGGGAACAAAGGAAAGACACTCAAGCAACTGATACTGCTCCAGACATCCCGGCGCCAGTTCCCCAAACAGGAAGCACAAACAAAGCCAGGCCAACGGCCACCAAAGACACGCCCAGCCATCAGGGCACCCACCCCTTTATTGGTCAAGATCAATACCAGTGATCGAGAAGCGGCCCAAGTAATTGTAATTGAGGCCCGCCCAAAAGCGTGCGAAGCCCTCCGGGTATGAGAAGAAAGCCCCGAGAGAGAATCACTCTCTTGGACTTGGCTCTCAAAGCGGAGAGACCCATCCACCAGCTGCACCAGAAGCAAGCAAAGTCAACGCTCGCTGCCAGACGGACGACCTTAGCTGTTCTCCTGTATACTTTCGAACCCAACAGCCTCAGATCCGAACAAAGGCCATTGTTCCTCTGACTGAGTGGGCACCCGAAGCTAAGTATAGGCGTTAGCGTTAGAGATAGTTTAGTTTGTCGTACTTTGTGCATGAGTAGCTATTACTGTGTGTGCAAATAAATAGTATTGACTTTGAACTAACTAACTGGTGTATTGGCTCTTTGATCAGTATTCGGGTTTGAACCTTGTGGCGGTATCGAGAGATACCTGGCGACTCTGAAGAGAACATAATTAGGATTAATGAAGGTGACCATATTGACTGCCATATTTAGAACCAGAGAAACAGAGCAACACCTGTAAGAGAGAGGGAAGTTGTCAACTACTCCAACAACCGGGCACACCCATTCCTACCGTCACAGCCTCAGAAGTCAGATCGGCCTTCTTGAAAGTGAACCCATGGAAAGCAACAGGTCTTGACGGAATCCCTGATTGTGCACTCAGATCCAACTGGCGGGTGAGTTTGTGAACATCTTCAACCTGTCCCTACTCCGTTCCGAGGTTCCCACCTACTTCAAGAAGACCACCATCATACCAGTGCCAAAGAAGTACGAGGCAACATGCCTCAACGACTACCATCCGGTGGCCCTGACATCAATCGGAATGAAGTGCTTCGAGAGGTTGGTCACGAGGCACATCAACTCCATACTCCCAGAATGCCGAGGTCCACTGCAATTCGCATACCGCCATAGCCGGTCCACAGCAGATGCCATCTCCCTGGCCCTACACTCATTCCTAGAGCATCTCGACAACAAGGACTCATACATCAGACTCCTATTTTTTGACCACAGCTCCACCTTCAACACTATAATCCCAGCCAAGCTCATATCAAAGCTCCAAAACTTAGGACTTGGCTCCTCACTCTGCAACTGGACCCTCGACTTTCTGACCCATAGACCACAATCAGTAAGAATAAACAGCAACACCTCCTTCACGATAGACCTCAATACCGGGGCCTCGCAAGGCTGCATACGTAGCCCCCTACTATACTCCTTATACACACAAGTGTATGGCAAAATTTGGCTCCAACTCCATCTATAGGTTTGCTGACGACATGAGCATAGTGGGTCAGATCTCGAACAACAACAAGTCAGAATACAGGAGGGAGATAGAGAACCTAGTGGAGTGGTGTAACAACAACAATCTCTCCCTCAATGACAGCGAAACTAAAGAGCTGGTCATTGACTTCAGGAAGCAAAGTACTGTACACACCCCTGTCAGCATCAACAGAGCCAAGGTGGAGATGGTTGACAGCTTCGAATTCCTAGGTGTGCACATCACCAACAATCTGTCCTGGTCCACCCACATCGACGCTACCACCGAGAACGCACAACAGCACCTATACTTCCTCAGGAAACTATGGAAATGCGGCATGTCAACGCTGAGTCTTACCAACTTTTACAGATGCACCATAGAAAGCATCCTATCTGGCTGCATCACAGCCTGGTATGGCAATTGCTCGGCCCAAGAAACATCAGAGAGTCATGAACACCGTCCAGTCCATCACACGAACCTGCCTCCCATCCATTGATTCTATCTCCGCCTCCCACTGCCTGGGGAAAGCGGGCAGCATAATCAATGACCCTTCCCACCCGGTTTACTCACTCTTCCAACTTCTTCCATCGGGCAGGAGACACAGAAGTCTGAGAACACACACAAACTGACTCAAAAACAGCTTCTTCCCTGCTGTTACGGGACTCCTGAACGACCGTCTTATGGAGCTGACTTTTGTGGCCGGGCACACCATTGGCTTTGATGCACTGCTGTAAATGTAGAGCGCGTCAGCTCAGCTTATGAATAAAAAGCTTTTCATTTTTGGTCCTACTGGTTATTTAAGGTTAACTCAGCTCTCTGCAAAAGTTAAATAAATATTGTATATGAAATAAATCTGCTGAATAAATAAAGTTTCTTCCAACTGGGGTGCCTGTTGCGGCATGGGGCTTCTGAGACTTCACATGGCCTGCAGATGATGGTAAGTATTACAACTATGACTATTATAACCACAACTGTACAGAATGTTCCTTCCTACACCTCAACAATTGAACACTTTTGACAAACAACCATAAAAGATCATGCTGTGTCATTGTACCAGCTGAGTTGCTGCAGGGTGAAACCTCTGCCGACCCACCTTGTGCTTGTCCTGGCCCTGCTCCCAAGTCTCAAGGACACTGTTGTTTAAATATTTGGAGCGCCACCCATTCCAGTGAAGTGTTATTGCTGTTTCAGTCTCAGACTGCGTGGCCTACACGTGACTTTGTGTGGGCACCCTGACTCCTGGCAGCATTGATGACTTATGTGGCAGGATTTGAGGAGGATCACAGGAATCTACCCCCTGACACGCCTGCAAAACTGAGGTCGAGATGGAGCAGGGTGGATAGAAGAAGCAGCTGCTTCCGCACTCAATACCATCGTAACTTTAAGACTGCAGCAATCGTGAGATGAGAATTCAATGAAGATGGATTCCACTCAAACATTTGCTACGATAATACCCAAATTCTGCCCCGTGAAATCCTGAACTCTAATCTGTTCTCTTTGCCTCCAAGTCTCCGCGCACCATTTTCTCCTACACTTCATTCCTTCTCAGACGTCAGAATGTTGTAACTTGTGGTCTCTCACCACCATCCCTCCCCAAGTTGTCCAATCCTTCTAAAGTTGAACCACTGCTTCATGAATGATTTATCTTCTCTCCTACTCATTTCAATCTTGCTGATGTCCTGAGCAATGGGTCTTGGCTGTTCTGGTGGATTTCAAACATATCAATAATTCAACTGACACCAGGGTCAGAAACAGGCCGGCAACAACCCAAGACAAACAAAAATGACATAGACTTAGAGTTTTTTTGACTTTTTCTGTTTTTTGGGGCCTAGAATCATGCGACCCATATCCAATGTTACACAATGTTCCAATGCTATAATGGCTGGTTTCATTGCTTAAAACCTATTACATTTCTACCGTTTCCAAGTTCTGGTGAAAGGACAGTGAACTGCAATTTTAACGTTGGATGCGATGTCACGGAAAAGTTTGTAAGTGTGGTAGCGAGCGGGACCAGCCGATGGCCGACCTGGCAAGGCCGTCACCAGTATCTAACGTTAATTCGGGCACTTAATGATGCGTCTCGAGGTTGTTCCGCATTGCGGGCCAGCCTGCAGCCCCCTTCCCCCATTTACCCTCTCCCCTCTCACTGCCCCTGACCCCCCCAGGCACGGTGGTCCGAGATCTGGGCATACCCCAGCCCCCCAAGTCATACCACGTGCAAGTGATGGGTGTGAACGCACTGTCAGCAGACAGACAGGAGTTAGACTATGGCATATATTGAGGAGCACCAGTTATCAGCTCACAGCAGGTTATCATCACCCACCTGCCTTGTATATTGATCCACTGACAGTGACGACACAGACCCATCACTGTGGAGTGATGTAACACAGACCCTTGGAGGGTGGGACAGGATGCTTGCAGAGTGGTGGAGGAGCAAGTTGGGGGAGAGGGGATGGGGATGGTGGCGTTGGTTGGGATGGAGAAAGAGGTGAGATGACGAATGAAGCTACGTCCTATGAGAACCTGACAAGGATGAGGGCCTCCCTGGCTCACCATGCATGCCAGACCCCCACCACTGCCACCTAACCTCCATCTTCTGGCTGCTCGGGAGTGCTGGCCACTGCCGTAGTTTCCCTGTAGGGTGACTCCGGGTCGGCCTCCAGCACTCCCTCCACCCGGTTGGTACCCATAGGTCCACTCCGGGAACGTCCTCTAGTCTCTCCTGATCTGGTTCCTCCTTGTCCATCTCCTCTGACAAGGCCACGTGTTCCTCCTCCACTACCTGTCACCTTGCTGCTGTGCCAGGTTGTGGAGGGCACAGCAGACCACCTTGACCCACTGGGAGGGGGGTGAACTGCAATGCACCACCAGAGCGGTTGAGGCACGGAACCACATTTTAAGCAGTCCAATGCCCTGCTCAATGACAGCCCAGGTGGCCACATGGGCATCGTTATATCGGGCCTCTGCATCGGTCGCCAGCCTCCATACTGGTGTCACAGACACGGGAGAACGTGCAGACTCCACACAGGCAGTGACCCAAGCTGGGAATCGAACCCGGGTCGCTGGAGCTGTGAAGCAACAGTGCTAACCACTGTGCTACCGTGCCGCCCTGCTTACCTACCATTCTTACCATGCTGGGACCTGCCTCAGGCAACCCCCTCCCCCACGCCCCCCACAATCCACACACCCATCCTCCGACCCTCTGATCGCGGGGGTATCCCAAATGCTGTGATCCAGCTCATGGGTGTCCGATTGTTGGCTGCTGCCTCTGCAGTTCTGAAGCCTCCGGTAACCAGTCCTTACAGTCTGATTGGGATGCTAGGCAGTCATACCCCTGTGACATGGCACGTCAACCCACAGGAATCCACTTAGCAGATGTGCCGTGCTCACATTACTAACATTGCCAATTCCCTACTTACGATAGCCTTCAGCTTTGTGGCCAGAAGCCACCGCAGTCGGTAGGGGTTAAAGTGACTTTCAACACATTACCACAGATGGGGCTCTGTCCTGAAGATGTTGAGTGGGACAGGCAGGCAACAGATGGGGTTGGCCTTGTGAATCACGATCAATGACACAAAGACGAGAGTTGGATGCAATCGAGGCTTTATTACACTGAGTTGTGTGGCCTCCTACAGCAGCTGGCGAAATGGCTTTATACTCCGCCTACTGGACGGAGCCAGCAGGCAGGGAACTACCCCCGTTCCTGTAATACAGGGCCTTACCACAAAGCACCTAATATATACATCAGCGGTGACTACCACACCCTGGTATGGGTATACATGACCCGGAGGGTGACACACCAGAACTGTGACCGTTGAACACCTCGCCCCCCCCCAGCCCAGGAGCTACCCCCTCCAACGATGGCAACCAACTCCCTCCCGACTGGGCCCAGAGCCCCCCCCAATCCTCCCGGGAGTTTGCACACATCCCAGCGAGCACTGGGGCAGCAGCCCCTGCGCCCCCAGGCTGACTGCCTGTTTTCCAAGGTGGCTATGCACCCCCTCCAATCCCCACAGCAGCCTTTTCGTTAGCTTCATGTTTTTAAATGGGTGTGCTAAAGACCGCCCGCGTAACCGCTTGGAGCTAGTTATATCACGGGAGACGGGTAGATAGGGGGTCCTTCCCGTTAATGGGAAGGAGATTGGCCTTAATTGGTGATTGTTATTTTCTTGCCACGCTGCAGCTCGCTCTGGATCTCGCCAACGGGAGCGGGCCAGTTATTTTGGAAACCAATCGCCACCTGACGTGGTTCCTGATTTCGGACTTTCCCACGATCTAACCGGCTCAATCAGATTCGCGCCTAGCGCTGGGCGGCCATTAGATCGCGCCCTCTGTTTCTCCCTCCACAGCTATTGGCTGACATGCTGAAATTTTCAGCATTTGCTATTTTTATTGCAGAGATGTGTTTAGCTGTTGAAAATACAAAGGTTCTTGAGGCTGAGCTGACCCATTGTATCACAGCAGCTTAGTCCTGAGATTTACTGTCTCACTTAAGTATGGCCTCCCTGTCATTAGGCAGGCACTCACAGAAGATGGAGTGCACACTTAATGTTAAACAAACAGAAACTCTAACTCTGCGGATTTCTGAGGAGGTTACAAGGCGATGAGCATCAGATACCCAATTGCTCACAGATTGATGTGAAATCTTCCAAAATCAGCTTTTCTAGTTTTGGGTCCTTTTCTTATAAATTGAGCAATGCGGTTTGATGGAGGGCATATGGCTCCCTTAGGGATGTGACTAGTTGTGGAATGTTCCATAGGTAAGATATGTAAAGAAATAAAATCAAGCATAAAAAAACTATCATTGTTTTATTTCAATATTTACAAGAAGAGTAAAGACAATTGGAGAGTGAAACAGACAGAGGGACAGAAGGAGAGGAGAATGTAGTCAGTGGGTAATGAGATCGATAAGGACTATTGGGCGCGGTTGAACGGCCTCATTGCGCCCTACCCGGTGATGTTATGAGGCCATTCAATTTGCAACATTCGGAATGCCTCATGAGATCTCGCGAGACATGATCTGGATCTCGCTCTCTCTTAGGCTCTTTTAAATATGCTGCCACCCGATTCTGTCGAGGTCCGGGGAAAAACTGCCACGCTAGCAGACCTCGTCATGGCGCCATTTAGCCCTGGTCCACCCAAACATGGACCAGGTGTAACAGCTCCTGGGGGACGGGGGGCGGTCTCCCAGGCCATTGAAGGCCCCTGAGTGGTCAGGGACAGAACAGGGTAGCACCCTGTCTCTCATTCTGGATCACAAGCACCTTGGCACTACCACTCTGGTACTGCTAAGGTTCCCATGTGGTACTGTCAGGCTGTCATAGCACTGCCAGGGTGCTTGGGTGGCAGTGCCAAAGTGCCCAGGTGCCAGGGTGGCACTGCCTAGAGCCAGGACCTGAGGGGCAGCCATGCCCGTGAAAGGGGGGATGAGGGAAGGGCGTATGAAGGGTGGGGGTTGAAGGGTGGGTATGAATGTGCTCATACAGGTCGGGGGTGGGTGGGGGGGGGGGGTCCTGAAAGGGGAAGCCTGAAAGGGGGGTTGAGGGGCCCACAAAATGGGGGGCCCTTAGCGACCTCATCGTGGGGTGTCCTCACTTGGGGAGGTGGAGTAATGCCCATGTGTGTGGGGGGGGTGACACTGCACATGGTTGGGGGGTGTGGAGGACCTTCAAACTCACTTAGAGAGCGGGGCACCCTTTCAAAATGTCAACCCAATCATTGAGGAGCCAGTCTGGCCAGTGGGTTCACCTGCCCAGTGATGAAACTGGGCGCTTGCCTTTTGGGTAGCACGGTAGCCTTGTGGATAGCACAATTGCTTCACAGCTCCAGGGTCCCAGGTTCGATTCCGGCTTGGGTCACTGTCTGTGCGGAGTCTGCACATCCTCCCCGTGTGTGCGTGGGTTTCCTCCGGGTGCTCCGGTTTCCTCCCACAGTCCAAAGATGTGCAGGTTAGGTGGATTGGCCATGATAAATTGCCCCTAGTGTCCAAAATTGCCCTTAGTGTTGGGTGGGGCTACTGGGTTATGGGGATAGGGTGGAGGTGTTGACCTTGGGTAGGGTGCTCTTTCCAAGAGCCGGTGCAGACTCGATGGGCTGAATGGCCTCCTTCTGCACTGTAAATTCTATGATCTATGAAACATTTTCCAAGTGTGGACGAGATGGGGAAAAACTCCCAAGGTCCAAAAAAATTACTATGTGTGGGTGAATACCGGTGTGGATCTCACCCACAATGCTGACAAGAAATACCCCGCCAAACTCACCCAAAATGACACTTCAAAATGTTCTGGTTAAATCGCGCCCATGGAGTTGTTGCTTCATAATGGCAGAGATAAGTAAAAGGGATTGTAATAAACAATAAAACTGGAATTAAACCTGGAAGACTGAAAATGAATGTCAATTAGAAAACATTGAATTGATGATGTAATATGCAAATCAGGTAACCTGGTACTTCAAATCACCTTCAATTTTATTAGGGCATCAATGAAGCTCCTGTGAAATCTGCAAATCCTCTATCTGCACCATGAACTAATCTGTGTGGTTAATACCCATCTGTCATTCAGAAGTTGTTCAACCTAAAAACAGTTTGATAATGCCAGCCATTTATATTGTCTGCTGATGTTGGCTCCATTGCAGAGTAAACAAGAGAAAAATGAAATGCTTTCGTCTTTAGAAAACTGTCCTTTTTCACCCTCCATGACCAGAGCCACTCATGTGGGTAGGGGAATGCCCGCTCCCATGTTCACCCGCCGATCTGAGAGAAAACTAACCCTTATAAATGAATCTTTTATGAGAAGAACTGACCATTTATTCACCTGAAATACACTGGCACAGAAGATGCTTAGAATCACAGTAATAATTCATAGTCCACACAAACAGGATACCATACCACAAATTCAACAGAAAGTATTGAGGAAAATGCACCAGCAGACTTTTGTCGAATTTTTGCCACATTTCAGTAACATATATTCTACAAAAACTTCAAGTAGGGAATAAAAGATAACGGGCGCGATTCTCCACTCCCGCGCCGGTTGGGAGAATCGCCTGGGCCGCCAAAATTTCCCGCGACGCCGGTCCGATGCCCTCCCACGATTCTCCCAAGCGACGGGAACGGCCTGGTTGAGTTTCGCGGGCCGCAGGCCGGAGAATCGCCAGAGACACCGAAAATGGTGATTCTCCGGCACCCCTGCTATTCTCAGGCCCAGATGGGCCGAGCGGCCAGCCCAAAACGGCGGGTTCCCCCCCGGCGCCGTCCACACCTGGTCGCTGCCATCGGGAACAGTGCGGGAACGCTGAGAAGGCGGCCTGCGGGGGGGGATCCTGCACCGGGGGTGCCTCAAATGTGGGTTGGCCCGCGATCAGTGCCCACCGATCATCAGGCCGTCCTCTCTGAAGGAGGACCTCCTTTCTTCCGCAGCCCCGCAAGATCCGTCTGCCATCTTCTTGCGGGGCGGACTCGGAGAGGACGGCAACCATGCATGCGCGGGTTGGAGCCGGCCAACCCGCGCATGAGCGGGTGACACCAGTTATGCGGTGCCGGCCGCGTCATGTATGTGGCGACGCCTTTACGCGGCAACAAGGCCTGGCGCGTGTAAATGACGCGGCCCCGATCCTAGCCCATTATCGGGGCCTGAATCGGTCGGGATGGGGCCGTTTCGCGCCGTCGTGAACCTCAACGGCGTTCACAATGGCGTGGGCACTTCGGCGCGGGAGTGGAGAATCCCGCCCAACATTTTGGGATTGAATCCTCAGATTCTGCTCACCAGCATTATGTGGCTGCCTGGAACAATTGGTGACAAATGAGTCAGTTTGCCTGAACTTAACTTTTAAAATAAATGTTCTTCTGAGAAAAATCGAATATATTCCATTGAAGGAGCAGTAAGATACAGAGAGAATGGGTGGGATTCTCCGACCCGCCAGTCCAGTTTTCTGGCGTGGTGTGCCTCCACCAGCAACAGGATCCTCTATTCCGGCAGCCAGCCAATAGGTTTTCCCATTGTGGCCATCTGATGCGTCAGGGAACCCATAGTGCAGGTGAGCTGGCGGTGAAGCAGAGGATGCCACCAACAGAGAATCCCACAGCATGTTCTTATGCATTTAAGGGGCTGGATTCTCCAGTCGTCGACGCCAACACAGCGTTTGGCGACCAGCCGGAGAATCCAAGTTTCCGACCAAATTGGGGGTGGCGCCGCTTTCGTGTTCCTCCGCCCCCTCCAAAGTGGCGTACTCTCCGACTAAGCCGCACCACGTATTGACGGCCCCAGGTCATTGCCTGAGGCCTGCCCCCGATGCTCTGCCCATGATCGGTCGAGTTCCCGACGGCGTGGGACACGTGTGGTCTCACCTGTTGGGAACTCGGCATGGCGGCTGCGGACTCAGTCCAGTGCTGCCACAGTCGGGGGAGGGCCGACCTACGGGCAGGGTGGGACATTATTCGGGGCTGGGGGCACTGTGGGAGATGGAGGTGGCACTATTGCACGGGCCAGGTCCGCGAGCGGCCGCCGCCATGTAGCATGGTGCATGCATGGCCACGGACCTGGCAATTCTGCAGGGAGTATCGGCAGCTAGAGCCTGGTGCGCTACGCTGCTGGCATGCTAGCCCGCAGCAAAACAGGGAGTTGGTGGCCATTTTGCACCAGTTGTTCTGGTGTAAAACGCCACCATTTCCACGCCGGCGTGGGGACATAGGCCCAGAACCGGAGAATCCAGCCCAAGGAGTCTTCGTGATGATCAGCGGTCTGCAGAGAATTCTAAATAGTGTTCCAGCAAAATTGATTTCACTGAACTCAATGCATCGGGTCAGCTTTTGGTTAAACAAAGTGGAAAATAGTATTCCCATCTATATTCATTTTCAATGTTGAAATCAAATTAATAACAGTTAAAATCTACATAATTTACTATGTTTACAATGTAAATTAAGTGACAACACCTTTGCAGATGAAACAATATGTAGGTGTGGCGTTTGTATGTTCTCCCTGTGTCTGCGTGGGTTTCCTTCCACAGTCCAAAAATGTGAGGTTAGGAGGATTGACCATGGTAATTTGCCGCTTAATTTGTCCAAAAGGTTAAGTGGGTTATTGGGTTAAGGGGATAGGACGGGGCTCTTTCAAAGGGTTGGTGTGGACATGATGGGCCAAATGGCCTCCTTCTGCACTGTCCTGTGTGATGCACTATCAATTACGACGAGACGAGAGTAGAGAGTAATCGAAGCTTTATTACGCAGAGATGTGGAGCCTCCCGCAGCTGCTGCCGAAATGGCTGCACCTCGGAGAGCCCACACATTTATACTCCGCCTACTGAGCTGAGCCAGCAGGCAGGGATCTACCCCCGTACCTGTAGTACAGGGGCCTTAACGTAATACCCTCGTATGCAGTACATACAATACAACAGTGGTGACTACCACACTGTGATAATTGGTAGGTTAGTAAATAGCCTTAGACTGGAGGAGGATATCAATGGATTGGTCAGGTGGGCAGCGCAGTGGCAAATAGAATTCAACCCGGAAAAGTGTGAGGTAATGTACTTGGTGAGGGCTAACAAGGCAAAGGATTACACTATGAATGGTAGGACTCTGGAAAGTGCTGAAGATCAGAGGGACATTGGAGTACATATCCACAGATCCCTGAAGATAGGGCAGGTAGATAAGGTGGTTAAGAAAGCATATGGGATACTTTTTTATTACCCGAGGCATGAAATGTATAAAATGCTGGTTAGGCCACAAATGGAGAACTGCATGGCATTCTAATCACCACATTACAGGAAGGATGTCGTTGCACTGGTGAGCAAGCAGCAGATTTACAAGGATGCTGTCTTGGCTGGAGGGGCTGTTTTCCTTGGAAGATAGGACCTAATAGAGGTGTATAGGATTATGAAGGGTATAGATAGATTGGCTAGGAATGATTTTTGCCATTAGTAGAAAGGGCATAAATTTAAGATGAGGTAGAAGGCTGAGAGAGGAGTTGAGAAGAAACTTTTTCGCCCTGAGTGGTCGAGCCTGGAACTCACTGCCTGAAAGGGTTAGTAAGTCAGAAACTCTCAGAGCATTTATATTCTCTTGTGCTGCCATTACTTCCAAGTGTTGGAAAATGGGATTAGTATAATCAGATCTTCATTGGCTGGCATGGATACGAGGGTCTAATGGCATCCTTCTGTGCTGTAAATATATATGAATCTATGAATATTCAAAACTTAACTCAGGTCTATTGTTGAGGCAATAGGAAAGATGGTCCTAATCCTTAGGAAAGACCATGTGCAAAGTGTCAGGCATGGAAAGCAATTTCAGCAACCTCTTTGGCTGCTCTTACAACAACAGTGAATATTTATATGGCACCTTTGATGTGGTAAAACATTCAAAGATGCTTCAAAGGAAAGTTATCAGTCAAAATTTGACAAGACCTTTGCGCAAAAGTAGAAGGCTTTAAAGAGTGGCTTAAAGGAGGATCGAGGGAGTGGGATGGATAGAGTTTGCGAAGAAATCCTAATGCCCAAAGCCTAGATAATTGAAGGTGTGACTGCCAATGGTAGAGTGAAGGAAATTAAGAATATACAAGAGGCCAGAATTAGTAGAGCGCAGAGATCTGGAGGATTGCCACCTCTTGAACAGCATAAGATAGAGATCTGGAATGCATAAAGGGGGTGAAAGAATATCTTCATGTCCAATAAAAATGAATACACATTACCAAGCAAAAGTACAACAGTGAATTCATTTACTGATATTTTCCAGTGCCAGCACTTTTTATAAGGCCACAAAAAACCTCACCGAGATTGTAGAAACAAAAACTTACTTTATTTTACAACTACTATTGTATACAGCTGCAGTAGTTCCCTAGTGGTCGTCACTAGTCAGCGCCTTACTGGTCAACTCTATTTATACATAGCCAGACAATGTTAACGGTCCCCGCCCCGTTATCGGGGGAGCTTGTATTCTGCAACGCACGGGGTAGTTAATCATTCCCACCCCGTAAGACCCATGCGGGTTATAACAGCACTGTTATTTGCTTCAGAGAAAATGATATTCAGTCCCATCTGTGCTTTTCATTATAATCTAAGAACTTTTGGCAGAATCGTTCTGAGCTCCCATGTAAGCAAAAACACATGGCAGAGATGCTGAAAGTACAACTGAGTGATTGAAGTACTATAGGCTCACAGCTGTCACCTACTCCAAGCTTCCCTGGTCCAAAGGCAGTATGAATCAGAGGCAGGTGGTTATAGCAGGTGCTGACAACTTTTATCTCCAGATGTTGGAATGGGTTAATAGAAAAATAAAGTTTACAAGAACAATGAAGCAATTTTAAAATTATATTCCCCTTTGTGAGTTATAAATGATTGATAGCCTACTCTGAAATCTCGGGCGGGATTTTTAAATACTACTTAAAGTTATATCAGTTTTTATTGTTCATTTTATGCTGGAGGTTTGACTAGGACTTTTGAAACACATCAGTGGACTTCAGGGACTCTTTGTCGAGACTTCACCGATACTCAATCAACATTTAGAGCTTCAAATAGAAAGAGTGATTGCTATCTTCGTTCACCCCTTTGGATATCTAATCGGAGTCACCAGGAAAAAGGGAGTGCTTGATCATGGGAACCTTGTGAGGAATGAACGGACATTACCTACAACCAGAATTACGTTAAACCAGACTTTCAAACAAGTATGGCTTGGAATCTATAGAATTCCCACAGTGCAGAAGGAGACCATTTGGCCCATCAAGTTTGCACTGACCCTCTGAAAGAGCACCCTAACCTAGGCCAACTCCCCTTCCCTATCCCTGTAACCCCACATAACGTTTTGGACACTAAGGGGCAATTTAACATGGCCAATCCATCCAACTTGCATGTCTTTGGACCATGGGAGGAAACTGGAGCACCTGGAGGATGCCCATGCAGGCATGGGGAGAAAGTGTAAATTCCACACAGTCTACTGAACCCGGGTCCCTGGTGCTGTGAGGCTGCAGTGCCAACTAACCACTGTGCTACCGTGCTGCCTATTAGCATGGTGCCCATTTATTACCTGTTTTCATCCATTTGTCAAAATAACATCCAGTTTAGAGGTAGGAAAGAATATTTATAACCTGAGTTCTATTACACATATCAAAATTATAGTGGAAATAAATTCACCTCAGTATTGAATCATAATCCAGTTAAATTAACATAGCAAGTTCAGAAGCCCATATTAATGTTTGGTGTGGTAACCACATCTAGCATCATTTTTTTCTTTTCAGTTAAAGAGAATTTTATGTTGGCCACAAAATATCAATATGACCCGATGACAGAAATCGTGCTTCCACCACTGACACCTTTTGATTTGATTTGATTTGATTTATTGTCACATGTACCGAAGTACAGTGAAAGTATTTTTCTGTGGCCGAGGAACGTACACAGTACGTACATAATAGACACAAGAATAATCAACAAAGAACATTGACAAACAATACATCGACAGAACAGTGATTGGTTACAGTGCGGTTCACCAGGGCCCTTCCTGTTCCTGTCAGCTAGCCATCCCAAGCTGTTGCTAGCCATGCTGAGGTGGTGCAGTCGAAAGCTGGGCCTTCACGGGACAGTACGGTCACAAGTCACCTGCAGTCTCCTCCATTGTCGCACAACAGACAATAGGGCTACAAGCCGGACACTCAGGAAATGCACAAGCTGGTTAGTTAATTTGTCTTTGGAATATTGAATGTTTTGTTTGATTAAGTTTGCATAGAATTGCTGTCTGTCCTTTCCTCAGCATTGTGGCCAAGAGGACACAGTGAGGATCAATAACAATGGGTTGTTATGGTCTTTGTTGAACTTTGGGAATCTAATATTGGATTCACAGGAATTGGATTCAGAGGACATGTTCACTAATAGCAAACCTCGAAGATGGATGTGCCAGTTGCCTCTTCCCTTCCTCTACCTTCACTCCCCAGTAATTATCCCCTCCACCTCCCCAGGGGCTTACAGAAAGGAATGTCTCCTCACGATCGTAAGATTGTGGAGGCTGCAGTAGTCAGTTATTTCATCCCATAGCTTCCGAGATTTGACAGGAAGCCATGGCCCGCTGATACTGAGAGAGAAAAGTGAGCACTTGCCTGCGCTCAAAAAAGCATGGCAAGTTTTCCAACTCCAGCGGCAGCGTTGGGCCGCCGGTGGGAAATTGGCGCAGGATCCAGCGCGGCGCAGTTTGAATGTAGGCACACCTCCTTGTCACGTAGAAGCTATGGGAACGCCCATTGAGCTATGGGAACGCTCATTGAGTTCAGACATTTAACCTGCAGGTTTGCATTGAAGACTAAAAGCAACAAGTTTAACCACTGTTATAAAGGTATGTTGAAGTTTTTAAACCGTTTTTTTTGCTCTTTATTTTATACAGGCAAATGCTATTATTATTGGTTCTTATAAAGTAATTTTTAATTTCTTTATGCTTAAAGGTGATTATTTATAAGTGAACATAGGTTTTGTTATTTGTTATCTTAAATCTGTGAAACTATTTAAATTTGCACTATATTTTTATATAACTTTACGTGTGGTAACTGAAAATTTAGCTGAAAAGAAGAGAAGTCAGAACTTCCCGGACCAAGAGCAATGGAGATTCTTGAATCGGGACAAAATGTGAATAACACCATCTCCTTACAGACCTGCAGAAGAGGTTATAAAATGTTCTTACAAGATGGGTCTGATGGTTGAAAAAGTGAGTGCCCCCAGAGCTTTTTGCTTTTCGCTGTCACTGCCCTTGTAACATCTGTTTTTTAAAATTTGTTTTTATCATTATTATATTTCTGCGTTGTTTACTTCAATTATCTTATTTGTTTGTAATTATCTCTTAATCAAATGCTAGGTTTTGATGTTAAGGCATTCATAGAAGTTTGTAAAGTTTAATAGAAAACATTTATTAACAAAAATAATAGGAAGAAGTCTTACAACACTAGGTTAAAGTCCAACAGGTTTGTTTCTAATCACTAGCTTTCGGAGCGCTGCTCCTTCCTCAGGTGAATGAAGAGGTGGGTCCCAGACCCACAACCCTGCCATGGCAATCTCTGCAAGACGTGCCAGATCATTGACATGGGTACCACCATTACACGTGAGAACACCACCCACAAGGTACGTGGTACATACCCGTGCGACTCGGCCAACGTTGTCTACCTCATACGCTGCAGGAAAGGATGTCCCGAAGCGTGGTACATTGGCGAGACCATGCAGACACTGCGACAATGGATGAATGGACATCGCGCGACAATCGCCAGGCAGGAATGTTCCCTTCCAGTCGGGGAACACTTCAGCAGTCAAGGGCATTCAGCCTCTGATCTTCAGGTAAGCGTTCTCCAATGCGGCCTTCAGGACGTGTGACAATGCAGAATCGCTGAGCAGAAACTTATAGCCAAGTTCCGCACACATGAGTACGGCCTCAACCGGGACCTTGGATTCATGTCGCATTACATTCACCCCCCACCATCTGGCCTGGGCTTGCGAAATCCTACCAACTGTCCAGGCTTGAGACAATTCACACCTCTTTAACCTGTGATTATCCCTCTCTCCAGTTGCGCCGCCTGGACCTGTAAAGACTTAATTACCTGCAAAGACTCACATTCAAAGTATCGTATTGCATCTTTGACTTTGTCTATATGTATGTTTCTGGAACCCATCTCTTCATTCACCTGAAGATGAAGCAGTGCTGCGAAAGCTAGTGATTCAAAGCAAACCTGTTGGACTTTAACCTGGTGTTGTAAGACGTCTTAATGTGCTCACCCCAGTCCAATGGCCGGCATCTCCACATCAACAAAAATAATGTTATAAATACAAAATTTTGATACCATGTTAAACATTTAACATGTAATGTCAGGTTGTTGCTTGACTCCACTACTGGACAGTTCTCCTATTTTAGCACACCTCTCCGTCTATTAGTGAGGAGGATGCTGCAGCGTTGACAGAACTGGATTTGCTTTTGTCATACCAATTCCTAGGTTGATGCCTAGGTTGATCTTCCCTGCTTTTTCTTTGACTTTTCTGTCGTGTTTTGATACCACTGAGTGGCTTAACAGGCCATTTCAGAGGGCAGTGAAGAGACAACCACATTGCTTCGGGTCTGGATTTGAATCCTTCCCTAGTGGGCCTTAATGAACCAAGTAAGTTTTTGTGACAATATGATACCATTACTGAGATAGTTTTCAATTTGGTGCAGAATTCTAATTGATTTTTTTTTTTAGAAGGGTGACACAGTGGCACATTGGTTAGCACTGCTGTTTCACAGTGCCAGATCCAATTCCAGCTTTGGGTGATGATGTGGAATTTGTACTCTCTCTCTGTTTCTGCATAGGTTTCCTCCGGGTGCTCCTTCCACAGTTCAAAAGATGTGCAGGTTTGGTGGATTGGCCATGCTAAATTCCTCCTTAGTATCCAAGGATCTGTAGGTTAGGTAGGGTACGAGAATAAGGCTGGGGAATGGGCCTATGTAGGGTGCTCTTTCAGAGCGTTGGTGCAAACTAAATGGGCTGATGGCCTCCTTTTGCGCTGTAGAAATTCTATGATTAGCAGCTGCTGTATGGCATTTCATTTAATAACTACCTCAACTTTTCCAAATTTGTTGCAATATATCTTTTCACTTCAACGCAGCAATCAATAAAATGTCGTTTTTGCTTGAACATGATAGTTCTGTTGTCTTTTTGTAAATAGGGAACGGTAGGGAGGGAGAGGGGAAGAAGGGAGGGTTCAGTGTCCAAAAATGTAGCAGCTGCCAGGCGAACTCGCACTGCTGTAGAATTCCGAAATCCAAGTTAACTTTAATCTTAAGATTCAAGGTCCGACTAGGTGCGAGGCCACTCCGGATAGAAGTGTGTTCAAACAAGATTCACCAATTTATTGAGTTAGCGGAATGACAGCAGAAATTACACTTGACCAGATAGTAGTTGCAACCACTTCCCAGTGGAATATTTAATTTCAGTCAGTTGGAGTGCTCTCTCTCTCCGAATTTCTTCTTTCTTCTAACTTCCTTCTTTTTGCTTCCGATATCATTGAAAATGAGACCTTATTAACCTTTCCAAATCACAACCACAGCCTGACCTGTGGCATCCCGAACTATGATTGGTCCATGTGATACATGATTAGATTCTGGTTGGCTAGGTGTGGCATGTACAGTGCATGGTCATCACCTGATGACAATTCTTCCAGGATAGAAAGCACGATTAGCTCATTGTCACAGACTTTGCATTATTAGTGTGAATTCCTAATTAAATCAGACACTTAGCTTATAATGGCTGTCAGTGTTGTTGCTTAGATCATGTTTTAAATATCTCTGCTTTTTAGATCGTCTCCTACTGGGTGATATATTTTACTGCGGCTGTTATGTTTAGAGTGGCTATTTTACTTTTAGGACCGATTGAAAGGCTACATTTAATTTTTAACAAGGCAATAACTAATACAAAGAATTACACAGTGGGTAACACTTAAAAATCTATACAAAGTATGTGAAACATAAGTGGATGACAATCATGAGCATTTAAAAGGTGGGATGGGTAAAATATTCTTACACATTCAGTTATGGTTGGTAGTCACAATGATTAAAGTCAAAAGGGTTGGATAGTTCTAAAACTAATTGTCATAACCCCCACAAGGGCCATCATTGATCTCCCCGTGGGACTCATGGAGCACGGGACAGAGGCCAAAACCCTGGGGTTCGTTATGGGCTAACATGAAAGCAGGCCCAAAACAGGGCCTGGTGTGGTCAGTCCTCCAAGCTAGGATTGCACTGGGAGCGATCTGCCGCATTGTAAATGGTGCAAATAAATGTTCCTTCCCACCAGCCTCCTAGGAGTCATTAAAATGGTTACGAGGATTAAAGGAAACTCCGAGCTTGCTCAGAGATTCACCGGAGGTTGGCTTTTTGGGAACGTCATGGCCTACCAGTTTAGATACTGCTATTTGGAAAACTGGAAGGCTTTGATTCAAGTCTGGCAGATTGGAACCAATATACAGAGCACATGAGGTACTACTTCCATGCGAGCGGGATTTTGGGGGAAGTGCGACAGAAAGTTCTCCTCACCGCCTGAGGGGCTTAGACGTTTGGGATCATAAAGAGGTTGACTTGCTCGGCTGCACCAGACTCCAGCTCTTTTGATGAGCTGGTCGCTTTGGTTTCGGAACACTATGACCCTGAGGCTTCTGTAATTATGCAAGGGTATCGTTTTAATATGGCTGTGTGCTCTCCTGGTGAATCTGTCACTGACCTCTTGACCCGCTTTTGGTGTCTGGCTGAACACTATGAGTTTGAGCCGTCCCTCTCCAAGATGTTGAGGCACCAGCTCATGTGTGGTATTAATAATACGCCACGTGGAGGAAGCTGTTGACGGAAAACACGCTAGATTTGAAACGGGCCATTGAGCTTTCCCTTTCTCCTGAAAACATGGAGAAAGATGTGCAGGAGCTGTAGGGCTCCATTGTTTATGGCATCCATAGTTTGGGCTACTCACCCTTTTAAAGTCCTTCTGGATCACGGGACGGTGCTGGTATCGCCAGACTTCCTCTGAAAGATCAGCCCCCCAAAGCAATTCCATTGTAGAGTTCGGGTCTCAGGCATTGCCGCTACCTGGTGGGATACTTCGTCCCAGGATGAAGGATAGAGCCGGCTGCATTGCCAACTGTGTGGTCGAAGGACTGTGAGGGGCAGGGTCACCTGGATCGGCGGAGGCAGCGCTGTCTGCGACAATCACCAAGGTTGCCGCAAACCAGGGCCTTGCATGTGGATGCCCCGGATGAGAACGACTGTTTAATGCAATTAAACAGTGTCTCGGCTCTGAGAGTTGCACTAATCCAGATCACCATGCAGGCCAATGGCCATCCGGTGCTGATGGAAATGGAAACTGGGGCTGTCATCTCCATTGTCGACCTTCACACATTTTGGCAGCTTCGTACAGGGATCCTGCACTGACATTGCATGACACCAAAGCGAGGTTGGCAACCTACACAGGGGTGCCTTTGAAGATCGTGGGGACGCCGTGACTCCGGTAACGTATGGACAGACAATCAGTCGACTTCCTTTGGTTGTGGGGTAGGAACCGGGACCAAACCTTTTGGGGGGAGATGGTTAAGAGACCTTCATTTCGACTGGCAACAGATCTTCTGGATGGGTACTTGAAGTCTCTATCACGTACTGGGTGAATATTCCAAGATGTTCCAGGAAGGTCTGGGCAGAATAAAGGGGGCCAAGGTCCATATCTGCATGGATCCTGCTTCTCAGCCCCGATACTTCAGGGCGAGGCCTGTCCCTTTCGCACTCCTTCCGAAAGTTAAAGTGGAACTATAGTGCCTGCAGGATCTGGGGGTCATATGCCCTGTTCAGTTTGCAGAATGATGCTGGTGATGAAGCCCAATAAAACCGCCTGATTTCAAGCTCACCGTGAAATTGGCCATCTATTTGGACAACATGCTTATTATGGAATCTTCAGAGAAGGAACATAATGGCGACCCCACAGAAAATGCTCTGGCGTTTTTCCCATGTGGGCACCAGGCTGAAACACAGTAATTGTGTCTTTGGGGCTGGTTTAGCACAGTGGGCTAAACAGCTGGCTTGTAATGCAGAACAATGCCAGCAGCCTGGGTTCAATTCCCATACCGGCCTCCCAGAACAGGCGCCAGAATGTGGTGACTAGGGGCTTTTCACAAAAGCTTCATTGAAGTTATTATTATTATTCTGTACTATCTCGGTTACTGGGTGGACAAGGGTAGTCTTCATCCAGTGGAAGATAAAGATTGCACTATAAAGGGGGCCCCAACCCCAAAGAATGTCACAAACTCCAGTCTTTTGGGGCCTGTCAACTACATCATTGAGCGCAGATAGAGAAGGAGAGCTTGGCTGCAATATTTGGAATAAAGAAGTTTCATCAATACATTTCTTTTGCTACTTTACCGTGGCATGTTTGGTTGCACTACTGAGCGTAACAGGCGTTACTCAATCCAGTTGCTGAACAGGCTTTCTGTATCTTGATGAAAAAGACTCGAAGTCATCCAGAAGTCATGAAAGGTTTATTGAGTAACTAAGTTACAACTGTGTGAGTTCTTTACTTTAAGATCAATACCAGTAGAAAGATTACAAAGTCTATATACAGTAGCTATGTCTGACCAATACCTTCACCAGGACCTTGGTGTCTATATTCTATAAAGAGATTAACCGATATGACCCACACTCCACCAGATCCTTATCCTTCTTTAGAAGGAGCGAGATGGATGCCTACATCATGGTTTCTGGAAGCGACCCACAAGCCATTGAATCCTCAAATGCCTCCACTAACTGTGATATCAGCTGGTCGGCAAACCTTTTGTAAAATTCCATCGGGAATCCATCTAGCCCTGGCGCCTTGTCCTTCTGCAAGTTTCCAATTGCCTTCCGATCCTCCTCTGCCACTAGTGACTCTTCTTTTTTCTTTTTTTTCCAATTAAGGAGCAATTTAGCATGGCCAATCCACCTACCCTGCACACCTTTGGGTTGTGGGGGGTGAGACACGGGAAGAATGTGCACCAAAGTTAGACCTCCCCCTTTTTGTTAAACCTTCCATACTCATCAATTGCTCTTGCTACCCTCACACAAAACCCCAGATCTGCCAACAGCCCGACATCTAAACTCCAGGATGGCCATTGGGCCGGCCCCCCCTCAATGCTGGGCATGATCTGAAATAACAATTGCAGAATATTCCGTTCCCCGAATTCCAGGCAACAGAAACCTCCCCATAATAAAGAAATCAATGTGCGAATAAACCTTATTCACTGGCTAGAAAAAGGAGAACTCCTTGCCCCCCAGGTGTTGAAACCGCCACAGTATTCCAGGTGTGGTCTAACTAGTGCCTGAACAACCAGCCACATAATCTCTTGCAAGAATCAGGAAACAGACAACAAAATCCTAAGCAGAAAAAAATGCAAAGTTCTTCACTGCCTACCAAAGTGAATCAAATAAGTTCCAGGACAGCAAAACAATTGGTTGACACATCCCTCAGTACCCATTTACCCTCTATAGATACTGAATTTGGTCACATTCAGGAACTCATCCATTTCCCTTTGAACTTTTGATACAAAACTGCACTCACTGCTTGAACCAGAGCTTGGTTTAAAAGTTAGAAAGAAATACAAGTGCACTGAGTGAAGGTCAGGGAGCGTTTAGAGAATAGTGATCATAGTACCATTAAATTTAAGTCAGCCATCAGCAGGACAGGGGAGATCTCGTTGCACATAGTGGCATGGGAGCACAGTGGTTAGCACTGTTGCTTCATAGCTCCAGGGTCCCAGGTTGGATTCCCAGCTTGTGTCACTGTCTGTGCGGAGTCTGCACGTTCTTCCCGTGTCTGCGTGGGTTTCCTCCAGTTGCCTCCCCCAGTCCAAAGATGTACAGGTTAGGTGGACTGGCCCATAGTGTCCAAAAAGGGTAGGTGGGGTTGCTGGGTTACGGGGATAGGGTGGAGGTGTGGGCTTAGGTAGGGTGCTCTTTACAAGAGCTGGTGCGGACATGGTGGGTCAAATAGCCTCCTTCTGCACTGTAAATTCTATGATCTTGTGGTGCACTGGGTAGCATCCCTGCCTTTCAGCCAGAAGCGATCAAACAGGTTGAGTGTGTCAACCAGCAAATCCTTCCAACACACCAGTGGCTGGTAGTAAGAACAAGAGAGACTCCTGGTCAGACACGCTTGATGTGGAGTGGCTCCCCTCAAGCTATAAGCCCCTGGCAACAGACTAGTGACCTGTTCCAGGAGTTACTAGCTATGGATACAGACAGAAGTCTGCCTTAGTGCACCACTAGGTGTGGGAAGAAAATTGGAACGAACAGGACAAGGAGCAATCTAAAAATAAAAATATTAAATTGGGGAAGGGCAAATCTCAATGGGAGACCTGTCCCAAGTAAATTAAAATCAAAGATTGTCAGGCAAAACTGTAATGGAATAATGGGCTTCCTTTAGGAAGGAAATGGTTCAGGTACCATAGATTTACTTATCCACAAACAGGAAAGGTCGGACAACCAAAGCCAAAGTTTCCTGGATGATGAGAAAGATAAGGCGAAACAGGAAAAGGGGGCTTCTGAAAGATGTGAATTTGGTAATAGGTGTGAGAACCAGGCTGAATATAAAAATTTCAGGTGGAAAACAAAAAATGAAATGAGACGCGTGAAGACTGAGAGAAGAGACAGGCAGCTAACATAAAAGGAAATCGAAAAGTCTTCTATGAGCATATGAATTATAAAAATGTGATAAGAGGACAGATGAGGCTTAATCGGGACCAAAAAGATGATCTACATATGTCAGAGGGCAAGGCTGAGATGCTAAATGAGCACTTTGCACATATCTTCACTGAGGAAGAACATAGTGCCAAAGTCATAGCAGACGAGGCAATAGTTGAGATATTAGAGTGATTGAAAATTGATAAAGAAGAGGTATCAGTAACAGGCAATATTTAAAGTGTGTAAGTCACCAGGACCCAGATGAGATTCATTCAAGGATGCTCCGGGAAGTAAGAACAGAAATCAAGGAGAAACTGTCCATCATTTGAAATGAAATGAAAATCGCTTATTGTCACAAGTAGGCTTCAAATGAAGTTACTCTGAAAAGCTCCTAGTCGCCATATTCCGGCGCCTGTTTGGGGAGGCTGGTACGGGAATTGAACCGTGCTGCTGGCCTGCCTTGGTCTGCTTTAAAAGCCAGCTCTTTAGCCCTGTGCTAAACCAGCCACTAATGACACATCATTGACACATCATGAAAATCGCTTATTGTCACAAGTAGGCTTCCAATCTTCCTGAGATATGGGGCTGGTGCGAGAAGACTGGAGAATTGCAAATGTAACACCCTTGTCCAAAAATGGTGGAAGGATAAACTCAGCAAATACAGGCCAGTCATTTTAAACTTGGTGGAAAAACATTTTGAGACATTAATCTGGGACAAAATTAGCAGTGACTTGGATTAATTATGGAAAGCCAGCAGAGGTTTGTTAAGGCAAATTGTGTTTAGCTATCTTGATTGAGTTTTTTGATGAGTTTACAGTTGATACGGTCAATATGGATTTCAAAAAGACGTTTGATAAAAGTGTCACACTTGCCAGCAAAGTTGAAGCCTCGGTGGAATAAAAGGGAAAGGGGCAGCACAGAGATGAAGTTAGCTGAGCGACAGGAAAGATAGAGTAGAGATGAACATTTGATTGTCAGACTTGAGCATGGTATGCAATGAGGTTCTGCAGGCAGGTCAATACTAGGATCATTGCTTTTCTTGATATTCATTAATAACTGAGGCTTAGGTGTGCCAGGCACTGTAAAGAACTTGCAATTAACTCAAAACTTGGAGCTATTGCGAACTGTGAGGTGGACAGTGATAGACTGGTTTCTGGGCTCGTGGAAACAGGGCAGATGAAATTTAATGGAGAGATTGTGAAGCAACACATTTTGGTAGGAGGAACAAGGGGAGGTAATGTTAAATAAAGGGAATAATTCTAAAGGGGGTACAAGAATAGAGAGAAACCTGTGGGCATATGTGCACACATCACTGAAGGTGGCAGAGAAAGTGGTTAAAAAGGCATACAGGATCCTGAGCATTATAAGTACAGACATAGTGTAGAAAAGTAGGAAGGTTAAAATGAACCTTTTATAAAGCTGCAGAAACGGCACAGAAGCTCCTCTGGGAAGAGTTGGAGTAGCTATTTTTATCTTCCAGGCCTCCACTGGAACAGTGTGGCACACAAATGCTAGAACCTCACCCCGGCATGAACGAGGTTGCCTCCCTTAGAATTGTTTGCTTCACCTACTTTACCCATTCACCCACCCAACCCAACCTTCACCACCACACCTCTGCCAGTGGAATGGGGCCTTTGAGAATTTGATTGTAACGTGTTTTATGGTAATCAATGTTGCAATATATTCCCTGGTGTCACTTTGAGGATGAGGTGAAATTTGATCTAAATTGCCAGGGAGACAGAATGGACTGAGTTTTGCAGTTAGTGGAGAAATAACAGCACTTGCTAAAGCCCTCAAAACATGTTGCCTACATGGGATATGGATTTCCCCTTTCTCAATTTGGATCTGGCACCAACTCGAGGGGATCTGCAAGCATCCAGCAGCAGTGACATTATTAAGTATAGTAAGCAGCCAATCACATTGAAGTTTCTCACAGGCAGCAATCAGGAAACAAAAAACATGGAATCCCTTCACTTCATTTTTATTTTAAAGTTAGCAAAATAAATCATTGGGGTAATGATTACGATAGAAACTAAAACACGCTGGGCCGGATTTTCCGAGCAGCATGAATGATGCACAGAATGTCACTGCGCTGGAAGATTCCCCTGATTCAACTCTCTTCCACATTTCTTCTGGGATCTTCTGATCAGGAAATGCACAGCACAGCATCCTTCGAAGACTCCATTGGAGTGGAGCAGAGTTGGGGTAAGACAAGTCAGTTGTTATGCCACTAGCTGCCATGTGGTAGGTTTAAGTGTCCAGTCTTTGAATGTTAGTGAATGAGTGAGTGGATACATGAATAAATGGGCATGTGGGTAAGTGAGGTGGATATGTCGGCAGGGTGGATAGGTGGATAACTCGGTAGGCGAGTAGGGTGGGTGAATGGGTAAGTGGGTAAAGTAGGTGAGTGGGCAGGTGGGTAAGGTGGGTCAGTGGGTGTGATGGTAGTCAGGTCAGGAGTAGTCAAGTCATGTTGGGGAGGCTTGTCAGGTGGTCAGGAAGTAGTCAGATCAGGTCATCTGGACTCGGAACGTTAGCTCTTCTCTCCCTACAGATGCTGCCAGACCTGCTGAGATTTTCCAGCATTTTCTCTTTGGTTTCAGATTCCAGCATCTGCAGTAATTTGCTTTTATCAGGTCTGGACAGGTTGGGGGGTAGTTGGGTATGTTCAAATTGGGGGTTATGGCAGGTCAGGGGGTGGTTGAGTGGTCAAGGAATAGTCAGGTCAGATCAAGTAGGTAGTTGGGTGATCTGCAGGTAGTCAGGTTGGGGGGTATTCAGGTGTTTGCGGAGGGGGTGGTTGGATGATCGGGAGTGTAGTCAGATCAGGGGGGAGTCGGGTCATGTCAGGTGGTCAGAAGGCTGTGATATGGAGGTCAGTTGTGGTGTTACCCAGATGTTAGGTTAGGTTTTAATCTGTCCCCAATTTTCTGGATAATTATCCAGATAAATACTGCAGAACTGCCCAAGCTTTGACTCTAACTAGTCAGAGACATTCCCGGAGCATCTGGGGAACAAAATTATAGCCCATAGGAACTTTAAACTTCCCAGGCAATTTCCACATAGTCCATGTATCAGGACCTCTACAGGATCCTGACATGCATCTTCAGTCATACATTAGGTCTCCAATGATCTGGAGACAGGAAGATTTGGCCTATTACTTTCAAAATGTGGCAATTTCTTAGCATAATGAAGAAAAATGACATTCAACAACATTTGTCTTTCAGGGCTTACACCATTAAAACCCAGTTATAATTCATTTGACAAGGTGTAACGTTTTCAAGAGTTTTTAATGAAAGACTAAGGGCATAAATTGGCGTGTTCTAGTCAGTTCAGTGATTTCTAATTGATTGCTGTGTGAAGGGATATAATGGTGCACCCTCATAGAATCATAGAACGTACAGTGCAGAAGGGGGCCATTCGGCCCATCGAGTCTGCACCAGGCCTTGGAAAGAGCACCCTGCTCAAGCCAACACCTCCACCCTATCCCTGCAACCCAGTAACCCCACTTACTCTTTTTGGACACTAAGGGTAATTTATCATAGCCAATCCACCTAACCCGCACATCTTTGGACTGTGGGAGGAAACCGGAGCACCCAGAAGGTGAATGTAGGGAGAACGTGCAGACTCCGCACAGACAGTGATCCAAGCCGGGAATCGAACCTGGGACCCTGGAGCTGTGAAGCAACTGTGCTAACCACTATGCTACCGTGCTGCCTCTCTGAAGAAGAATAGAATCACTGCCAGCACATTTGGATTTCTGTATTTAACTACGCATGTGTGGTCTCCAAACCTGGTGTCAGGTGGAGAGGAGCATTGTAATGATGGCAAACACTGGCAGTTTCACTTTCATCACCACTGCAAAATCCAAGCTAGTAAGCCAAAAATTGTTATCATTTATATTTGCAAATAATTAATATATTTATGCAACATTTCTCTCAGCGGGATTTTCAAACCGTTCCTGCCAGCAACATGATGCACGATCAATTGCACAAAGACTTGAGTTGGGTACAACTGAGGCTTTATTGTTCTAATATGTGTGGCCTCCCACAGCAGCTGGCGAAATGGCTGCAGCATGGAGGACACACATATTTATACTCTGCCTACTGGGCGGAGTCAGCAGGCAGGGACTACCAACGTACCTGTAGTACAGGTCCTACCATACATCACCTAATAGAGGTGCAACAGTGGTTTACCACACAACAGAATCTTCCGGTCTTGCTGATGGCAACTTCCTGCCGTAGGTTCCCTGGCGGCGAAGGGCGTGAACAACAGGGAACCCCATTGATACTGGCGGAAGGGAAGATCCTGCTTCCGGCCAATGGTGGGTTCCCGCTGCAATATACGCCGCGGGGGCAGGGGGGTACCTCACCCTCTGTCTGCTATTTTAAAGCTATTTGATGCATTATAATATCTTTCTAATTGGACTCAGATGCAAGTGTTCTCATTCTCCAGAAGTCAACAGCGGTGGGATTCTCTGCTCCTACCAGCGACACGCTGCCACCTGCAGGTTTCAATGGGGATTCCCATGAAAACGGCGGGAACAGAGAATCCCGCCGCCAGCGAACAGCGCACAGCCTCCTGCCACCGGGAAACAGGTGGCTGGGAGGCCAGAGAATCCTGCCCAAGATTACATGTTTCACTATCTGACTTTTAACAAGGTCTTGAATACCGGTCAACAATCCCAAACAGGGTAAGGCCTACCTTAATTTTCTTTACATGACTCAGCACTCCCTCTGCTGGCTTTTATTTGCATTACAGATATATAACCCAAAAGCATTCATTTGTTTATAATAGGAATAAGTCTGACAACAAACACTAGGTTAAAGTCCAACACATTTGTTTCGAATCACTAGCTTTCGGAGCACAGCTCCTTCTTCAGTTGAGTCAAGAGGGAGGTTCCACAACCACATTTATAGACAAAGTCAATGATGCAAGATGATACTTTGAATGCGTGTATTTCTTATTTCTTACTGTGCCCACCCCAGTCCAACGCCGGCACCTCCACATCTTGTTTGTAATAGGCCATAAAAGGCAATGGGCTACCCTGCGATCTCCCACTCTAACTTCACCAGAAAGTTGACACTAGCAGTAACCTGATAATTGCTTACTCTTTGCTGACTGGATGTTTGCATCTTGAGTCTTAATATTTTTTAAAAACTTTTTCCAATTAATAGGCAATTTAGCATGGCCAATCTACCTACCCTGTACATCTTTGGGTTGTGGGAGTGAAACCCACACAGATACGGGGAGAATATGCAAACTCCACACGAACAGTGACCCAGGGGCCGGGTTCGAACCCGGGCCCTTGGCGCTGTGAGGCAGCAGTGCTAATCATGAAATGAAATGAAAATCGCCTATTGTCACAAGTAGGCTTCAAATGAAGTTACTGTGAAAAGCCCCTAGTCGCCACATTCCGCCGCCTGTTCGGGGAGGCTGGTACGGGAATTGAACCGTGCTGCTGGCTGCCTTGGTCTGCTGTAAAAGCCAGCTCTTTAGCCCTGTGCTAAACCAGACTCTAATGACACATCATTGACACATCATGAAAATCGCTTATTGTCACAAGTAGGCTTCAAATGAAGTTACTGTGAAAAGCCCCTAGTCACCACATTCCGGCACCTGTTCGGTGAGGCTGGTACGGGAATTGAACCCGCGCTGCTGGCCTGCCTGGGTCTGCTTTAAGAGCCAGCTATTTAGCCCATTGTGCTAAATCAGCCCTAAATCATTGTGTCACCGTGCCGCTCCTTGAGTCTTAATATTGAAGGGGCATTTAAGGCACCATTCAGACAGAGGGAGGGTACATTGCATGTCCCCTTGCACCCAAAAGTCCATATGTCCAAATCTCTATTCCAGGGATTTAATACAATCACTTTACAGCTGCAAAATATGGATGCCCTGAGAGGCCTTAGAAATCCAAATTTTTTTCCGCAGTATGTGCACACACTTCTTGTGCTGATGGTGCAGACACCATAATGGTATGGGACATGGTGCATGTGCAGTCAGCATCCACTTAAAGTATGCAGAGTAGGCAGATCATGATGTCAATCAGCACATAAATGAACTGGTATGGCACCGACACTAACATTTTGAAGTTCAACCCTTTAGCTAATGCAAGCTTGTTCATTTATAGTGGAACGCATGTTAAAACAACTGGAAGGTCCCCACATCTGTGCTATTTATAGGGATCATCAAATTACAGGTTAGTTGCTGATTGCGTTCTGTTGCTTAGGGCTTTGTTTGTACTTAGCTTAGCCCTGCAAAATGCCTGAAGTCTACAGGAAATGGTATAGCAGGTGCTGAAAAACTTTGACCTTGTTAGGAAAGAGTTAATGTTCCCTGCTACTTAAGTTTGAATTGGGGTTTTATTTGTTTAATAGATTGCACTTACAGCTTAATAGACTGCACCAAATATAAAGGGAATACATGGCAATGTGGGGTTGTTGGAAAAGTGATTGTTGAACACAATAAACTTGGAATCTAAGAAGTCAAGACCTATTTTCTAGTTCTTATTATATAGTTATCAGCGGAGCTTAACAATGGTAGCAGAGGATGGTTAGCGCTTGTGAGTAAAAAGAATTGCAAGCCAAGATTTCTTTGGACAAAAGACTATTCTGAATTCTAACTTTGAAGGGTTATTTAGAGTAAGTTGGAAAACAAATGGCTGAATCCAAGGATAGAATGACGACCCATCACCATTGTTTTCTGAGTATCAACCCTATGACCAATGGAAGAATGAAGTTACCATGTGGACATGGGTTACATCCTTGCCCAAGAAAAAGCAAGGAATGGCCTTGGGACTTCCATTACCGTACAAAAGCAAAATAAGGTGCAAGGTATTTTTGGAATTGGAACCGGAGCAATTGGACTTGGATGAAGGATACATAATTAACTTTCATAGATAAGATTTACCAAAAGGATGATTTGTTAATTGTTTATGAGGCTTGATCAGATTTTGACAAATTTAGAAAGTCGGAGGATACCTGCATAGAAACGGACTTAATGGAATTTAACAGATTGTATACAAGGCTGCAAAAATTTGGTCAAAAATTCCTCAATCAGTGCTGGCGTTCAAGTTATTGGACTGTGCTAATGTTGCAAATATGGATAGGCTTCTGGTACTGACGGGGGTTACATTTGCAGAAAGACACACCCTGTCACAACAAATGTCGGAGGCTCTAGGAACGTTCCTGAGCAAACATTCCTCCCAGCAGCATTTCTGACACAAATGGGCCGATCTGCAACAAGACAGAAGATGGAAGACATGTAAATGTGATGGCGAAGTGGTCTGGAAACAGTGTCAATGTGAAATACAATTTATAACTAAAAATAATGAGGATTCGAAACACCTTAAACAAATATGGCAGGAGGAATGAATTGGGAAATTTCAACAGAAAGATTAATCCCAGAAATGCCCCCAATGTGTGGACAAATCGGTGTTTTAGGTGTGATTCAAAATTCCATTATGCAATAAATTGTCCCAAGCGATATTGTCGGGCGTTTGAAACTAAATATGAGACAGAAGACTCTGAAGAAGAAGAGATTAACCAAAGAGAAGGCATTGTCTTAGTACCGAGAAAGTTCAGTCCTGTGCTGGTCGCAGAGTCCTTCAATTGTGTCATATTCAACAGCGGATGTGCATCTACAGTATGTGGAATCAACTGGTTAAAATGTTACCTGAACTCTTAAGTGACAAAGAAAAACAGACAGGGCTACATAGGATCATGGTGTAAGGTGCCATTGACTGCACACAGGTCACTTTGTGGGCACCGGTCTGAGATCTACTGGAACACGCTTCCTGGGGAGGTGGTGGGAGCAGGTACGATAGTGACATTTAAGGGACATCTCGACAAATATATGAATAGGGTGGGAATGGAAGGATACGGACTCCGTAAGAGCAGAGGCTTTAGTTTCGGCAGGTATCATGGTCAGCGCAGGCTTGGAGGGCCGAAGGGCCTGTTCCTGTGCTATATTGTTCTTTGTTCTAAAAAGGATTCCATTCCCTCGATGTCCAGCTGGTTTACGACCAAACGCACAAAATCTTGCAAGTCGAGGCTCTGCATCTTGGCAGCAGGCATCATCTATTAATTCATGCCATCTGTATTTGAGCCACGACAACACTCGAAAACTGCCAGGATGTGGAGATGCTGGCATTGGACTGGGGAGGGCACAGTAAGAAGTCTTACAACACCAGGTTAAAGTCCAACAGGTTTGTTTCAAATCGGAGCACTGCTCCTTCCTCAGGTGAATGAGGAGGTGAGTTCCACAAACATATATATCGACAAATTCAATGATGCAAGACGATACTTTGAATGCGAGTCTTTGCAGGTAATTAAGTCTTTACAGGTCAAACTGCCAGGACAGGGAAAGCAGAGCTATCAGACGATCACATGTCTGGTGACCACCAGACGATCACATGTGAAATCTATGTAGGTTGCATGCATACAACGAACAGCTCGGGCGAGATTCTCCGACCCCCCGCCGGGTCGGAGAATCACCGGGGGCTGGCGTGAATCCCGCCCCCGCCGGTTGCCGAATTCTCCGGCACCGGATATTTGGCGGGGGCGGGAATCGCGCCGCGCCGGTTGGCGGGCACCCCCCCCCCCGCGATTCTCCGGCCCGGATGGGCCGAAGTCCCGCTGCTGGAATGCCTGTCCTGCCAGCGTGGATTAAACCACCTCTCTTAGCGGCAGGCCAAGACGGCGCGGGCGGGCTCCGGGGTCCTGGGTGCCCCCACGGTGGCCTGGCCCGCGATCGGGGCCCACCGATCCGCGGGCGGGCCTGTGCCGTGGGGGCACTCTTTTCCTTCCGCCTTCGCCACGGTCTCCACCATGGCGGAGGCGGAAGAGACTCCCTCCACAGCGCATGCGCGGGGACGCCGTGAGCGGCCGCTAACGCTCCCGCGCATGCGCCGCCCGGCAATGTAATTTCCGCGCCAGCTGGCGGGGCACTTCCGCCAGCTGGCGGGTGGAAATCAGTCCGGCGCGGGCCTAGCCTCTCAAGGTTAGGACTCGGCCGGTCAAGGGGCGGAGGATTCTGCACCTTTGGGGCGGCGTGATGCCGGACTGATTTGCGCATTTTTGGGCGCCGGTCGGCAGACATCGCGCCGCTTATGGAGAATTTCGCCCCTCGTAACCCTGCAAAATCCTGATACAGCGTCAATTGGAGAGCTTAAACAACACTCCGATTGCCTGGATTGTTCTGGAGGAGCCTTGCTGCACTCTGCAGAGAGTATTTCAGGTTTCATGCTGGTCTGCAGCGTATCTGACAACCTCGATCATGAGGGATAACCCTTGCCATCAGTAGCACAGTGACCAGGTAAGGAGAAGAGGAACAAAAAGGGGAGGAGGAGGAGAATGAGAGAAGAGGAAGAGGCAACCTAGACTGACCCTGTCTGGCTGGGTTAGCCACTTGATTGTCACACCTATAATGGCAGTTTTACTCTGAGTAGTATGTGAGACTCGTGCTGCAGTTGGTAGGATATGACATTTGATGACCTTGGCAGCTCATGTGGGATCATTGAATTTTTTTTGGCACTACACCTAGATCCTCTGCTTCCTCCTGGCATTGACCACCACGAATATCTGGTCCCACTGCCTTCTTAGAGTTTTCTGGAATGCCACCTGGAATCTGTTGATCTGCCACCTCTGTTTCTCTGACCTCCTCGACCATGGCCTCCAGCCAGAGTCAGAAAATCTTGGAACTCACTGTTTTCCATGTTCTACCAATCTGGTGTCACACCCAAATGAGAATCCCACTTTGTCATTAGGGGTACTTGTAACTGCCGCTACCCATGTTGTCAGCAATAGGTTCTGTGGCCCCTATTTCCTCTGGTGGGGTCAACTGTGGGTGACCTGATTGGGTGGGCCGTGTGTTATCCCGCTAGCAGGGT
Organism: Scyliorhinus torazame; assembly: GCF_047496885.1. Lineage (NCBI taxonomy): Eukaryota > Metazoa > Chordata > Chondrichthyes > Carcharhiniformes > Scyliorhinidae > Scyliorhinus > Scyliorhinus torazame. The sequence continues at coordinate 204,504,334 of NC_092712.1, read as the reverse complement.
GGCACCTGATTGTGCAGTGGAGAGGGTCACCATGGGCCACCAATTGCCTTCATGCTTTGAGGCTTGTGGGTGGACAGGTCTTTTAGATGGGTGTGAGCGAGGGAAGTGTGTGTCTGCTGGGAGTGTAGCAGCAGTGTGATGTGGGTCTTGGATGTGACAACCTGTCCGGGGGCAGGATGGATGGGAGCAGGGGTGCGGTAGACATGCAGGACTTGGAGACATTTGGTGGGCAGCTGATAATGTCACTGGTGAGGCCTCTGCCCTTAGAGGGGCAGTGTGCCAGGGAGGTTGTCAAAGGCCATAGTGCATGTGTCCTTTGTTTGGGTTGAGCTCTGCTATTTCCCTGTTTCCCCTGCGGTGGGGCTGCGCTTCTAATGAGTGAACTGTGTGACAGCACCTGGTGTGTCACTGATTGAGCTTGGCCACGCCTATCCCTGTCATGATATTCAGACAAACATCATGGTGCAAACACACATACACACTGATGGACAGATCAACGGACCAATCAACACACACGCAACATCACAGCCAATCACAAGCAAGAGCACATGCACTATAAAAGGGGAACACCACAGTTCCCGCTCTTTCCAGCAGGAGACAGCTCAGGGCACAGAGCTCACAGCAAGCCACTCAGACATACACCATGTGCTGAGTGTCTCTCTAAGATAGTGTAAGGGCTGGGTCCACAGGTTAAAGGGTAAAGAACGAACCACAGTCATAAGTTTACAGATGTTGTTATTGCTAGTAATAAAACCATCTGCAACCGTGTTGGTTCGTCTGTGTAGCGGAACACCCAACACGACAATCCCTTTAATGGGTCAGCTGGGGTCTGAGGTTTTCCAGAGGGGCGGCCTGACCTGGGTTCTCAAATGACCATTTGCTGTGTGAACATTTACAAGACACAGTGAGCAGTCAGCAGAGTGGGCAGCTAGGGGCTGTAACTTGTACCAGATGAGTGCGTTTAAAACCAATACTGCAGCAATGGCAGCCTGAGCCAGGCAACACAGAATCCATGGAACTTTCACCAAGTTGCTCCCCACAACTCACCCTGGCAGCCGCCCCCCCCCCCCCCCACCGCCAGCAAGCGCTACATTTTTGAACACTTTTTAAAAAAGTTTCCTTACCTTCTCGTTCCCCCTCAGCACCAGTCCCTGTTTGTAAATACTTGTAGTAAATCGCGCCTGCGTGACATATGCCTGAGAGGGGTGTCCAATCTGCTAAGTACATTTAAAAACATGCAAATTATGATTTTATTTGGGCCCGCTGGTGTGGGGCGCAAATTTCATTCAGCCACCAGGGAGGGACCGGCGCATTGCGCCGGATTCGGCGCCAGGCATGACCTCTAATTTTGCCGGCCGCCCGATCACAAATCGCCTTTCCAGCAATAATACTTTAATTATTATCTTTCCAGAAATATGAGCTGCCAACCTTGTTCTGAACTCATGTGGAATGTAACCCAGACGATACTACTTCATGTTGAAAGGTGGCACTCGGACACCAAGCCCATCGCCTTCCACAGAACTGGATTATAACCTCCTTGGGCCTCCTTACACTAGGGGCTGATTGGGTGGAGAATCGGTTGTGAAACCAAAATCACGCTGGGCGCACGCCAAATTGCAATGCTCCGACGCCTCAACAGCAGTGTCAATGCGTACAGTAAACGCAGTTTGCATATCATTCGTGGACCCATCTTCCTGTGTACCTCACTGACCGCCCACTGTGGCCCCTGGCCGTGCAGAGTGACACCGGCCGTATGAGTGCCCCCTCCCCAACCCACCGCCACCTGCCGGTGGGGTCAGCATGCAGCCCACCCAAGGACATCGGCCACATTTGCCCCTGAAGGAGGGTACCGCTAGCATGGGTAGTGCCAACCAGCGCTCCCGCTCGCTTCGGGATGGGCGCCAGGGCCAGAGGCCCCCACAGTGCTGAGCACCAACGGGGCCAGGGATGCAGTGGGCACAGTGCCAGGAGTAACAGCTGGGTGTGGGGATGAGGGAAGGATACATGCAGGGGCAGAGGCTGTAGTGCAGACCAGGGCCAGTGGAACTGGTTTTGCACAGGGGTACGCACCATGCTAATGTGTCTGACTTTCACCCTCTGCAGACAACGAACTTAAGATTCCAATCAGGATTCATCCTAGTCAGTGCAGGCCTGGGGGATGCATGGAGGCTGTATAAGCTGGAGATGAACAAAGAAAGATCAAAGAAAAGTATAGCACAGGAACAGGACCTCTGACCTTCCAAGCCTGCGCAGACTATGCTGCCCGTCTAAACTAAAATCTTCTACACTTCCGGGGTCCGTATCCCTTTATTCCCATCCTATTCATGTATTTGTCAAGATGCCCCTTAAACGTTACTATCGTCCCTGCTTCCACCACCTCCTCCGGCAGCGGGTTTCAGGCACCCACGACCCTCGGTGTAAAAAAGCTGCCTCGTACATCTCCTGTAAACCTTGCCCCTCGCACCTTAAACCTATGCCCCCTAGTAATTGACCCCTCTACCCTGGGAAAAAGTCTCTGACTCTCCACTCTGTCTATGCCCCTCATAATTTTGTAGACTTCTATCAGGTCGCCCTCAATCTCCTTCGTTCCAGTGAGAACAAACCTAGTTTATTCACCCTCTCCTCATAGCTAATGCCCTCCATACCAGGCAACATTCTGGTAAATCTGTTCTACTCCGTCTCTAAAGCCTCCACATCCTTCTGATAGTGTGGCGACCAGAATTAAACATTATACTTGAAGTGTGGCCCAAGGTTCGATACAGCTGCAACATGACTTGCCAATTTTTATATTCAATAAAATACCCTGGCCAATGAAGGCAAGCATGCCATATGCCTTCTTAACTACCTTCTCCACCTGTGTTGCCCCTTTCAGTGACCTCTGGACCTGTACACCAAGATCTCTCTGACTGTCAATACTCTTGAGGGTTCTACCATTCACTGTATATTCCCTACCTTTGTTAGACCTTCCAAAATGCATTACCTCACATTTGTCTGGATTAAACTCCATTTGCCATCTCTCCACCCAAGTCTCCAAACAATCTAAATCCTGCTGTATCCTCTGATAGTCATCATCGCTATCCGTAATTCCACCAACCTTTATGTCGTCCGCAAACGTACTAATCAGACCAGTTACATTTTCCTCCAAATCATTTATATGTATTACGAACAGGAAAGATCCCAGCACTGATCCCTGCTTAACACCACTAGTCACAGCCCTCCAATCAGAAAAGCACTCTTCCATTGCTACTCTCTGCCTTCTATGATCTAGCCAGTTCTGTATCCAACTTGCCAGCTCACCTCTGATCCCATGTGACTTCACCTTTTGTACCAGTCTGCCATGACGGACCTTGTCAAAGGCCTTGCTGAAGTCCATATAGACAACATCCACTGCCCTACCTGTATGAATCATCTTTGTGACCTCCTCGAAAAACTCTGAATCACGTTAGTGAGACATGACCTCCTCTTCACAAAATCGTGCTGCCTCTCGCTAATATGACCACTTGCTTCCAAATGGGAGTAGATTCTGTCTGAAAGAATTCTCTCCAGTTATTTCCCTACCACTGACGTAAGGCTCACCGGCCTGTAGTTCCCTGGATTATCCTTGCTACCCTTCTTAAACAAAGGAACAACATTAGCTATTCTCTAGTCCTCCAGGACATCACCTGAAGATAGTGAGGATCCAAAGATTTCTGTCAAGGCCTCAGCAATTTCCTCTCTTGCCTCCTTCAGTATTCTGGGGTAGATCCCATCAGGCCCTGGGGACTTATCCACCTTAATATTTTTCAAGACGCCCAACACCTCGTCTTTTTGGATCTCAATGTGACCCAGGCTATCTACACACCCTTCTCCAGACTCAACATCCACCAATTCCTTCTCTTTGGTGAATACTGTATTAATTTAGTACCTCACCCATTTCCTCTGGCTCCACACATAAATTTCCTCCCCTGTCCTTCAGTGGGCCAACCCTTTCCCTGGCTACCCTCATGCTTTTTATGTACGTGTAAAAAGCCTTGGGATTTTCCTTAACCCCATTTGCCATTGACTTTTCATGATCCCTTTTAGCCCTCCTGACTCCTTGCTTAAGTTCCTTCCTAATTTCCTTATATTCCACACAGGCGTCGTCTGTTCCTAGTCTTCTAGCCCTGCCGGATGCCTCCTTTTTCTTTTTGACGAGGCCTACAATATCTCTTGTTATCTAAGGTTCCCGAAATTTTCCATATTTATCCTTCTTCCTCACAGGAACATGCCGGTCCTGAATTCCTTTCAACTGACATTTGAAAGCCTCCCACATGTCAGATGTTGATTTACCCTAAAACATCCGCCTCCAATCTATGTTTTTCAGTTCCCGCCTAATATTGTTATAATTAGTCTTCACCCAATTTAGCACATTCACCTCTTATCCTTGTCCACCATGACTTTAAAACTTACTGAATTGTGGTCACTGTTCCCGAAATGCTCCCTGTAGCGCACAATGACTTACGAGAGAGACGAGAAGTGATGAAGTCGATTCAGGCTTTATTAAGCGAGACTTGTCCCCAGCAGTTCAGCAACGGAATGAAGCGGCGGGGAGAAGCTCGGGTTCTTATACTCTGCCTTCAGGGCGGAGCCAGGAGTCAGCAGCCAACCAGGACGCGGGATCTGTCAGCCAATAGCATCACGGCTTCACAGTCCCACATGACCCCTAATACATACCACCACATTCACCCCTTGTTAAAAAGGAACCCGGCACGGTGGTGGTTCGCATGGTGGTAGGGGTTTACAAGGCTGGCCCTGGGAGGAAAATTTCGGACCTGTTACTATAGTTTTAGCCCTACACTGGGCTATGTACAAGTTTGTGAAACTATTTACAATATTAGCAAGAAAAAAAAACATTTTTTTTTAAAAACAATACAACAACATTCTTGGTGTCACGCGGATGCCACGAGTCGAGCGGGCGGTCTGGTCTTCCTCGTCGATCGCCTCAGCCCCGGTGGTGGTGCAGGTGCTTGTTCAGGCGTTGTCGTCTCCGGGAGCGTTTCGGTGTTTGTTCCTGTTTTACTCCTGGGCGGGCACGGGAGGAGGACCGATCCCCCCCGGGAAGGGGGCGGTCGCAGGGTGCGCCGGTGGCAGGGAAGGGATGATCGGTGTCGGGGGGGTGTATGTGTTGCCGGCGAGCACCAGGTCCCGCAGAGAGACCGTGTCCTGTCGGCCGTCGGGGTACGCCACGTAGGCGTACTGCGGTTTCGCGTGGAGAAGGTGAACCCTCTCGACCAACGGGTCCGATTTGTGTGCCCGCACATGTTTCCGGAGCAAGATGGGTCCTGGGGCCGCCAGCCAGGTCGGCAGCGACGTTCCGGAGGAGGACTTCCTGGGGAAGACAAGGAGGCGCTCATGAGGCGTTTGGTTAGTGGTGGTACACAGCAGCGACCGGATGTAGTGGAGAGCATCCGGGAGGACCTCCTGCCACCTGGAAACTGGGAGATCCCTGGACTGTAGGGCCAGCAGGACGGTCTTCCAGACCGTGCCGTTCTCCCTCTGTACTTGCCCGTTCCCCCGGGGGTTGTAGCTGGTCGACCTGCTCGAGGCTATGCCCTTGCTGAGCAGGAACTGGCGCAGCTCGTCACTCATGAAGGAGAACCCCCTGTCGCTATGGATATACGCGGGGCAACCGAACAGTGTGAATATAGTGCCAAGGGCTTTAATGACTATGGCCGCTGTCATGTCGGGGCAGGGGATGGCGAAGGGGAAACGAGAGTACTCGTCCACCACGTTCAGGAAGTATGTGTTGCGGTCAGTGGAGGGGAGGGGCCCTTTGAAATCCAAACTGAGGCGTGCAAAGGGGCGGGAAGCCTTGATCAGGTGCGCTCTATCCGGCCTGAAAAAGTGCGGTTTGCACTCTGCGCAGATGTGGCAGTTCCTGGTGACTGTACGGACCTCCTCCACAGAGTAGGGGAGGTTGCGGGACTTTACGAAATGGTAGAATCGAGTGACCCCCGGGTGGCAGAGGTCCTCGTGGAGGGCTTGGTGGCGGTCTATTTGTGCGTTGGCACATGTGCCGCGGGATAGGGCATCGGACGGCTCGTTCAGCTTTCCGGGACGGTACAAGATCTCATAGTTGAAAGTGGAGAGCTCGATCCTCCACCTTAAGATCTTGTCATTTTTAATTTTGCCCCGCTGTGCGTTATCGAACATTGTTCGGTGAGGAGAGTGAATCTCCTGCCGGCCAGGTAATGCCTCCAATGTCGCACAGCTTCCACTATGGCTTGGGCTTCCTTTTCCACTGAGGAGTGGCGGATTTCTGAGGCGTGGAGGGTCCGGGAGAAAAAGGCCACGGGTCTGCCCGCTTGGTTAAGGGTGGCCGCCAGAGCTACGTCGGATGCGTCGCTCTCGACCTGGAAGGGGAGGGACCCGTCGATGGCGCGTATCGTGGCCTTTGCGATATCCGCTTTGATGCGGCTGAAGGCCTGGCGAGCCTGTCGACAGGGGGAAGGAAGTGGGCTGTATTAGCGGGCGGGCCTTGTCTGCATACTGGGGGACCCACTGGGCGTAATATGAAAAGAAACCCAGGCAAAGTTTCAGGGCTTTGGAGCAGTGGGGGAGGGGAAATTCCAAAAGGGGGCGCATGCGTTCGGGGTCGGGGCCTATTATCCCATTGCGCACTACGTATCCCAGGATGGCCAACCGGTTTGTGCTAAAAACGCACTTTTCCTCGTTGTATGTGAGGTTCAGAGCGTTAGTGGTCTGGAGGAAGTTTTGGAGGTTGGCGTCGTGGTCCTGCTGATCGTGGCCGCAGATGGTTACGTTGTTGAGATACGGGAACGTGGCCTGCAACCCGTGCTGGTCAACCATTCGGACCATCTCCCGTTGGAAGACCGAGACCCCGTTTGTGACACCAAATGGGACCCTTAGGAAGTGGTATAGACGCCCGTCTGCCTCGAAGGCTGTGTACTTGCGGTCACCTGGGCGGATGGGGAGCTGGTGGTAGGCGGACTTGAGGTCCACGGTGGAGAAAACCTTATACTAGGCAATCCGATTTACCATGTCGGATATGCGGGGGAGAGGGTACGCATCTAGCTGTGTGTACCTGTTGATGGTCTGACTATAGTCTACGACCATCCTTTGCTTCTCCCCGGTCTTTACTACTACCACCTGGGCTCTCCAGGGACTATTGCTGGCCTGGATTATGCCTTCCTTCAGCAACCGCTGGACTTCAGACCGAATAAATATCCGGTCCTGGGCGCTGTACCGTCTGCTCCTAGTGGCGACGGGTTTGCAATCCGGGGTGAGGTTTGCAAACAAGGACGGCGGCTCAACCTTGAGGGTTGCGAGGCCGCAGATCGTGAGTGGGGGTATTGGGCCGTCAAATTGAAATGTTAGGCTCTGCAGGTTACACTGGAAATCTAATCCCAGTAATGTGGGCACGCAGAGTTGGGGAAGGACGTAGAGCCTGTAGTTCTTAAACTCCCTCCCTTGCACCGTTAGGTTCACGATGCAGAAGCCTTTGATCTCTACTGAGTGGGATCCTGCAGCTAGGGAAATCTTTTGCGTGCTTGGATGGATGGTCAGAAAACAGCGTCTTACCGTGTCTGGGTGAATAAAACTTTCAGTGCTCCCGGAGTCGATCAGGCATGGTGTCTCGTGTCCATTGCTCAGCACCGTTGTTGTCATCGTCTGGAGCGTCCGGGGCCGTGATTGATCCAGAGTCACCGAAGCCAGTCGTGGTAGTAGTGTCGCGGCGTCTTCTTCGGACCCCGTGGAGCCGTCGATGCTGGGGTCCTTTATTGTCAACCAAGATGGTGGCGTCCATGAATCGCACGCGGCCGGGGGTGGACAAAATGGCCACCCCCATGGATCGCACGTGGTCTGGGTGGACAAAATGGCCGCCCCCATGAATCGCACGTGGCTGGGGGGGTCACAAGATGGCGGCGCCCATCCTCCCCTCGTGGTGCCCGGGACCCAAAATGGCGGCACCCGCGGGTCGCACATGGGGCGCTGGGGGGCGTTTGGGATATGCTGGGCTCGTTCTTCTCCGGGGATTGCGGCGACCCCCCGGGACCGGCACACTGCCGCGTAATGGCCCTTTTTGCCGCAGCTTTTACAAATAGCTGCGCGGGCCGGGCAGCGCTGCCAGGGGTGTTTCGCTTGCCCGCAGAAATAGCAGCGGGTCCCCCCGGGATGGTCTGGCGCTTTAACCGCGCAAGCCTGCGAGGGGGGGGGGTTTGTCGCGACGGGGGTCCACAGAGCCCAAGGGTCTGCTGCGCGGTCGGGGCCGTAGGTGCGGGCGTTTTTCGAGGCCACATCTAGGGAAGCTGCAAGGCCCCGTGCCTCTGAGAGTCCTAGCGACTCTTTTTCTAAAAGTCTTTGGTGGATTTGGGGAGAGTTCATACCTGCCACAAAAGCATCGCGAATTAGCATGTCCGTGTGTTCGATCACGTTCACCGGCGGGCAGCTGCAGCCCCGTCCCAAAATTAGCAGCGCGGCGTAGAATTCTTCTAGCGATTCTCCGGGACTTTGCCGTCTCGTTGCGAGTTGGTGGCGCGCGTAGACCTGGTTAACGGGCCGAACGTAGATGCCCTTCAGTAATGCGAGCGTCGTCGGGAAATCCTTTGCGTCTTCTATGAGGGGGTAAATTTCCGGGCTTACCCTCGAATGCAGGACCTGCATTTTCTGGTCTTCTGTGATCCGGCCGGGGGCCGTTCGGAGGTAGCCTTCAAAACATGCTTGCCAGTGTTTAAATACTGCTGCCGAATTCGCTGCGTGGGGGCTGATCCGCAGGCATTCCGGGGCGATCCGGAGCTCCATAGTCTTTTAAGCTCGCTTAATAAATTGTAGCGCACAATGACTTACGAGAGAGACGAGAAGTGATGAAGTCGATTCAGGCTTTATTAAGCGAGACCTGTCCCCAGCAGTTCAGCAACGGAATGAAGCGGCTGGGAGAAGCTCGGGTTCTTATACTCCGCCTTCAGGGCGGAGCCAGGAGTCAGCAGCCAACCAGGACCCGGGATCTGTCAGCCAATAGCATCACGGCTTCACAGTCCCACATGACCCCTAATACATACCACCACACTCCCCTACTGAAACTTCTACCACGTTGCAGGGCTCATTCCCCAATATCAGTACAGCCCTTTCCCAAGTTGGACTATCTACTGTTGCTAACTTTTGGTTGGTTCAATTGGCTCTGTTTTATAACCTTTGCTCTCGAATCGCCAGGTATCTTGATGATACCACCACGAGGTTTAAGTTCAAGTAATGATCAATAACTCAATACACCGATTAGTAAGATTCAAATCAAAGCATATTTATTATACGCAGTAATCGCTACTCATGCACAAATTCTACTTCTACAACTAACAGGCCTATACTTAGCTTCGGACTGGCCCACCAGGTCAGGGGAACAAGTGGCCTTTTGTTCGGGTTCGGAGTCTGCGGGATTCTAAGTTGGTACGGATTGGTATCTAGGGGCGCCTATCTCATAGCGAGCGTTGACTTAAGACTTACTGGATATCGGCGGTAGCTGCAACGGTCACGGTCAAGGATTGGTTCGCGTTGCTGAGTGACCCGGTCAAGAAGAACGATTTGAACTTGGGGGCTTAACTTTATAGTCCCCAGGGGCTTCCCGCCTTTCGGAGCGGACCCTGTACCTGGTTCCAAGTGATTGAACTTCGTTCCAATCGCTTGGTTCGATTTCTCCAATACTGGAGCGGTTCCCTGATCGATGGGCGGTCTTGAGGTGTCCGTTAACCTCTTTTGTGTTGGCTCCTGCTGGCGCCGGGGAGTCTGCCTTGGCTTTGTTTATCCCAAATGTTTCGATTGTTCCCGGGGATCGCTCATTAGTAAGTAGATGGCTGCTACGTTATTATGCAGATGGCTGCTTGTATCGATGCTGTCTGGGTGATCGCAGAGTTTAATACACAGTAACTTGTACCTGCTGGTTTCTGCCTGTGTTGGCTGAATTTCCCTTCAGCCTTTGCTGTTCTCCATTTCAAATCGGGACTTGGCCAACCCAGGTGGCTACACTACATATTGTTTTAAGAAGCCCTCCTGGATGCTCCTTCAAACTCTGCCCCGTCCAAGCCCCTAGCACTGAGTGAGTCCCAGTCAATATTGGGGAAGTTAAAGTCTCCCATCACAACAACCCTGTTGCTTTTGCTCCTTTCCAAAATCTGTCTACCTATCTTCTCCTTTATCTCCCTCTGGCTGTTGGGAGGCCTGTAGAAACCCCCAACATTGTGACTGCATCCTTCTTAGTCCTGATCTCTACCCATATAGCCTCACTACCCTCTGAGGTGTCCTCCCGCAGTACAGCTGTGATATTCTCCCCAACCAGTAGTGCAACTCCTCCACTCCTTTTACTTCCCCCTCTATCCTGCCTGAAACATCTAAATCCTGGAATGTTGAGCTGCCAATCCTGTCCTTCCCTCAACCAGGTCTCTGTAATGGCAACAACATCATAGTTCCAAGTACTAATCCAAGATTTGAATTCACCACTTACCTCTTTAATTACCACACTGCCCAAATTACCTGCTCGAGGAGAAGGACACTGTAGCAGCAGAGCCTGCCCCAAAGGACCAGGAGTCAGCCGGAGAGGATGTGGAGCCGGCCGCCCAACAGGCCGAAGAAGTAGGTGGAAAGAGGCGCCGCATGAGACCGTGTGTGGACTGGCACCACCTGTCATTCGAGAACCTGCTGGACTGGGCATGGCGTCAAAGACTCTGGCTGAGCAGAGAAACAGTGCGACATATCTGCCAGATCATGGCACACCTGATCATGGCACACCTGATCATGGCACACCTGGCACAACAGAGGAATGGGAGAGGACATCCGCTCCCGTTGGCGGTCAAGTTGACGATCATCCTGAAGTTTTATGTCATGGGGCCCTTCCAGACACCGGGTGGGGACCAGTCCGGAATCTCTCCATCCTCGGTGCACAGTTAACGGAGGCCTCATGTTCCCAGTCGCCACAATATATCAAATTCAATATGGACCGCGCCCACCAGAATAAACGGGCAGTGGGGTTCACCGCCATCGACTAGATACCGTGGGTCTAGGGGGTGGTCGATGGAAGGCATGTCCCTCTACGAGCACCAGCCCATGACAGGCAGATCTTCACAAACCAAAAGGGGTTCCACTCGCTGAACATGCAGCTGGTATGTGAATCATGCACTACTGTGCCTGATACCCGGGCAGTGTGGACGTCACCTTCATCCTGGCACACTCAATGGTTCCTGACCTCTTCGAGGTGCCCCCTTGAGTGAGGGTTGGCTCTTGAGCGACAGGGGTATCCTGTCACCCATCTGGAGGCCACAGACTGACGTAGAGACCCACTACAACAATACCAATGCAGCAAACGGGCATGATCCAACAGTGCTTCAGCATCCTGAAAATGGTATGGAGGGGCCCTCCAGTATAGCGTTGAGTCTCCCACATTATGGTGTCTTGCTGTGTACACAGCAGCAGAGGGACGATGTGCTGGAGGAGTAGGAGGATGAATACCAGGCCTTGTCTGATGAGGAGGATGCACGGGAGGGCCAGGATGGGCAGGAGATAGGACCCAGACAGGCACTGGAGACCACACAATGTGTGTGCCAGGGCCGATGCACATGGGACGTTCTAATCGCCTCCAGGTTCACCAACTTGGTGGGCTGGCCAGCGGCACGTAATCCCACCTTCTCCCATGAACACCCTTCCAATGCAAACCCCCCCCCCCACTTTGCAACCCCCTCCGTGATTTCTACCTGCCTCACTACTGGATGCGGGCCCTGGTTGGCAGTAACAGCGGGACTGGTCCGTGGGATGGAGGATGATGACAACCCGCTCTGCGATGAGCTCCTGTGCTCTGCATCGTTGGACAATGTCGGACTCCTGCCCACGATAGCACTTTGCACCGTCCACCTGGGTGATCCCTGAATGTGAGCTGGTCATTTCATCACACGGTCCCATCGAATCTACGGGGTTGCGGAGGTGGGGGAGAGTGGGATGGGGGTGGGACACTGGAGCAGTGAACATTGGCTGAGCTGTAGGTTCCTGGGTCAAGCCCACCCCCAATGTCTGCCCATCCCTCATACCCTTCTGACAGAGCACAGAGGCAGGTCATAACATTGTGCACAGGTGTTTAATGTGAACATATATGTCCATCATTATGCCCAAGCCCATATCGGTAGACTGTGTCCCGCACCCGTGCTGACTTAACTGGTGTCTAACTTTCTGGCCTTGTGGGCCTTATCGCTATGCCTAGGTGGATCCCAAGCGGTACATCAGGAATGGAGGCGACCTGCTGTGTTTCTTGCCCTCTGACCTGGGTCCCCTTTGGCCGCCGCCTTCTGAGGCAACCGGGCCTGAATGGGCCCGGCTGCTGCGCAGGTGTCCCACATTACGTGGTGCCGCCATGTTCTGCCTGCTGCCCACCAGATGCACTGGGTGGGGGGGGGGGCTGCAAGAGGTGCTGACTCCTGAGGCTCCCCGTCACCTGGTGCTGCCTGTCCTGGCGACCTATGCCCGACCCGACCCCGATCTCAGTACGCAGGGCCGTGGAGCACAGGGAGTGGACCATCTCCACCTGGGACTGCACCACATCACGCTGCAACTGTGCCTCAATCGTCTCGGTCTGTGCTACATCAGCCAGTGATAGCGCCAGCTCCCTCTGGGGATGTGCCATATCGGCCAGCACCCGGGCAATGCCAATGCCCTCAGCCATGGTCCGCTGTGACTGGGCCATGTTCTGGAGCGCAGTTGCAATGTCCAGGTGGTCCTGGCGCATGGCTGCCTGTGGGAGGCAGCCCTGTCCTGGGCCTCAGCCACGGCCCGCACAGAGTGCCTCCGGCCTTGGACATTCTGACCTATGGCCAAAACCTTTGGCTCCAAGGCCTCCACCGTGGATGCCACCCGTGCGGTGTTGACCTGGTTGACGCGCGTGGTCGTCATCATCTTCTCCTGCAGGTGGTTTGACTCCTCCAACTGCACCTGCAGGCATGGTATGGTTCCCAACACCCCCTCATGTCGTCCCTGGTTCTTTCGCGAGCCAACTGGAGAGGTTCACCAGGACTTAGCAAGATCCAGGCCGTAGCAGCAAAATCTCCAGTCTGGGAAATTTAGATGCAACCATTGCCAATCAAATGCCTCCCATTTCCAATCAAAGTATTTTGCCCATGGAAAAGTCAGTCAGATACAAGCAGCATGCAGGGGTGGAGGAAACAGCAAAGATGCAAATTTAGCTCAAGATCTAGGCTGCAACCGTGTATCAGTTCAACGTCGTGGTAGACCTAAAGTTAGTTCAGGAGCCTGGGAATCTCCAAATGCTCAAATGATAGATAAGAAATAGAAGTTGATGTTATCACGCAGGAGGATTAAGAGTTGTATTCAGTGAAGGAGCAAGGAAAACTGGACAGAGTAACAGAACAATTGGGCTGAAGATCTAATTCCAACGCTTATGGTAAAAATGAAAGTCAGAGATTCACAACTTATTTTTGTTGTTGATGCACCTGCAGCAGTATCTGTTATCTCCAGATATCCCTAAGAAATCCCTAAGTCACGTGCCTTTACACAGAACTGATGTGAAACTGGCAAGTTGTTGCAGTGACAGTATTCCAGTGCTAGATCAAGTTAATGTTAGGGTGGAATATATTACTTGCCAAGAACAAAGTCTCCCTGATGGAAGAAATTGGCTTCAGAAGATACGGTTAAAGTGGGCCGAGTTATTTACTGTGGGGATCAGTAAGAGTGAAGCTGACATTGAGGATATGCTAAGAGAGCACAAAGTGGTCTTTGACCAAGGAGAAACAAATGATGAAATTTGGCATCACTAGTTTGAAGTCATGATAAACGACAATGCACAGTCGACATTTTTCAAGGACAGGCAAGTGCCTCATGCACAGTTAGAAGCAGTAAGTAAAGAGCTGGATTGAATAAAAAGAACAGGACAATTAAAAAGGTGAAGAGCAGTGAATGGGCCATACCCATTGTGGTGGTTCAAAAACGCAGATGGGTCCATTCCGATTTGTGGCAATTATAAGCAAATGGTAAACACAGTGATTAAAAATACTTAGCTACTGTCTACCAGTAAAGATTTGTTTTCTACTTTAGACAATGGAATTGTGTTCAGTAAGATACGTTTGTCAAATGCACATTTGCAATTAGAATTGACTGATAAGAGCAAGGAATTGCTTACTAAACATACACACAAAAGGTTGTACCAGTACGAAAGGTTACCTATTTGAGGTGTTGACTGTGCCTGCAGTGCTCTGGAGCATCGTGGACCAGGTACAAAGTGGAATGAGAGGAGTGCTGATTCTTAGGTGACATTCTGATTATTAGCAGGACAGAGAAAGAGCACATTGTGAGACTGAATTAAATCCAAGATGTCTTCAAGAAAAGAAAAGCAAAACAGCCCAAGTGTTGCTTTATGGTGCCAAGTGTAATATACCTGGGTCACCAAATAGACAGTGAAGGTAGCCACCCAACGCAGGAGAAGGTTAAGAGGATTTTGAAAGCAAAGAGATCGGAAAACAAAGAAGAACATAGAACTTGCGGAGGGCCTGTTATGTATTATTCTGAGTTTATTCCCGACGTAGCTAATAGATTCGTTTCACAGCATCAACTGCTCAAAAATTGAATAAAAGGGAGTGGGCTGTGGAGTGTCAGGAGCATTTGAAAGGGTGGCACATGGCGCAGTGGTTAGCACTGGGACTACGGCACTGAGGACCTAGGTTCGAATCCCGGCCCTGGGTCACTGTTTGTGTGGAGTTTGCACATTCACCCCCACAACCCAAAGATGTGCATGATAGGTGAATTGGCAATGCTAAATTGCCCCTTAATTGAAAAAAAAATTGGGTACTCTAAATTTATTTTTAAAAAGAAAGCATTTGAAGTAGTAAAGAAAGTATTAACTAGTGATGCTGCCTTGACCCACAAGGGTCCAAGAAACAAGTGGTTTTAGAGTGCAATGCCCCAGCACTACAGGTTGGTTGTCAGGCAACCACCATTTCCAACAAATCTGACTCGCTCCCCATGACATTAAATTGCATTATCATTGTTAAACTCCTTGCCATCATCATTCCGAGGATCACCTTTGACCAAAACATTATCTGGACCAATCATATAAGCACAAACGCAGGATAGTGTCTGTGTATTCCATGGTGAATGATTCGCCCATGACTCCCCAATGTCTGTCCGCCATCTACAAAGCACAAGTCAGGAGAGTGATGAAATACTCACCTCTTGCCTGGACGAGTGCAGCTCCAACAACTCTCGAGGAGTTCCATGCCATCCAGGACAGAGCAGTCTGCTTGAACTGCACTTCATCAACCACCTTAAACGTCTCCATCACCGGTGCACAGCGGCAGCAGTGTGTACCATCTACAAGGTGCAATGCAGCAACTTCTCAAAGCTTCAACAGTGCCTTCCAAACCTATAACGTCCGCCGCATGGCCCAATAGGGACATGGGAACAGCACCACCTGCTGGCTCCCCTCCCACCCACAACCATCCTGGCTTGGAGCTATATCACTGTTCCTTCATTGTTGCTGGGTCAAAAACAGAGTACGATGGGTGTACCTACACCATAAAGATGACAACATTGGGAGAAGGCAGCTCACCAACACCTTCTTGAGATTAGGGATGGAAAATAAATGTTGGATTGTCAGTGGCGCCAACATCCCGTGAACGAATAAAATAAATTTACCAGTTGAGGAAAAGTCACTCCTGTGCCTCATCAGTCTTTTGTTACAGTTTGACAAAGATAACAATATGCATCAGACTACACAGTGATATCATATGAGATACTAAGCTAAATACAATGAGTAGCATACTCAGTGTGCAATTAGACCATGAAATTAACAAACACATCAGGATGGCTAAAGCAATATACAGTAGGGAACCAACAAGACCTGAATCTGAAAACAGACTGCAATTGAGCACTAGCTCACCAAAACTGGATGCAGGCCAGGATTATGGTCTGCACCTCAAAGTGGAAGCCTTTACTTCCGAAATTTAAAAGTTGTTTTTATGCCAAGTTTTCCTGCTGGATTTTAATGGTAGCCATCAAGACGTGACCCTTGTGACATCGATGCCAGACATTGGCATGTAAAATAGGACTCTTCTATTTAACCGCATGAACTTCAGTGGAGTCTTTGGTGGAGGCTGAGGGCAGATACATCACCATGGCGAATTACACTGGTCAAATTTCTCCTCAACATTGGATATTCCTACATTAGAAACAATTTCCACTCAAACACTTCCTTCTACATCTCTTGATATCTGTTCATTTCACGAGTCTATGTTCTCCTGAAAATTTCTACCATCCACTTCACTATTTACTCCATTTCTAATGTTGCGGAGTACTAATTGTTCAAAAAGTTTAGTCTTAATTATACATAAATATTTGGAATCGGTAGAGCTTTTAGGTTTTCATTCTGATTGCTGAAGCTACTTTGAAGTTGGTAATACGTTGCATCTTGCTGAGAGCGGAATTTCACTGTGTGACCTGCACCCTTCAACTCAAAATGTTTCCGCACTGTGACTTGCGGGAAGTGTGACGAGGGATCTCGGTAAATGGTGGAACCAACATAGTTTCTCCTTAACCAATGACATTTAAGCATTGAGAAGTAAAGCGAGGAATGACTGAGAACATGGGTGAATTAGGCAAAATAGGTACAGAAAGAGAGATTTTTTAAAAAGGGACAGAAAGATTGGGTTGTGAGCAGATGCCCGTAATGATCTCAACACAAGAATTTGCAATTATATTGCGTCTTTAATGTAGAAAATGTCCCAAGCCACATTGTAGAAGTCATACAAAAAAGTGACTGCTGAGTCAAAGAAGGATATTAGGAGGGGTGACCTAAAATTTAGTGAAAGGGGTTAAAGGAGGGATCAGGAGCCATTGCAGGTCTGTGAGGATAAGAATGATGGGTAAACAGGAAGTGATTCAGATAAAGGCAGCAAAGCATTAGTTTAGTTGAAGTGTATTGAGAATGGAGGATGGGAGATTAACGAGAAATGCATTGGAATAGTTGAATTGGAGGTGACAAAGGCATGGATGAGGGTTTCCGAGCTAGCGATGTTTTCGAGGTAAAAGTGGGCAGTTCCTAATAGCGAAGATGGAAGTTAAAAGCTCAGCAAGGGACCTATTATAAAACTGAAGTTTGAACTCGTCTTGTCCATTCTGAGGTGGTGGCCAATGCAGGAGGACAGAGCTGGGAGTCAGGGCACAATGCAATGGGGTTTTTCAGTTGATTAGACTTAAATAAAATTGATTCCAGGCATTATTGCCCACAATAGGAAGCATATGACTGAGAAGCTAATGTAAAAGAAATTAAAAATAGCTGAAAAATGTGTTGCATTTCACTTCAAAAGGTCCAATAAAAATATTTTTTTTTACCAGTTCACCTTGACAAAACCTAACGTTGCTTAATAGATTGAGAGCAGACTTCCGGGTGCGGCGATGACCAGCTGAGTCGCACGTTTCGGCAGCTCCCGGTGAAACGGACTTTTGGGCTCTTGATAGGAGCCCCAAAGGCAATTTTGATGGCTAAAAACACTGTGCGGTAAACCAGAAGGGAATCCCCCCCGGATACGGATGAAAAAAGGAGGAGAAAGTGGCCGGATTGCAGTGGATCCTTTAGAACAGCGGCAAGGAAGGCAAGCAAAAACCAAGATGGCGTCGGAAGGTGGCAGTTTAACATGGGGCCCTGAACAACAAGAGTTCTTGAAATGCTGTGTGGAAGAGCTCAAAAAGGAAATGAAGAAAGAGCTGTTGGCCCCGATACTACAGGCGATCGAAGGGCTAAAGGAGGAACAAAAGACCCAGGAGCGGGAGCTTCGGGTCGTGAAGGCAAAGGCAGCTGAGAATGAGGACGACATACAGGGCCTGGTGGTGAAGACGGAGACGCATGAGGCACATCAGAAACGATGTGTGGAAAGGTTGGAGGCACTGGAGAACAACGCAAGGAGGAACAACCTGAGGATTCTTGGTCTTCCTGAAGGTGCGGAGGGAGCGGACGTCGGGGCATATGTGAGCACGATGCTGCACTCGTTAATGGGAGCGGAGGCCCCGGCGGGTCCGTTGGAGGTGGAGGGAGCATACCAAGTGATGGCGCGAGGACCGAGAGCAGGAGAAATTCCCAGAGCCATAGTGGTGAGATTCCTCCGCTTTAAGGATAGAGAAATGGTCCTTAGATGGGCAAAGAAAACTCGGAGCAGTAAATGGGAGAACGCGGTGATCCGCGTTTATCAAGACTGGAGTGCGGAGGTGGCGAGAAGGAGGGCGAGCTTTAATCGGGCCAAGGCGGTGCTTCATAAAAAGAAGATAAAATTTGGAATGCTGCAACCGGCAAGACTGTGGGTCACATATCGAGGGAGGCACCACTACTTTGAGACGGCGGATGAAGCGTGGACTTTTATTGTGGAAGAAAAACTGGAATGAGCGGGTTATTAAAAAGAACGTTTGAACAAAGTGGTGGGGCGAATGTGGGGGGCGAAGAGGGGGGTTAAAAAGGGGGGAAAAGAGGAGTTTTATGTACTAATCCTGCGATGTGGTAACTTTTCTCTCTTCCACAGGTGGTGATGGGGGGAGGAGGGGAGGTGGAGGAGATGGGGCGTTGGCCATTGGGGGCGGGGCCAAGGGAGAAGCGCGGGCTTGGTTCCCGCGCTATGATAATCATGGCGGGAATAGAGAAGCAGGAAGGAGGGGGCGTCGCACGGTGCGAGCCGAGGTCACGGGGGGAAGCCGAGGTCGGCTAGAGTTTGCTGACTTCTGGGAGCAACATGGGGGGAGTAATTACGCTAGCGGGGGATCTAGCGGGGGGGAGTGGGAGGGGGGAATTACTGGGTTGATGCTGCTGGGAAGAGGGGGGAGCTGGTATGGGAGGGGATGGGCGGGGGGGCACCGCCTGGGGGAGATACAGCTGCGTGGGAACCGGGTGAGGAGCTGGAAAAAGGGGATGGCTAATCGACAAGGGGGGGGGTAGGAAGCCCCCCAACCCGGCTGATCACGTGGAACGTGAGAGGGCTGAACGGGCCGATAAAGAGGGCACGGGTACTCGCACACCTTAAGAAACTTAAGGCAGATGTGGTTATGTTACAGGAAACGCACCTGAAACTGATAGACCAGGTTAGGCTACGCAAAGGATGGGTGGGGCAGGTGTTCCATTCGGGGCTAGATGCGAAAAACAGGGGGGTGGCTATATTAGTGGGGAAGCGGGTAATATTCGAGGCAAAGACTATAGTGGCGGATAACGGGGGCAGATACGTGATGGTAAGTGGCAAACTACAGGGGGAGACGGTGGTTTTGGTAAACGTATATGCCCCGAACTGGGATGATGCCAATGTTCTGAGGCGGATGCTAGGACGCATTCCGGACCTAGAGATGGGAAAGCTGAGAATGGGGGGAGATTTTAATACGGTGTTGGAACCAGGGCTGGATAGGTCGAAGTCCAGGACTGGAAGGAGGCCGGCAGCAGCCAAGGTACTTAAAGATTTTATGGAGCAGATGGGAGGTGTAGACCCGTGGAGATTTAGCAGACCTAGGAGTAAGGAGTTCTCGTTTTTCTCCTATGTCCATAAAGTCTACTCGCGAATAGACTTTTTTGTGCTGGGAAGGGCGTTGATCCCGAAGGTGAGGGGAACGGAGTATACGGCTATAGCCATTTCGGATCACGCTCCACACTGGGTAGACTTGGAGATAGGGGAGGAAACAGGAGGGCGCCTACCCTGGAGAATGGACATGGGACTAATGGCAGATGAGGGGGTGTGTCTAAGGGTGAGGGGGTGCATTGAAAAGTACCTGGAACTCAATGATAATGGGGAGGTCCAGGTGGGAGTGGTCTGGGAGGCGTTGAAGGCGGTGGTTAGAGGGGAGCTGATATCAATAAGGGCACATAAAGGGAAGCAGGAGAGTAAGGAATGGGAGCGGTTGCTGCAAGAACTTTTGAGGGTGGACAGACAATATGTGGAAGCACCGGAGGAGGGACTGTACAGGGAAAGGCAAAGGCTACATGTAGAATTTGACTTGCTGACTACGGGCACTGCAGAGGCACAATGGAGGAAGGCACAGGGTGTACAGTACGAATATGGGGAGAAGGCGAGCAGGTTGCTGGCACACCAATTGAGGAAAAGGGGAGCAGCGAGGGAAATAGGGGGAGTGAGGGATGAGGAAGGAGAGATGGAGCGGGGAGCGGAGAGAGTGAATGGAGTGTTCAAGACATTTTATAAAAAATTATATGAAGCTCAACCCCCGGATGGGAGGGAGAGAATGATGGGCTTCTTGGATCGGCTGGAATTTCCCAAGGTGGAAGAGCAGGAAAGGGTGGGACTGGGAGCACAGATCGAGGTAGAAGAAGTGGTGGAAGGAATTAGGAGCATGCAGGCGGGAAAGGCCCCGGGACCGGATGGATTCCCAGTCGAATTCTATAGAAAATATGTGGACTTGCTCGCCCCGGTATTGACGAGGACCTTTAATGAGGCAAAGGAAAGGGGACAACTGCCCCCGACTATGTCTGAAGCAACGATATCGCTTCTCTTAAAGAAGGAAAAGGACCCGCTACAATGCGGGTCCTATAGGCCTATTTCCCTCCTAAATGTAGATGCCAAGATCCTGGCCAAGGTAATGGCAATGAGAATAGAGGAATGTGTTCCGGGGGTGGTCCATGAGGACCAAACTGGGTTTGTGAAGGGGAGACAGCTGAACACGAATATACGGAGGCTGTTAGGGGTAATGATGATGGCCCCACCAGAGGGGGAAACAGAGATAGTAGTGGCGATGGATGCCGAGAAAGCATTTGATAGAGTGGAGTGGGATTATTTGTGGGAGGTGTTGAGGAGATTTGGTTTTGGAGAGGGGTATGTTAGATGGGTGCAGCTGTTGTATAGGGCCCCGATGGCGAGCGTGGTCACGAATGGACGGGAATCTGCATATGTTCGGCTCCATAGAGGGACAAGGAGGGATGCCCTCTGTCCCCATTATTGTTTGCACTGGCGATTGAGCCCCTGGCGATAGCGTTGAGGGGTTCCAAGAAGTGGAGGGGAGTACTTAGAGGAGGAGAAGAGCACCGGGTATCTTTGTATGCGGACGATTTGCTACTATACGTGGCAGACCCGGCGGAGGGGATGCCAGAAATAATGCGGATACTTGGGGAGTTTGGGGATTTTTCAGGGTATAAATTGAACATGGGGAAAAGTGAGTTGTTTGTGGTGCATCCAGGGGAGCAGAGTAGAGAAATAGAGGACCTACCGTTGAGGAAGGTAACAAGGGACTTTCGTTACCTGGGGATCCAGATAGCCAAGAATTGGGGCACATTGCATAGGTTAAATTTAACGCGGTTGGTGGAACAAATGGAGGAGGATTTCAAGAGATGGGATATGGTATCCCTGTCACTGGCAGGGAGGGTGCAGGCGGTTAAGATGGTGGTCCTCCCGAGATTCCTCTTTGTGTTTCAGTGCCTCCCGGTGGTGATCACGAAGGCTTTTTTTAAAAGGATTGAAAAGAGCATCATGGGTTTTGTGTGGGCCGGGAAGACCCCGAGAGTGAGGAAGGGATTCTTACAGCGTAGCAGGGATGGGGGGGGCTGGCACTACCGAGCCTAAGTGAGTATTATTGGGCCGCTAATATTTCAATGGTGAGTAAGTGGATGGGAGAGGAGGAGGGAGCGGCGTGGAAGAGATTAGAGAGGGCGTCCTGTAGGGGGACTAGCCTACAGGCTATGGTGACAGCCCCATTGCCGTTCTCACCGAGGAACTACACCACAAGCCCGGTGGTGGTGGCTACACTGAAGATTTGGGGACAGTGGAGACGGCATAGGGGAAAGACTGGAGCCTTGGGGGGGTCCCCGATAAGAAACAACCATAGGTTTGCCCCGGGGGGAATGGATGGGGGATATGGAATGTGGCAAAGAGCAGGAATAACGCAACTGAAAGATCTGTTTGTGGATGGGAAGTTCGCGAGTCTGGGAGCGCTGACCGAGAAATATGGGTTGCCCCAAGGGAATGCATTCAGATATATGCAACTGAGGGCTTTTGCGAGGCAACAGGTGAGGGAATTCCCGCAGCTCCCGACACAAGAGGTGCAGGACAGAGTGATCTCAAAGACATGGGTGGGGGATGGTAAGGTGTCAGATATATATAGGGAAATGAGGGACGAAGGGGAGACTATGGTAGATGAACTAAAAGGGAAATGGGAAGAAGAGCTGGGGGAGGAGATCGAGGAGGGGCTGTGGGCAGATGCCCTAAGCAGGGTAAACTCGTCGTCCTCGTGTGCCAAGCTAAGCCTGATTCAGTTTAAGGTATTACACAGGGCGCATATGACTGGAGCACGACTCAGTAAATTTTTGGGGGTGGAGGATAGGTGTGCGAGGTGCTCGAGAAGCCCAGCGAATCATACCCATATGTTTTGGTCATGCCCGGCACTACAGGGGTTTTGGATGGGGGTGACAAATGTGCTTTCAAAAGTAGTGGGGGTCCGGGTCGAACCAAGTTGGGGGTTGGCTATATTTGGGGTTGCACAAGAGCCGGGAATGCAGGAGGCGAGAGAGGCCGATGTTTTGGCCTTTGCGTCCCTAGTAGCCCGGCGCAGGATATTGTTAATGTGGAAAGAAGCCAAGCTCCCGGGGGTGGAGACCTGGATAAATGACATGGCAGGGTTTATAAAGCTAGAGCGGATTAAGTTCGTTCTAAGGGGGTCGGCTCAAGGGTTCACCAGGCAGTGGCAACCGTTCGTCGAAGACCTCGCAGATAGATAGATGGAATGGAAAAAAGAAGGCAGCAGCAGCAGCCCAGGATCGGGGGGGGGGGGGGGGGGGGGGGGGGGGAACCAGAAGGACTCTCAGGGTTGTTAACATATACTGTATAATATGTATAGGTCGTTGCTACAGATAATTATATATTGGATTGTTAAATTATATTTTTGGAGAGTGTTACTTGTGACAAGGCAGTTGCCAATTAGGGTTAGTTTTCATTTTTGTTATTTATTATTTATTCATTTTTTGTTTATAAAATAGGTCATTGTTATTTGTGTTGTTATAATATTGTGTAAAGGATGCACAATGTACTGTGTTGGTTGACCAAAAATTTTCAATAAAATATTTATTTTTTAAAAAAAATAGATTGAGAGCATGATATTTGGCTGAACCTTGCTGGAGAAATCTGTGTGTTATTGATACACGCCAATATTAATCAGCCAGCAAATTCAAGGGTTGAGGAAATACACCATGAGTTGTGAATCTTGCTGGATTTACACAATAATTACCTATTAAACTCTCCACAGAAAATTGGGTCTAATAATAAACAGCATGAATAGCTATTCACAATAGGATAATTGTATAATGCCAATCAATCTCTCTGGCCCAGAAATGGAAAAAAAGAAGCTTTGGAGACTTATTCTTTCAGATGGTAAATTACTCTTGGAGATGTTAAATTGTAATTTTCTTTATTCTTTCATGGGTTGTGGACTTCATTGAGAAGGCCAGCATTTATTTCCCATCCCTAATTGCCCTCGAGAAGGTGAAGGTGCACCTCCTTTTTGAACTGCTGAAGTCCTTGTGGTTTAGATAAATAGTAACTGATGGTCACTGGTGACAGCCTGGATGTCGATGATAGGGGATTCAGTGATGGTAAATGCATTGAATTTCATGAGGAGGTGACTAGATTTTCTCTTGTCAGAGGTGATCATTGCCTGGCACTTGTGGCGTGAACTTTTACCTGCTACTTATCAGCCCAAACCTGAATGCTGTCCAGCTTTTGCTGACTGCGGATATGGACTGGTTCAATCTGAGCAATTGAGAATGATTAAAAGCAAACATCTGCACTTCTAACCTTATGGTGGAAGGAAGGTCATTAATGAAGCAACTTGGCGCAGCACAGTGGCTCAGTGGTTAGGACTGCTGCCTCATGGCACCGAGGTTCGAGTTTGCACATTCTCCCCGTGTTTGCGCGGGTCTCGCCCCCACAACCCAAAGATGTGCAGGATAGGTGGATTGGCCACGCTAAATTGCCCCCGTAATTGGAAAAAATGAATTGGGTACTCGAAATTTATTTTTTTTAATTAATAAATAATGAAGCAACTTAAGATGTTTGGGCCTAGGACACCACGGTAGCACAGTGGTTAGCACTGTTGCTTCACAGCATCAGGGTCTCAGGTTCGATACCTGGCTTGGGTCACTGTCTGTGCGGAGTCTACACGTTCTCCCCATGTCTGTGTGAGTTTCCTCCGGGTGCTCCGGTTTCCTCCCACAAGTCCTGAAAGACGTGCTGTTAGGTAATTTGGACATTCTGAATTCTCCCTCGGTGTACCCGAACAGGTGCTGGAATGTGGCGACTAGAGGCTTTGCACAGTAACTTCATTGCAGTGTTAATGTAAGCCTACCTGTGACAATTAAGATTAAGAAAGAACTCTACTGTGAAGTCCTGTGTGTGAGATGATAGATCTCCAACAACAACCATTTTCTTTTTAAAAATAAATTTAGAGTACCCAATTATTTTTTCCAATTAAGGGGCAATGTAGCGTAGCCAATTCACCTATCCTGCACATCTTTAGGTTGTGGGGGTGAAACCCACGCAGACACGGGGAGAATGTGCAAACTCCACACGGACAGTGACCCAGGGCCGGGATTCGAATCCGGGTCCTCAGCGCCGTAGGCAGCAATGCTAACCATTGTGCTGCCCAGCAACCATTTTCTTTTGTACTAGGTTAAACCCCAACCATTGGAGAGCTTTCCCTTGATCTCCATGACTTGATGCCACACTCAGTCAAATGTCAAGGGCAGTCACATCAATCAGGCAGCACCACATTATTACATAAAGAAGGTCACTGATGTTCTATTGCAGGCTTTGTCCAACCTTTTTGCTCGTGGGGGCCATATTTGCATATTTCTTTCACACAGGGGGCCCTCAGCAACTGTCGGAAAAATAACGTTTGGTGCAACAATAAACTGAATTTCAAAAAGATGTTGCAGTTTTAAGGACAGAAACAATTGCTGAACAAATGTAAAGCAATGTCATTGCAATAAATTGCTGAGTTAAAAAGAGTAAGCAATAAAAATGACCAGAATGTTGGAAGATCAGTGTATGTGTAGTGGTGAGAGTGAGTGACGAAACTGAGACTAGGCGTAAGGCAGACTCACAGTCGCCCCCATTCACTCACTCCCTCCTTCCCTCAGTCCCTCCCTCACTCAGTCCCTCCCTCACTCAGTCCCTCCCTCACTCAGTCCCTCCCTCACTCAGTCCCTCCCTCCCTCCCACACTCCCACACTCCCACACACCCACACACCCACACACACTCCCTCCCTCCCTCCCACACAGTAGCGCACAAAGACTCACGAGAGACGAATAGAGATGAAGTTGATGCGGCTTTATTAAGCGTGACTTGTTCCCCACAGTTCAGTAGCTGACTGGCCGGCGAGGGAGAACTCCAGGTTCTTATACTCCGCCTTCAGGGCGGAGCTAGAGGTCAACAGCCAACCAGGACCCGGGATCTGTCAGCCAATGACATCACGGCTTCACAGTCCCACATGACCCCTAATGCATACTACCACATTCACCCCTTGGTAAAAATGAACCCGGCGGGGTGATGCTTCGTATGGTGGTAAGGGTTTACAAGGCTGGTCCTGGGAGGAAAACCTTTGCATGTACAGAGGTTTTTTTTTTTGTTTTGAACTATTTACATTAAAAGGGGGAAAAAGGAAAACGTTCTCGTTACAGTCCACAATATAGTAGTGTTACATTGATGTCACAAGTCGGTCGGGCGGTCTGGTCGTCCTCGTCGATCGCCTCGGCCCCGATGGTGGTGCTTGTTCCCGTGTTGTCGTCTCCGGGAGCCTTACGGTTTCTGCTTCCGGTTCACTTCTGGTCGGACCTGGGAGGAGGACCGATCCCCCCGGGAAGGGGGCGCTCGCGGGGTGCGTCGGTGGCAGGGAGGGGGTGATTGGTTTTGGGGGGGGGTGTGTGTTGCCGGCGGGCGCCAGATCTCGCAGGGAGACCGTGTCCTGTCGGCCGTCGGGGTACTCCACGTAAGCGTACTGCGGGTTCGCGTGGAGGAGGCGAACCCTCTCGACCAACGGGTCCGACTTGTGCGTCCACACATGTTTTCGGAGCAGGATGGGTCCTGGGACCGCCAGCCAGGTCGGCAGCGATGTTCCAGAGGAGGACTTCCTGGGGAAGACAAGGAGGCGCTCATGAGGCGTTTGGTTAGTGCTAGTACACAGTAGCGACCGGATGGAGTGGAGAGCGTCCGGGAGGACCTCCTGCCACCGTGAAACTGGAAGGTCCCTGGACCGTAGGGCCAGTAGGACGGTCTTCCAGACCGTGCCGTTCTCCCTCTCTACTTGCCCGTTCCCCCGGGGGTTGTAGCTGGTCGTCCTGCTCGAGGCTATACCGTTGCTGAGCAGGAACTGGCGCAGCTCGTCACTCATAAAGGAGGACCCCCTGTCGCTGTGGACGTATGCGGGGCAACCGAACAGTGTGAATATGGTGTTAAGGGCTTTAATGACTGTGGCCGCTTTCATGTCAGAGCAGGGGATGGCGAAGGGGAAACGGGAGTACTCGTCCACCACGTTCAGGAAGTATATGTTGCGGTCGGTGGAGGGGAGGGGCCCTTTGAAATCCAGACCAAGGCGTTCAATGGGACGGGAAGCCTTGATCAGGTGCGCACCATCCGGCCTGAAAAAGTGCGGTTTGCACTCTGCGCAGATGTGGCAGTTCCTTGTGACTGTACGGACCTCCTCCACAGAGTAGGGGAGGTTGCGGGACTTTATAAAGTGGTAGAACCGAGTGACCCCCGGGTGGCAGAGGTCCTCGTGGAGGGTTTGGAGGCGGCCAATTTGTGCGTTGGCACATGTGCCGCGGGATAGGGCGTCGGACGGCTCGTTCAGCTTTCCGGGACGATACATGATCTCATAGTTGAAGGTGGAGAGCTCGATCCTCCACCTTAAGATCTTGTCGTTCTTAATTTTGCCCCGCTGTGCATTATCGAACATGAAGGCTACCGACCGTTGGTCCGTGAGGAGAGTGAATCTCCTGCCGGCCAGGTAATGCCTCCAATGTCGCACAACTTCCACTATGGCTTGGGCTTCCTTTTCCACTGAGGAGTGGCGGATTTCTTAAGCGTGGAGGGTTCGGGAGAAAAAGGCCACGGGCCTGCCCGCTTGGTTAAGGGTGGCCGCTAGAGCTACATCGGAGGCGTCGCTCTCGACCTGGAAGGGGAGGGACTCGTCGATGGCGCGCATCGTGGCCTTTGCGATATCCGCTTTGATGCGGCTGAAGGCCTGGCAAGCCTCTGTCGACAGGGGGAAGGTCGTGGTCTGTATTAGGGGGCGGGCCTTGACTGCGTACTGGGGGACCCACTGGGCGTAATATGAAAAAAACCCCAGGCAGCGTTTTAGGGCTTTTGAGCAGTGCGGGAGGGGAAATTCCATGAGGGGGCGCATGCGTTCGGGGTCGGGGCCTATTATCCCATTGCGCACTACATATCCCAAGATGGCTAGCCAGTTTGTGCTAAACACGCACTTGTCCTCGTTGTATGTGAGGTTCAAGGCTTTAGCGGTCTGGAGGAACTTTTGGAGGTTGGCGTCGTGGTCCTGCTGATCGTGGCCGCAGATGGTCACGTTGTCGAGGTACGAGAACGTGGCCTGCAACCCGTGTTGATCAACCATTCGGTCCATCTCTCGTTGGAAGACCGAGACCCCGTTTGTGACGCCAAATGGGACCCTTAGGAAGTGGTATAATCGCCCGTCTGCCTCGAAGGCTGTGTACTTGCGGTCACTTGGGCGGATGGGGAGTTGATGGTAGGCGGACTTGAGGTCCACGGTGGAGAAGACTTTATATTGGGCAATCCGATTGACCATGTCGGATATGCAGGGGAGAGGGTACGCATCTAGTTGTGTGTACCTGTTGATGGTCTGGCTATAGTCTATGACCATCCTTTGCTTCTCCCCTGTCTTTACTACTACCACCTGTGCTCTCCAGGGACTGTTGCTGGCCTGGATTATGCCTTCCTTCAGTAGCCGCTGGACTTCGGACCGACTGAATGTCCGGTCCTGGGCGCTGTACCGTCTGCTCCTAGTGGCGACGGGTTTGCAATCCGGGGTGAGGTTTGCAAACAAGGATGGGGGCTCAACCTTGAGGGTTGAGAGGCCGCAGATAGTGAGTGGGGGTATTGGGCCGCTGAATTGAAACGTTAGGCTCTGCAGGTTGCACTGGAAATCTAATCCCAGTAATATGGGCGCGCAGAGTTGGGGAAGGACGTAGAGCCTGTAGTTTTTAAACTCCCTCCCTTGCACCGTTAGGGTCACTATGCAGAAGCCTTTAATCTGTCCGGAGTGGGATCCTGCAGCTAGGGAAATCTTTTGCGCACTGGGACGGATGGTCAAAAAACAGCGTTTTACCGTGTCGGGGTGGATGAAGCTTTCCGTGCTCCCGGAGTCGACCAGGCATGGTGTCTCGTGCCCATTTATCAGCACCGTTGTCGTCGTCTGGAGTGTCCGGGCCCGTGCTTGGTCCAGCGTCATTGAGGCCAGACGTGATCGTAGTGTTTGAGTTTCTTCCTTGAACCCCGTGGAGCCGTCAACACTGGGGTCCGTTGTTGCCGTCCAAGATGGCGGCGGGGGTGAACAAAATGGCCACCCCCATGCATCGCACATGGCTGGGGGGTCACAAGATGGCGGCGGGGGTGGACAAAATGGCCGTCCCCATGCGTCGCACAGGTCTGGGGGATCCCAAGATCGCGGCGTCCCTCCTCCCCTCGTGGTGGCCGGGACCCAAAATGGCGGCGCCTGCGGGTCGCACATGGGGCGCTGGGGAGCGTCAGAAACGTGCAGATCGCCTTGTTCTCCGGGGACAGCGGTAGTCGGGACCCAAACTGGTTGTGCCTGCGGGTCGTACATGAGGCGCTGGACAGCGGTGGCCGGGACCCAAACTGGTTGCGCCTGCGGGTCGTACATGGGGCGCTGGGGGGGGGGGTTGGGGAGCATTAGAAGCGCGCAGGAATCCTTGTTCGCCGGGGACCGCGGCGACCTCCCGGGACCGGCACACAGCCGCGAAATGGCCCTTTTTCCCGCAGCTCTTACAAGTCGCTGCGCGGGCCGGGCAGCGCTGCCGGGGGTGTTTCGCCTGGCCGCAGAAATAGCAGCGGGCTCCCCCGGGACGACTTGGCGTCTGAACCGCGCAACCTGTGGGGTGGGGGGGAGGGGGGGGTTTGTCGCGATGGGGGTCCACGGAGCCCAAGGGGCTGCCGCGCGGTCGGGGCTGTACGCGCGGGCGTTTCGCGGGGCCACATCAAGTGAGGCTGCAAGGGCTCGTGCCTCTGAGAGTCCTAGCGACTCTTTTTCTAAAAGTCTTTGGCGGATTTGGGAAGAGTTCATACCAGCCACAAAAGCATCACGCATCAACATGTCCGTGTGTTCCATCGCGTTTACTGGCGGGCAGCTGCAGGCCCGTCCCAAAATTAGTAGCGCGGCGTAGAAATCATCTATCGATCTCCGGGACTTTGCCGTCTCGTTGCGAGTTGGTAGCGTGCGTAGATCTGGTTCACTGGGCGAACATAGATGCTTTTTAGTGCTGCGAACGCCGTCTGGTAATCCTCTGCGTCTTCGATGAGAGGGAAAATTTCCGGGCTTACCCTCGAGTGCAGGACCTGTAGTTTCTGGTCTTCTGTGACCCGGCCGGGGGCCATTCTGAGGTAGGCCTCGAAACAAGTCTGCCAGTGTTTGAAAACTGCTGCTGAGTTCACTGCGTTGGGGCTGATCCTCAGGCATTCCGGGATGATCCTGAGCTCCATAGTTCTTTTAAGCACGCTTAATAAATTGTAGCGCACAATGTGTGCTTTATTAAGCGTGACTTGTTCCCCGCAGTTCAGTAGCTGACTGGCCTGCGGGGGAGAACTCCAGGTTCTTATACTCCGCCTTCAGGGCGGAGCTAGAGGTCAACAGCCAACCAGGACCCGGGATCTGTCAGCCAATGACATCACGGCTTCACAGTCCCACATGACCCCTAATGCATACTACCACACACACACACTCCCTCCCACACACACACACACACACTCCATCCCCCACACAGAGACTCCCTCCCACACAAACACTCCCTCCCACACACACACACTCCCTCCCACACACACACACTCCCTCCCACACACACACACTCCCTCCCACACACACACACACACACACACTCCCTCCCACACACACACATACACACACTCCCTCCCTCCCACACACACTCCCTCCCCCCCACAAACACACACTCCCTCCCACACACACACACACACTCCCTCCCCCCCACACACGCACTCCCTCCCTCCCCCCCACACACACACTACCTCCCCCCCGCACACACACACTCCCTCCCACACACACACACACTCCCCCCCACACACACACACTCCCACCCACACACACGCACTCCCACCCAAGCGCACGCACTCCCACCCACGCGCCCGCACTCCCTCCCACGCGCCCGCACTCCCTCCCACGCGCACGCCCACCCGCACACGCACGCTCACACGCACGCCCACCCGCACACGCACGCTCACACGCACGCCCACCCGCACACGCGCGCACACGCACGCCCAACCGCACACGCACGCCCAACCGCACACGCACGCCCAACCGCACACGCACGCCCACCCGCACACGCACTCCCACCCGCACACGCACTCCCACACACACTCACTCCCACACACACTCACCCCCACACACACTCACCCCCACACACACTCACCCCCACACACACTCACTCCCACACCACTCACTCCCACACACACTCACTCCCACACACACTCACTCCCACACACACTCACTCCCACACACTCACTCCCACACACACACGCACTCCCCCACCCGCACACACACACTCCCTCCCACACACACACACTCTTTCTCACACACACACACTCCTTCTCCCACACACACACTCCCTCCCACACACACACACTCACTCCCACACACACACACACTCCCTCCCACACACACACACACTCCCTCCCACACACACACACACTCCCTCCCACACACACTCCCCCACCGCACACACACACTCCCTCCCACACACACACACTCTTTCTCCCACACACACACACTCTTTCTCCCACACACACACTCCTTCTCCCACACACACACTCCTTCTCCCACACACACACTCCTTCTCCCACACACACACACTCCCTCCCACAGACACTCACTCATTCACTCACTCCCACACACACACACACACTCCCTCCCATACACACACACACTCCCTCCCACACACCCACACACACACACTCCCTCCCACAAACACACACTCCCTCCCCCACACACACACACACCCACCCTCCCTTCCACACGCACACACTCCCTCCCACACATACACACACTCCCTCCCCCCCCACACAAACACACTCCCTCCCACACACACACCCTCACTCCCACACACACGCTCCCTCCCACACACACTCCCTCCCACACACACACACACACTCCCTCCCCCACACACACACTCCCTCCCACACACACACACTCCCTCCCACACACACACACTCCCTCCCACACACACACACACTCCCTCCCCCCCCACACACACACACTCCCTCCCCCACACACACATTCACTCCCTCCCACCACCCGCACTCACTCACTCACTCACCCACTCACTCCCACCCACGCACACTCAGTCACTCACTCCCACGCGCACGCACTCCCTCCCACGCGCACGCACTCCCTCCCACGCGCACGCACTACCTCCCACGCGCACGCACTGCCTCCCATGCGCGCGCACGCACTCCCTCCCACGCACTCCCTCCCACACGCACGCACTCATTCACTCACTCCCACACACACACAGACTCCCTCCCATACACACACACACTCCCTCCCACACACACACACACACACTCCCTCCCACACACACACACACACTCCCTCCCACACACACACACACACTCCCTCCCACACACACACACACACACTCCCTCCCACACACACACACACTCCCTCCCACACACACACACACACACTCGCTCCCACACACACACACACACTCCCTCCCACACACACACACACACTCCCTCCCACACACACACTCCCTCCCACACACACACACACTCCCTCCCACACACACTCACTCCCACACACACTCCCCCACCGCACACACACACTCTTTCTCCCACACACACACTCCTTCTCCCACACACACACTCCTTCTCCCACACACACACACTCCCTCCCACAGACACTCACTCATTCACTCACTCCCACACACACACACACACTCCCTCCCATACACACACACACTCCCTCCCACACACACACACACACTCCCTCCCACAAACACACACTCCCTCCCCCACACACACACACCCACCCTCCCTTCCACACGCACACACTCCCTCCCACACATACACACACTCCCTCCCCCCCACACAAACACACTCCCTCCCACACACACACACCCTCACTCCCACACACACGCTTCCTCCCACACACACGCTCCCTCCCACACACACACACACACTCCCTCCCCCACACACACACTCCCTCCCACACACACATACTCCCTCCCACACACACACACTCCCTCCCACACACACACACACTCCCTCCCCCCCACACACACACACTCCCTCCCCCACACACACATTCACTCCCTCCCACCACCCGCACTCACTCACTCACTCACCCACGCACTCCCACCCACGCACACTCAGTCACTCACTCCCAAGCGCACGCACTCCCTCCCACGCGCACGCACTCCCTCCCACGCGCACGCACTACCTCCCACGCGCACGCACTGCCTCCCATGCGCGCGCACGCACTCCCTCCCACGCACTCCCTCCCACACGCACGCACTCATTCACTCACTCCCACACACACACAGACTCCCTCCCATACACACACACACTCCCTCCCACACACACACACACACTCCCTCCCACACACACACACACACTCCCTCCCACACACACACACACACTCCCTCCCACACACACACACACACTCCCTCCCACACACACACACACTCCCTCCCACACACACACTCCCTCCCACACACACACTCCCTCCCACACACACACTCCCTCCCACACACACACACACTCCCTCCCACACACACTCACTCCCACACACACTCACTCCCACACACACTCACTCCCACACACACTCCCCCACCGCACACACACACACTCTTTCTCCCACACACACACTCCTTCTCCCACACACACACTCCTTCTCCCACACACACACTCCTTCTCCCACACACACACTCCTTCTCCCACACACACACACTCCCTCCCACAGACACTCACTCATTCACTCACTCCCACACACACACACTCCCTCCCATACACACACACACTCCCTCCCACACACACACACACACACACTCCCTCCCACAAACACACACTCCCTCCCCCCCACACACACACACCCACCCTCCCTTCCACACGCACACACTCCCTCCCACACATACACACACTCCCTCCCCCCCCACACAAACACACTCCCTCCCACACACACACACCCTCACTCCCACACACACACGCTCCCCCCACACACACTCCCTCCCACACACACACACACACTCCCTCCCCCACACACACACTCCCTCCCACACACACACACTCCCTCCCACACACACACACTCACTCCCTCCCCCCCACACACGCACTCCCTCCCTCCCCCCCACACACACACTACCTCCCCCCCGCACACACACACTCCCTCCCACACACACACACACTCCCCCCCACACACACACACTCCCACCCACACACACGCACTCCCACCCAAGCGCACGCACTCCCACCCACGCGCCCGCACTCCCTCCCACGCGCACGCGCGCCCACCCGCACACGCACGCTCACACGCACGCCCACCCGCACACGCACGCTCACACGCACGCCCACCAGCACACGCGCGCACACGCACGCCCAACCGCACACGCACGCCCAACCGCACACGCACGCCCAACCGCACACGCACTCCCACCCGCACACGCACTCCCACCCGCACACGCACTCCCACCCGCACACGCACTCCCACCCGCACACGCACTCCCACCCGCACACGCACTCCCACACACACTCACTCCCACACACACTCACTCCCACACACACTCACTCCCACACACACTCACCCCCACACACACTCACCCCCACACACACTCACTCCCACACCACTTACTCCCACACACACTCACTCCCACACACACTCACTCCCACACACACTCACTCCCACACACACACGCACTCCCCCACCCGCACACACACACTCCCTCCCACACACACACACTCTTTCTCACACACACACACTCCTTCTCCCACACACACACTCCCTCCCACACACACACACTCACTCCCACACACACACACACTCCCTCCCACACACACACTCCCTCCCACACACACACACACTCCCTCCCACACACACTTACTCCCACACACACTCCCCCACCGCACACACACACTCCCTCCCACACACACACACTCTTTCTCCCACACACACACTCCTTCTCCCACACACACACTCCTTCTCCCACACACACACTCCTTCTCCCACACACACACACTCCCTCCCACAGACACTCACTCATTCACTCACTCCCACACACACACACACACTCCCTCCCATACACACACACACTCCCTCCCACACACCCACACACAAACACTCCCTCCCACAAACACACACTCCCTCCCCCACACACACACACACCCACCCTCCCTTCCACACGCACACACTCCCTCCCACACATACACACACTCCCTCCCCCCCCACACAAACACACTCCCTCCCACACACACACACCCTCACTCCCACACACACGCTCCCTCCCACACACACTCCCTCCCACACACACACACACACTCCCTCCCCCACACACACACTCCCTCCCACACACACACACTCCCTCCCACACACACACACTCCCTCCCACACACACACACACTCCATCCCCCCCCACACACACACACTCCCTCCCCCACACACACATTCACTCCCTCCCACCACCCGCACTCACTCACTCACTCACCCACTCACTCACTCCCACCCACGCACACTCAGTCACTCACTCCCACGCGCACGCACTCCCTCCCACGCGCACGCACTCCCTCCCACGCGCACGCACTACCTCCCACGCGCACGCACTGCCTCCCATGCGCGCGCACGCACTCCCTCCCACGCACTCCCTCCCACACGCACGCACTCATTCACTCACTCCCACACACACACAGACTCCCTCCCATACACACACACACTCCCTCCCACACACACACACACACACTCCCTCCCACACACACACACACACTCCCTCCCACACACACACACACACTCCCTCCCACACACACACACACACACTCCCTCCCACACACACACACACTCCCTCCCACACACACACACACACACTCGCTCCCACACACACACACACACTCCCTCCCACACACACACACACACTCCCTCCCACACACACACTCCCTCCCACACACACACACACTCCCTCCCACACACACTCACTCCCACACACACTCCCCCACCGCACACACACACTCTTTCTCCCACACACACACTCCTTCTCCCACACACACACTCCTTCTCCCACACACACACACTCCCTCCCACAGACACTCACTCATTCACTCACTCCCACACACACACACACACTCCCTCCCATACACACACACACTCCCTCCCACACACACACACACACTCCCTCCCACAAACACACACTCCCTCCCCCACACACACACACCCACCCTCCCTTCCACACGCACACACTCCCTCCCACACATACACACACTCCCTCCCCCCCACACAAACACACTCCCTCCCACACACACACACCCTCACTCCCACACACACGCTTCCTCCCACACACACGCTCCCTCCCACACACACACACACACTCCCTCCCCCACACACACACTCCCTCCCACACACACATACTCCCTCCCACACACACACACTCCCTCCCACACACACACACACTCCCTCCCCCCCACACACACACACTCCCTCCCCCACACACACATTCACTCCCTCCCACCACCCGCACTCACTCACTCACTCACCCACGCACTCCCACCCACGCACACTCAGTCACTCACTCCCAAGCGCACGCACTCCCTCCCACGCGCACGCACTCCCTCCCACGCGCACGCACTACCTCCCACGCGCACGCACTGCCTCCCATGCGCGCGCACGCACTCCCTCCCACGCACTCCCTCCCACACGCACGCACTCATTCACTCACTCCCACACACACACAGACTCCCTCCCATACACACACACACTCCCTCCCACACACACACACACACTCCCTCCCACACACACACACACACTCCCTCCCACACACACACACACACTCCCTCCCACACACACACACACACTCCCTCCCACACACACACACACTCCCTCCCACACACACACTCCCTCCCACACACACACTCCCTCCCACACACACACTCCCTCCCACACACACACACACTCCCTCCCACACACACTCACTCCCACACACACTCACTCCCACACACACTCACTCCCACACACACTCCCCCACCGCACACACACACACTCTTTCTCCCACACACACACTCCTTCTCCCACACACACACTCCTTCTCCCACACACACACTCCTTCTCCCACACACACACTCCTTCTCCCACACACACACACTCCCTCCCACAGACACTCACTCATTCACTCACTCCCACACACACACACTCCCTCCCATACACACACACACTCCCTCCCACACACACACACACACACACTCCCTCCCACAAACACACACTCCCTCCCCCCCACACACACACACCCACCCTCCCTTCCACACGCACACACTCCCTCCCACACATACACACACTCCCTCCCCCCCCACACAAACACACTCCCTCCCACACACACACACCCTCACTCCCACACACACACGCTCCCCCCACACACACTCCCTCCCACACACACACACACACTCCCTCCCCCACACACACACTCCCTCCCACACACACACACTCCCTCCCACACACACACACTCACTCCCTCCCCCCCACACACGCACTCCCTCCCTCCCCCCCACACACACACTACCTCCCCCCCGCACACACACACTCCCTCCCACACACACACACACTCCCCCCCACACACACACACTCCCACCCACACACACGCACTCCCACCCAAGCGCACGCACTCCCACCCACGCGCCCGCACTCCCTCCCACGCGCACGCGCGCCCACCCGCACACGCACGCTCACACGCACGCCCACCCGCACACGCACGCTCACACGCACGCCCACCAGCACACGCGCGCACACGCACGCCCAACCGCACACGCACGCCCAACCGCACACGCACGCCCAACCGCACACGCACTCCCACCCGCACACGCACTCCCACCCGCACACGCACTCCCACCCGCACACGCACTCCCACCCGCACACGCACTCCCACCCGCACACGCACTCCCACACACACTCACTCCCACACACACTCACTCCCACACACACTCACTCCCACACACACTCACCCCCACACACACTCACCCCCACACACACTCACTCCCACACCACTTACTCCCACACACACTCACTCCCACACACACTCACTCCCACACACACTCACTCCCACACACACACGCACTCCCCCACCCGCACACACACACTCCCTCCCACACACACACACTCTTTCTCACACACACACACTCCTTCTCCCACACACACACTCCCTCCCACACACACACACTCACTCCCACACACACACACACTCCCTCCCACACACACACTCCCTCCCACACACACACACACTCCCTCCCACACACACTTACTCCCACACACACTCCCCCACCGCACACACACACTCCCTCCCACACACACACACTCTTTCTCCCACACACACACTCCTTCTCCCACACACACACTCCTTCTCCCACACACACACTCCTTCTCCCACACACACACACTCCCTCCCACAGACACTCACTCATTCACTCACTCCCACACACACACACACACTCCCTCCCATACACACACACACTCCCTCCCACACACCCACACACAAACACTCCCTCCCACAAACACACACTCCCTCCCCCACACACACACACACCCACCCTCCCTTCCACACGCACACACTCCCTCCCACACATACACACACTCCCTCCCCCCCCACACAAACACACTCCCTCCCACACACACACACCCTCACTCCCACACACACGCTCCCTCCCACACACACTCCCTCCCACACACACACACACACTCCCTCCCCCACACACACACTCCCTCCCACACACACACACTCCCTCCCACACACACACACTCCCTCCCACACACACACACACTCCATCCCCCCCCACACACACACACTCCCTCCCCCACACACACATTCACTCCCTCCCACCACCCGCACTCACTCACTCACTCACCCACTCACTCACTCCCACCCACGCACACTCAGTCACTCACTCCCACGCGCACGCACTCCCTCCCACGCGTACGCACTCCCTCCCACGCGCACGCACTACCTCCCACGCGCACGCACTGCCTCCCATGCGCGCGCACGCACTCCCTCCCACGCACTCCCTCCCACACGCACGCACTCATTCACTCACTCCCACACACACACAGACTCCCTCCCATACACACACACACTCCCTCCCACACACACACACACACACTCCCTCCCACACACACACACACACTCCCTCCCACACACACACACAGACTCCCTCCCACACACACACACACACTCCCTCCCACACACACACACACTCCCTCCCACACACACACACACACTCCCTCCCACACACACACACACACTCCCTCCCACACACACACTCCCTCCCACACACACACACACTCCCTCCCACACACACTCACTCCCACACACACTCCCCCACCGCACACACACACTCTTTCTCCCACACACACACTCCTTCTCCCACACACACACTCCTTCTCCCACACACACACACTCCCTCCCACAGACACTCACTCATTCACTCACTCCCACACACACACACACACTCCCTCCCATACACACACACACTCCCTCCCACACACACACACACACTCCCTCCCACAAACACACACTCCCTCCCCCACACACACACACAACCACCCTCCCTTCCACACGCACACACTCCCTCCCACACATACACACACTCCCTCCCCCCCACACAAACACACTCCCTCCCACACACACACACCCTCACTCCCACACACACGCTCCCTCCCACACACACACACACACTCCCTCCCCCACACACACACTCCCTCCCACACACACACACTCCCTCCCACACACACACACTCCCTCCCACACACACACACTCCCTCCCACACACACACACTCCCTCCCACACACACACACACTCCCTCCCCCCCACACACACACTCCCTCCCCCACACACACATTCACTCCCTCCCACCACCCGCACTCACTCACTCACTCACCCACGCACTCCCACCCACGCACACTCAGTCACTCACTCCCAAGCGCACGCACTCCCTCCCACGCGCACGCACTCCCTCCCACGCGCACGCACTACCTCCCACGCGCACGCACTGCCTCCCATGCGCGCGCACGCACTCCCTCCCACGCACTCCCTCCCACACGCACGCACTCATTCACTCACTCCCACACACACACAGACTCCCTCCCATACACACACACACTCCCTCCCACACACACACACACACTCCCTCCCACACACACACACACACTCCCTCCCACACACACACACACACTCCCTCCCACACACACACACACACTCCCTCCCACACACACACACACACTCCCTCCCACACACACACACACACTCCCTCCCACACACACACTCCCTCCCACACACACACTCCCTCCCACACACACACACACTCCCTCCCACACACACTCACTCCCACACACACTCCCCCACCGCACACACACACACTCTTTCTCCCACACACACACTCCTTCTCCCACACACACACTCCTTCTCCCACACACACACTCCTTCTCCCACACACACACTCCTTCTCCCACACACACACACTCCCTCCCACAGACACTCACTCATTCACTCACTCCCACACACACACACACTCCCTCCCATACACACACACACTCCCTCCCACACACACACACACACACACACACTCCCTCCCACAAACACACACTCCCTCCCCCCCACACACACACACCCACCCTCCCTTCCACACGCACACACTCCCTCCCACACATACACACACTCCCTCCCCCCCCACACAAACACACTCCCTCCCACACACACACACCCTCACTCCCACACACACACGCTCCCCCCACACACACTCCCTCCCACACACACACACACACTCCCTCCCCCACACACACACTCCCTCCCACACACACACACTCCCTCCCACACACACACACACTCCCTCCCCCCCACACACACACACTCCCTCCCCCACATACACATTCACTCCCTCCCACCACCCGCACTCTCACTCACTCACCCACTCACTCCCACCCACGCACACTCAGTCACTCACTCCCACGCGC
Source organism: Scyliorhinus torazame (assembly GCF_047496885.1). Taxonomy (NCBI): domain Eukaryota; kingdom Metazoa; phylum Chordata; class Chondrichthyes; order Carcharhiniformes; family Scyliorhinidae; genus Scyliorhinus; species Scyliorhinus torazame. Next base: position 204,463,886 of record NC_092712.1, on the reverse strand, counting down.
ACGCACTCCCTCCCACGCGCACGCACTCCCTCCCACGCGCACGCACTCCCTCCCACGCACTCCCTCCCACACGCACGCACTCCCTCCCACGCGCACGCACTCTCTCCCACGCGCACGCACTTCCTCCCACGCGCACGCACTCCCTCCCACGTGCATGCACTCCCTCCCACGCGCGCGCACGCACTGCCACGCGCACGCACTCCCTTCCACGCGCACGCACTCCATCCCACGCGCACGACCGCCCACCCGCACACGCACGCCCACCCGCACATGCACGCCCTCCCACACTCACACTCACTCCCACACTCACACTCACTCCCACACTCACACTCACTCCCACACTCACACTCACTCCCACACTCACTCCCACACACACACTCACTCCCACACACACACTCACTCCCACACACACACTCACTCCCACACACACACTCACTCCCACACACACACTCACTCCCACACACACTTACTCCCACATACACAGTCAGTCACTCAGCCACTCACTCCCTCCCACACACACACTCACTCCCATACTCACTCACTCCCACACACTCACTCACTCCCACACACACACTCACTCCCACACACACACTCACTCCCACACACACACTCACTCCCACACACACACTCACTCCCACACACACTCACTCCCACACACACTCACTCCCACATACACAGTCAGTCACTCAGCCACTCACTCCCTCCCACACACACACTCACTCCCATACTCACTCACTCCCACACACACTCACTCACTCCCACACACTCTCACACTCACACTTACTCACTCCCACACACACACACTCCCACACACACACTCCCACACACTCCCACACATACACACTCGCTCATTTACTTTCCCACACACACACACACTCCCTCACACACACACTCCCTCACACACACACACTCCCACACACACATACTCCCACACACACACACTCCCACACACACACACTCACTCATTTACTTTCCCACACACACACAATCATTCACTCACTCTGACACAGCCACTCATTGAGGCATTCTTTCCCACAAATTCAGTCACTCGCTTTTTCCCACACACCCACTCAGAATTGCAAAATTGTTACGGCTCAGAAGGAGGTCATTTCGCCCATCGTGTCTGCACCGACTCTCCAAATGAACATTATGATTTCCTGCCATCCGCTGCCTTTTCCTCACCCCTGCACATTGTTTCTATTCAAATAATCATCTAACGCTCTCCTAAATGCTGCGATTGAACCAGTCTCCTCCACACCTCCAGACAGTGTATTACAAACCCGAACGTCTCATTGTGTGAAAATAAATTCACATTACATTTGCTTTTTTTGCAAATCACCTTCCACAGAATCTATGGAATCCCTACAGTGCAGAAGGAGGCCATTCAGCCCTTTGAGTCTGCACCGACCCTCTGATCAAGCATCCTACCTCGGCCCACTGCCCCACCGTATCCCCATATCCCACCTAATCTGCACATTTTTGGACACTTAAAATGTAATTTATGTTATGGGCGAGGTGTTTTCAGAACCCCAAAATGTATCATGGAGTTCAACCGACCTCTCCCTTTAATGTATTTGTTGCTTTTCCAAGCACACGGCTTGTTCCCTAGGTGTGGGATTACAATTATGGACATGTGGGTTTTTAAACACAAAACACTGTTTATTCCATGAACTCAACTTAACATCTTAAATAAACATTGGATCTCTTAACACACCTTACTACAAAGATAACTCAGAAAATATTGCAACAGTAAATAATTCCTTAAAATGTTCCTTCAAACTTCCAAGAGACTTAACACCTTTAAACAAAAACACATCAGGTTAAAGGCTTCACTATTATAGATTTAAATCACCCAAATGATCCAGAGATAGTCTTTCATGGCAGAGATCCAGCTCACTGCAAAACACAGACACTCCCAAGCTCTTTTCCTCCAAACAAAAACTAAACTGCAAAATGGTTGCCCTGAGCTCAGCCCCACCCAGTCTCTGACATCACAGTTTTCTTAAAGGTACATTGCTTAAACATCCATGTCTTAAAGGTACTCTCACATGACATTTAGCATGGCCAATCCACTTAACCTGTACATCTTTGGACGGTGGGAGGAAACCAGAGCACCCGGAGGAAACCCAGGCAAACACGAGGAGAACGTGCAAACTCCACACAGACACCCAAGACCGAAATTGAACCCGGGTCCCTGGCACACAACTTCTGTATCATCCACAAACTTTGAAACTGTGCCTGCACACCAAGATCTAGATCATTAATATGGATCAGGAAAAGCAAGGGTCCCAATACTGACCCCTGGAGAACACGACTACAAACCTGCTTCCAGCCCAAACAATATCCATTGACAATTACTCTCTGCTTCCTATTATTCAGCCAATTTTGTATCCACGTTGTTACTGCTCTTTTTATCAAAAGAGCTATCACGTTTCTCACAAGCCTGTCGTAAGGCTCTGTATCAAATGTCACACACTTCCTCGTTCCCATACACCCAGTAATTCACTCAGTCTTCTCCACACGTTCTCAGTCACTCACTCACTCACACAATTCCATGCAAGTCACTCACTCACTCACTCCATCTTTCCCGGACAGCCGCTTAATCACTGTCTCCTGCCCAGTCCCGCCAAAATGGCAAAACGTCAAACTCCTCAGGACTGATTGGACTTTGCATTCCCTGGCCAGCCAAGATTTTGTCCGCATGAGCTCTGCCACGCCTAGCATCGCGAGCTCCAGCTCTGCCACGCCTGGCACCCCGAGCTCCAGCACTGCCAAGCCTGGCACCCCGAGCTCCAGCACTGCCACGCCTGGCACCCCGAGCTCCAGCACTGCCACGCCTGGCACCCCGAGCTCCAGCACTGCCACGCCTGGCACCCCGAGCTCCAGCACTGCCACGCCTGGCACCCCGAGCTCCAGCACTGCCACGCCTGGCACCCCGAGCTCCGGCACTACGGCGCCTGGCACCCCGCGCTCCGGCACTGCCACGCCTGGCACCCCGAGCTCCAGCACTGCCACGCCTGGCACCCCGAGCTCCAGCACTGCCACGCCTGGCACCCCGAGCTCCAGCACTGCCACGCCTGGCACCCCGAGCTCCGGCACTACGGCGCCTGGCACCCCGCGCTCCGGCACTGCCACGCCTGGCACCCCGAGCTCCAGCACTGCCGTGCCTGGCACCCCGAGCTCTGGCTCTGCCACGCCTGGCACCCCGAGCTCTGGCACTGCCATGCCTGGCACCCCGAGCTCCAGCACTGCCACGCCTGGCACCCCGAGCTCTGGCACTACCACGCCTGGCACCCCGAGCCCTGGCACTGCCACGCCTGGCACCCCGAGCTCCGGCACTACAGCACCTGGCACCCCGAGCTCCAGCACTGCCACGCCTGGCACCCCGAGCTCCAGCACTGCCACGCCTGGCACCCCGAGCTCCAGCACTGCCGTGCATGGCACCCCGAGCTCCAGCACTGCCACGCCTGGCACCCCGAGCTCTGGCACTGCCACGCCTGGCACCCCGAGCTCTGGCACTGCCACGCCTGGCACCCCGAGCTCTGACACTGCCACGCCTGGCACCCCGAGCTCTGGCATTGCCACGCCTGGCACCCCGAGCTCCAGCACTGCCACGCCTGGCACCCCGAGCTCCGGCACTGCCACGCCTGGCACCCCGAGCTCCAGCACTGCCACGCCTGGCACCCCGAGCTCTGGCACTACCACGCCTGGCAGCCCGAGCCCTGGCACTGCCACGCCTGGCACCCCGAGCTCTGGCACTGCCACGCCTGGCACCACGAGCCCAGGCACTGCCACACCTGGCACCCCGAGCTCTGGCACTGCCACACCTGGCACCCCGAGCTCCGGCACTGTCACGCCTGACACCCCGTGCTCCGGCACTGCCACGCTTGGCACCCCGAGCTCCAGCACTGCCACGCCTGGCACCCCGAACTCTGGCACTGCCACGCCTGGCACTCTGAGCTCCAGCACTGCCACGCCTGACACCCCGAGCTCTGGCACTGCCACGACTGACACCCCGAGCTCCAGCACTGCCACGCCTGGCACCCCGAGCTCTGGCACTGCCACGCCTGGCACACCGAGCTCCAGCACTAACGCACCTGGCACCCCGAGCTCCAGCACTGCCACGCTTGGCAACCTGAGCTCCGGCATTGCCACGCCTGGCACCCCGAGCTTCAGCACTGCCACGCCTGGCACCCCGAACCCTGGCACTGCCACGCTTGGCACACCGAGCTCCAGCACTGCCACGCCTTGCAACCCGAGCTCTGGCACTGCCACGCTTGGCACACCGAGCTCCAGCACTGCCACACCTGGCACCCCGAACGCTGGCACTGCCACGGCTGACACCCTGAGCTCTGGCACTGCCACGCCTGGCACCCCGAGCTCTGGCACTGCCACGCCTGGCACCCCAAGCCCTGGCACTGCCACGCCTGACACCCCGAGCTCTGGCACTGCCACGCCTGGCACCACGAGCACTGGCACTGCCACGCTTGGCACACCGAGCTCCAGCACTGCCACGCTTGGCACCCCGAGCTCCGGCACTGCCACGCCTGGCACACCGAGCTCCAGCACTGCCACGCCTGGCACCCCGAACCCTGGCACTGCCACGTTTGGCACACCGAGCTCCAGCACTGCCACGCCTAGCACCACGAGCTCTGGCACTGCCACGCTTGGCACACCGAGCTCCAGCACTGCCACGCCTGGCACCACAAGCTCTGGCACTGCCACGCTTGGCAAACCGAGCTCCAGCACTGCCACGCCTGGCACCCCGAGCTCTGGCACAGCCGCGCCTGGCACCGTGAGCCCTGGCACTGCCACACCTGGCACCACGAGCTCCGGCACTGCCACGCCTGGCACCCCAGCTCTGGCACTGCCACGCCTGGCACCCCGAGCTCTGGCACTGCGGCGCCTGGCACCCTGAGCTCTGGCACTGCCACACCTGGCACCCCGAGCTCCAGCACTGCCACGCCTGGCACCCCGAGCTTCAGACTGACTGTAGCTGGTGGGGCTCCAGCCTTAACCCAGTTTGTACCCCCAGACTCCAGCCTTGACCCAGCCCTGACCCAGTTTGTACCCCCGGGCTCCAGGCCTGACACAGTTTGTATTCCCGGGCTCCAGGCCTGACGCAGTTTGTACCCCCGGGATCCAGGCCTAGCGCAGTTTGTACCCCCGGACTCCAGGCCTAGCACAGTTTTTACCCCCGGGCTCCAGGCCTGACACAGTTTGTACCCCCGGGCTCCAGGCCGAGCGCAGTTTGTATCCCCGGGCTCCAGGCATAGCGCAGTCTGTACCCCCGGGCTCCAGGCCTAGCACAGTCTTTACCCCCGGGCTCCAGGCCTGACGCAGTTTGTACCCGCGGGCTCCAGCCCTGATGCAGTTTGTACCCCCGGGCTCCAAGCCTGACGCAGTTTGTACCCCCGAGCTCCAGGCCTGACGCAGTCTGTACACCCAGGCTCCAGGCCTAGCGCAGTTTGTACTCCCTGGGCTCCAGGCCTAGCACAGTTTGTACCCCCGGGCTCCAAGCCTACCGCAGTTTGTACTGCCGGACTCCAGGCCTAGCACAGTTTGTACCCCCGGGCTCCAGGCCTAGCGCAGTTTGTACCCCCGGGCTCCAGGCCTAGCGAAGTTTGTACCCCCGGGCTCCAGGCCTAGCGCAGTTTGTACCCCCGTGCTCCAGGCCTAGCACAGTTTGTACCCCCAGGCTCCAGGCCTAGCGCAGTATGTACCCACAGGCTCCAGGCCTGCGCAATTTTTAACCCCGGGCTCCAGGCCTTGCGCCATTTGTACCCCCGGGATCCAGGCCTAGCGAAGTTTGTACCCCCGAGCTCCAGGTCTAGCGCTGTTTGTACCGCCGGGCTCCAGGCCTAGCGCTGTTTGTACCCCCGGGCTCCAGGCCTAGCGCAGTATGTACCCCCGGGCTCCAGGCCTAGCGCAGTATGTACCCCCGGGCTCCAGGCCTAGCGCAGTATGTACCCCCGGGCTCCAGGCCTAGCGCAGTTTGTACCCCCGGGGTCCAATCCTAGCACAGTTTGTACCCCAGGCTCCAGGCCTAGCGCAGTTTGTACCCACAGGCTCCAGGCCTACGCAATTTTTACCCCCGGGCTCCAGGCCTTGCGCAGTTTGTACCCCCGGGCTCCAGGCCTAGCGAAGTTTGTACCCCCGAGCTCCAGGCCTAGCGCTGTTTGTACCCCCGGGCTCCAGGCCTAGCGCTGTTTGTACCCCCGGGCTCCAGGCCTAGCGCAGTATGTACCCCCGGGCTCCAGGCCTAGCGCAGTTTGTACCCCCGGGGTCCAGGCCTAGCGCAGTTTGTATCTCCGGGCCTAGCGAAGTTTGTACCCCTGGGCTCCAACCTCGACACATGTTTCTCTCACACATCAGCCTTCAGCACACTGTTCACAAATCCATCAATCAGAGAATGTGGGCGCGATTTAGCAGACAAATATTAAATTAAAGTCTGCTTGTAGATGCATTTGGCAGGGTGTTTCTCAGTGGCTCTAGCACCAATATTCAGCCTGCTATTCACCAGCACTTTCCTGTTTTTTTGGAGCCCGAGGAGTTTCTTCCTGCGAAGGCCACTCTTGCTGACGGTTCTGTGCTGGGGGCAATGCGGAGGCTGAATCACATCCTGGGTGGGTTTCCCTGTCCTGCTGAGCCAGATTTCTAGTGCAGCACGCCGTTGGGATTCTTCCTTTCGATGGCTGGTCAATGGGGTTTCCCATTGTGGGGCAGACCCATGCCGTTGGGAAACCTCCAGGCTGCCGGCAAAGCGGAGGATCCCGCCGGCGGAGAATCCAGCCCGCTGTTTCGCTCTTTCATTTGCAGCTTATCTGCTCACTAATCTGTCTAGCCTATCAGCAGCAATCATGGGAGAGAACCAGCATCTGATTGAAGGAACAGCTCCAAGCAGAATCCTGCATTGAAGCTCAGCTGGTTGACAAGAATTTTGAAAATGGTCTCCGGGGGCCTTGTCGAGGGGCTTCACGGGGTACACCCAGCCCTCAGACCATACCTTGGACAAGCCTGCTCTAATCAGACAGGCCTGACAGATTATTAGTCATCTATTACCTTTCTCTTTGCAATGAGAGAATGCAGATTTAAAGAACGATATTGGCATGGGTTCTTATCACCTACATGCCTGCATGCATTATTGGAAGGCTTGTAGTTACAGGTTTCATTTAAAGTGTTTCCTTTAAAACTTCCAAAACCTATTCTGGTAGGTAATAGGAGTTCTCATGTTGATCTGGAGCTTGAATGGTACAATATTGTTTCTGATTATTCACTATGTAAAAGACAGTTTTCTTGTCACCCAGGTAACAAGACCATAATGGCATGGGAGATAAAGTGAAAAGAATTCCTATCATCCCTATGCAAAGAGCATGGGGAAACAGAGGGCGGGGTTCTCCATTAGCCAACGGCAAAACTGGTGCTTGCAATCAGGCGGAGAATGTCATGATATCCACATCAGCATATCATGGTGCAATCACACACACACTGATGGACAGGTAGTTGGACTAACCAGCACACACATAACATCGCAGCCAACCACCAGTGAGAGCACACGCCCTATAAAACAGGGAAAACCACAGTTCCCGCTCATTCTACCAGGAGATAGCTCAGAGCACAGAGCTCACAGCGTGCCACTCAGACATACACCATGTGCTGAGTGCCTCACTAAGATAGTGATAGGGCTGGGTCCACAGGTTAGCTGGTGAAGCACGTACCCAAGCCAGCAGTTAGTTGTAACCATTGTTAAGACAATAAAACAGAGTTGTACCATCTACAGCCGTGTTGAATCATTTGTGCATCAGAACACCCAACACGACATGATACCAGTAGTGGAAGCTAACCAGCGACTGTGAGACCTACCTGCACCCTTTCAGAAATCCGCCATCCTGCTCCATGGAAAACATCAGCCCGCCGCAGCCGCTCCGAATCGCTGGAAATCTTGGCAACAACTGGAAGCTTTTTAAACAGCGCTTCCAGCTCTTCCTAGAAGCCACAGACAGGGAGAATGCATTGGACACCAGGAAGATCGCCCTCCTCCTCTCCATGGCGGGGCAACACGCCATCCACATCTACAACTCCCTGGCATTCGCGGAAGGCGAGGACAAAACAAAATATAAGACGGTGCTCCTCAAGTTCGACGAACACTTCAGCGTGGAAGTCAATGAGAGCTTTGAGAGGTACCTCTTCCAGCAGCGCCTGCAGGGTAAGGATGAGCCTTTCCAATCTTACTTAACACACCTCCGTATCCTCGCGCAGTCCTGCGGCTATGAGGCCACCTCCGACTCCATGATACGGGATCAGATAGTTTTTGGGGTCATCTCGGACACCCTACGCCAGCAGCTCCTTAAAATAAAGCACCTCACCCTAGCGACTGCCATCGAGACCCGCGTCCTCCATGAGAACGCAACCAGCCGGTACTCCCAAATCCAGGCGGCCTAAACGGCATGGCACGGGTCCTACGAGGCGGAGCGGGTCCAGTCGATCGAGTTCCTCCCGGCCCGCGGCCCGGACGAGGGCAGCCATTTTGCGCGCTTTCCGAGGCCTCCCGCGATTGTACGCGCCAAAAGAGGGGACGTTGACACAGAGGGACATGATGCGCAGGCGCGCTCTACGCAGGACCGCACCGCGCATGCGCGGTGGCGCAACGAACGCCATGACATCACAACGTGCGGCAACTGTGGCTCCGCCCACTTAAAGCGGCAATGTCCGGCCAAAGCGCGACAATGCCTCCGCTGTGGCAGGATGGGCCACTATGCTGCCTGCTGTCGAGCAGCTCAACCTGCCAACTCCCAACAATTCCGCCAGCCTCGCAGGGACGTGCGGGCGATTCAGCCCCCCTACACTGAGTCATATCCAGACAGTATGCAGACCAGCGATACCGAAGACAGGGAGCCCTTCCGCATTGCGGTCATCCACAAGAACCGGATGTCCCCAAGTTGGAACCACCAGCCGCTGCCAGTGCACAGCATTGATCCGGGCGATGAGTGGTGTGCCACCCTAATGGTCAACCGATCACAGATCACATTTCGCTTGGACAGTGGTGCCTCCGCCAATCTCCTCGCATGGTCAGCCTTCCAAACCTTGAAGGTTAAACCACCGATTCTGCCATCCCACTGTCAGCTGGTTGACGACAATGGAAACGTCATCCCGGCCACGAGGTCCTGCCAGCTCGATGTTACACACAACTCACACAAAGCCACATTATCATTTCAAATCATTGGATCCTCGAAGGACTCTCTGTTAGGCGCACAGGTGTGCAAGATCCTCCACCTCGTTCAGCGGGTACACACTCTGTCTCCAGAAGGCACGTCCGATTTCCCGGATGCAGACTTTAGGGCGCAGCTCCACTCACTCCTCGCCCACAACCAGGAGGTTTTCGAGGGCATGGGCACACTGCCCTACACGTACAAACCGGACGCCACCCCGGTCATTCACACACCTCGTAGGGTCCCAGCACCACTCAAGGACCACCTCAAGCAGCAGCTGCAGGACCTGCAGGACCAAGGAATGCTTTCCTGAATCACGGAGCCAACGCCAGGGGTCAGCTCCATGGTGTGCATCAAGAAGCCCTACGGCGAGCTCCGGATCTGCATCGACCCGAAAGATTTGAATCACAACATTATGAGGGAACACTACCCCATACCCAAACGGGAAGAAATCACGAGCAAAATGGCTCGGGCAAAAATATTTACCAAGCTTGATGCCTCCAAGGGCTTTCGGCAGATTCAATTGGATCAGTCCAGCAGGAAGCTGTGCACTTTCAACACTCCATTTGGCAGATACTGCTACAATAGGATGCCAGTCGGCATCATCTCGGCCTCTGAGGTGTTCCATCACACCATGGAACAGATGATGGAGGGCATCGAAGGGGTACGCGTCTACGTAGACGACATTATCATCTGGTCCACCATACCACAGGAGCACATCAGTCGTCTCCAGCGTGTCTTTGAACGGATACGAGATCAGGGCCTGCGCCTCAACCGAGCCAAGTGCTCTTTTGGCCAGACTGAGCTAAAGTTTTTGGGGGACCACATCTCCCGGCTGGATGCCGACAAAGTGGCAGCCATCGCAGCCATGCAGCAGCCGTCAGACAAGAAGACACTGCTGCGCTTTCTCGGGATGGTCAACTTCCTGGGGAAGTTCATTCCTAACCTTGCTTCGCATACGACTGCTCTTCGCCACCTGCTCAAAAAGACAACGGAATTCCATTGGCTGCCCGCACACCAGAGTGAATGGGAGGAGCTCTAGGTCAAGCTCACCACCGACCCGGTACTGGCGTTTTTCGATACCACACAGGAAACAAAGATCTCAACTGACGCCAGCCAGTCTGGCATTGGGGCGGTACTCCTGCAATGGGACGACACCGCATCATGGGCCCCGGTAGCCTATGCGTCGCGGGCCATGACCCCCACAGAACAGCGCTATGCGCAGATTGAGAAGGAGTGCCTAGGCTTGTTGACTGGCATCGGCAAGTTTCACGATTATGTATATGGTCTTCCGCAGTTCACAGTGGAGACTGACCATCGCCCCCTGGTCGGCATCATTCAGAAGGACCTCAACGATATGACCCCTCGCCTCCAGCGCATTCTGCTCAAGCTCCGGAGGTACGACTTCCAACTTGTCTACACCCTGGGGAAGGATCTCATCATCGCAGATGCTCTGTCCAGGGCGGTTAAAACACCGCCCGAATCGGAGGGGTTCGTTTGGCAGGTCGACGCACAAGTAGCCTTCACATCGGCCAATCTGCCGGCCACTGATGCACGTCTGGCCCACATTCGCCGTGAGACTGCGACTGACCCCCTTCTACAACGTGTGATGCGCCACATGACGGAAGGGTGGCTCAAGGGGCAGTGCCCACAATTTTACAATGTCCGGGGCGACTTGGCCGTCATTGATGGTGTCCTCTTGAAGTTGGACCGGATCGTGATCCCACACAGCATGCACCAGCTTGTCCTCGAACAACTGCACGATGGCCATCTCCGAGTTGAAAAGTGCAGGCGGAGGGCCCGAGAGGCTGTGTACTGGCCGGGCATCAGCGACGACATCGCCCACATGGTGCTCAACTGCCCCACCTGCCAAAGGTTTCAGCCGGCGCAACCCACTGAGACCCTTCAGCCACATGAGTTGGTCTCGTCCCCCTGGGCGAAGGTGGGCGTGGACCTCTTTCATGCGCTCGGCAGGGACTACATCATTCTGACTGACTATTTCTCAAATTATCCGGAGGTCATACGCCTGCACGGCACGACGTCATCAGCTGCCATCCGGGCATGCAAAGAAACCTTTGCTTGCCATGGAATTCCGCTCACCGTCATATCTGACAACGGGCCTTGCTTTGCAAGCCAAGAATTGTCTTCCTTTGCCATTTCATACAACTTCACACACGTGACGTCTAGTCCCTTGCATCCTCAGTCGAATGGCAAGGCGGAAAAGGGCGTCCACATTGTGAAGTGGCTCCTCTGCAAGGCTGCTGATGCAGGATCTGACTTCCATTTAGGCCTGCTGGCCTATCGCTCGGCCCCACTGTCCAGGGGACTCTCGCCAGCCCAGCTGTTGATGGGTCGCACCCTCAGAACCACTGTGCCGTCAATTCATGCTTCTGACCTCGACCATGCTCCAGTATTGCGAAGAATGCAACAACAGCGTGCTCAGCAGAAGGTGGCACATGACGCTCGGGCGACTGATCTTCCTGCCCTGGCGCCTGGAGACAACGTCCGCATACACCTACCGAAGGGTGGCTGGTCGGCAACCGCCGAGGTTCTCCGCCACATGACTCCCCGCTCATTCCTGGTTCGCATGCCTGATGGCTCCATTCGCCGCCGTAATCGGTGGGCCCTTCGTCTGGTTCCGCGCTCGCTACGAGATCATGCACCGGTGCCATGCCCTCCTATTGTCCCTGATGTCGACTTTGTTGAGCTTCCTGCCATTCGTCGCCCACCTGAGAGACTTGACTTCTGAGCCTGTTAGCACATTGGACTCACTGAATTGTTTTACAGTACTGTTAACTAGTTTCTTTTCTTGTCGTTCATTGTTCCAGAAGTTTTATCATAGAATTTACAGTGCAGAAGGAGGCCATTCGGCCCATCGAGTCTGCACCGGCTCTTGGAAAGAGCACTCTACCCAAGGTCAACACCTCCACCCTATCCCCATAACCCAGTAACCTCACCCAACACTAAGGGCAATTTTGGACACTAAGGGCAATTTATCATGGCCAATCCACCTAACCTGCACATCTTTGGACTGTGGGAAGAAACCGGAGCACCCGGAGGAAACCCACGCACACACGGGGAGGATGTGCAGACTCCGCACAGACAGTAATCCAAGCCGGAATCGAACCTGGGAACCTGGAGCTGTGAAGCAATTGTGCTATCCACAAGGCTACCGTGCTGCAATTCTCTCGTCGTTTGCTGATTGCATTTGTTCTGTTATTGGTACAACCTCCTTGTTCTGTTGCACCTGACACCTTCCTCTGTATATAGTTCAGCCTCATGTACATGTTGTAAATATTGCACACACATACTCAGATGCACTCAGTACACATTTCTATTTATTAGCATGTAGGCACATATCCTTGTCAAAGGGGGGGATGTCATGATATCCAGATCAGCATATCATGGTGCAATCACACACACACTGATGGACAGGCAGTTGGACCAACCAGCACACACATAACATCGCAGCCAATCACCAGTGAGAGCACACGCACTATAAAACAGGGAAAACCACAGTTCCCGCTCATTCTACCAGGAGATAGCTCAGAGCACAGAGCTCACAGCGTGCCACTTAGACATAGGCCATGTGCTGAGTGCCTCACTAAGATAGTGATAGGGCTGGGTCCACAGGTTAGCTGGTGAAGCACGTACCCAAGCCAGCAGTTAGTTGTAACCGTTGTTAAGATAATAAAACAGAGTTGTACCACCTACAGCCGTGTAGGATCATTTGTGCAACAGAACACCCAACACGACAGAGAATAGCTCTGACGCCGATATCACGGTAGGCGCTGGGTTGACGCTGAATCGCGATGCTTTGCCTCATCAAAAATGGTGTCAATGCGATGCACACTGCGTGTAGTTGCAACACCATTCGCATATCATTAGTGGGCCCACCCGTGATGCTCCGTCTCCGATGGACCGAGTTCCCGACAGCACGGTCCACGTGTCCTCTCACAAATCGTGAACCTGGCGTGGTGGCTGCTGAGAGGACGTATGGACAGTGTTCATAATTCGCTGACAGCCGTGCCGCTGGCCGGGAGGGGCTTCTGCCAGGGCTGGGAGGAGTGGTGGGGGGTGGCCAGGAAGTGGTCTGTGGGGTTGGGGTGGACGGGTATGGAACACCATTACCGCAGCCGGCAAGGCATCCATGCGGCTGCACCTGCTGCTGACAGCCCGCTTCAGACCTGGTGCCCTGGGTCATATAGCTGACCCCCTGGGGCACCTCCCATTGGTGCCCTCTGGCCGCAGATGACCCGTCAGCTGTATGGACGCTCCACTGCAACCTGTCCCCTTCTCGGCCCCAATCAATGTGTGGGGTGTGCATTGTTTAAGCGTGGCTGCAGCTAGTCAGCCCTGCGAGTGTCGATCCCAGACCCGGTGAATCCCACACCGTTTTTCATGGGAATCGATGGTGTTCCACGTGGCACCGGTGCTAGCCCCTCACCGGTAGCGGAATCGGCGCGGGTTTGGCAGCGGTATTTCTGATGTGAAAGACTCAGAAATGGAGAATCCAGCCCAGTATCTGCACTTACCATGGTCAAACTTCTGAGGTCATTAACCTTCTTCCTCAAATGGGGCAGCACAGTAGCATTGTGGGTAGCATAATTGCTTCACAGCTCCAGGGTCCCAGATTCGATTCCGGCTTGGGTCACTGTCTGTGCGGAGTCTGCACGTTCTCCCCGTGTGTGCGTGGGTTTCCTCCGGGTGCTCCGGTTTCCTCCCACAGTCCAAAGATGTGCAGGTTAGGTGGATTGGCCATGATAAATTGCCCTTAGTGTCCAAAATTGCCCTTAGTGTTGGGTGGGGTTACTGGGTTATGGGGATAGGGTGGAGGTGTTGACCTTGGGTAGGGTGCTCTTTCCAAGAGCCGGTGCAGACTCGATGGGCCGAATGGCCTCCTTCTGCACTGTAAATTCTATGAAATGTGTGCCAATAAAATATGGACTATGCACTCATGGACCCTGCTCGTAGGAAACATTCTCTTCCTAGTGGCACAGTGGTTAGCACTGCTGCCTCACAGCATCAGGGACCCGGATTCACTTCCGGCCTTGGGTGACTCTGTGGCGTTTGTACATTCGCCCCATCGCTGCGTGGGTTTCCTCCCTGTCCAAAAATGTGCAGGTTAGGTGGATTGGCCACTCTCTTTTGAGGTCAACGAAACTGAAGAAAGGAAACAAACTTAAGAACAAAGACAAAAGCGCTGCTCCTGTTAGGAGCACTGTCCGAACATAATAAAGATCAACAAAACTTAAAAGCATCAAATGAAATGAATTGAAGGGGTCAATAAAGCACTCCAACCATTGCGGGGGGAACCGGGCATTGAAGGCCTCAATGGTGCCCGTGGGCACCGCATGCTCCCTTTGTAGGGACACCTGGCTGCAAGTCTAGCCGCAGAAGAGGGGCAGACAGTCTGGTTGGATAACCCCCTCGGTCGCCCGCTTCCTAGACCTATAATTTGCACATTTCGCTAGGTTGAGGAGCAGGTTCACAAGGAGGTCTTCCGCATTCCCTGCCCCTCTCCGCACCGGGTATCCGTAGATCAGGAGCGTGGGCTGGAGTGCAAACAAAACTTCAACAAAAGATTGGTCAAAAAACTAAAATGGGAGTGCAACCTACAACCCGTAACATCGACGTGGTCCACGGACTCCACATGGCCGCAAAAATGGCAGGCTTCTGGGGAGTTTGTGAACTGGTGCAATCGGTGATTATGCGGCACAGCTGCATGCAACACCCTCCAACCTCGGTCCCCAAGATTGAGGACTCCTCCATAGATGGACCTCCACCGCCGGATGGCAACAAGGCACGCCATGGTGTGTCTGGGTGACGGGCGAGGGTAAGGAGGTGAAGGGTGTGCAGAAGCAGCACTACAGGAAACCCCACCATGCATTGCAAAAAGTCACGGAGGGCATTTCCGTGAGATGGTTAGGATTGTGGGTCTCCAGGCCCCGAGGGAGGTTTCGGGGTCTGGGGCCAATGTGGAATTCTGCCCGAGCAGGGGTTCGTTCAGACAGGATACCACCGCACACCTATGTGTCTCCAAACCGCGAGTGGCATCGAGTTCGAGCATGACCGTCTTGAGGTTTTGGATGGCTTTGGCCGCGGGCCGGACGTCCACTTCTGTGCATTTTGCTAACTCGTGGGGTGTCATCCAGACCACTCATCTGTCACCCAGCACATCATCGATCCTGGTCACCCTGGCAGCTACAGCTCGCTCCTCCAC
Source organism: Scyliorhinus torazame (assembly GCF_047496885.1). NCBI lineage: Eukaryota > Metazoa > Chordata > Chondrichthyes > Carcharhiniformes > Scyliorhinidae > Scyliorhinus > Scyliorhinus torazame. Next base: position 204,448,454 of record NC_092712.1, on the reverse strand, counting down.
CAGCCACTCAATGGTATTGGTGGAGGTGCGGATTCCTGAGTAGCATCTCCCTGACGACAGCCACCAATCCTGACAGGGGAGATCTGTGATGCGAGGCGACCACGATCCATACTTTGAGAAGGTCCTGGTAAAACACGGGCAGTGCCTACAGATCTATGAACAGGAGTTGCATGTCATAATTCAGGCCGCGCACCTGGCGGAAGAAATGCGTTACCAGGGCACACCACCGTGGAGGGGGCTCAACGTAAAGGTATCGCTGCAGGGTCTGAAGGCGGAAGGCCGCCATCTGGGTGCAAAGGCACACCAGTGCCTGGCCACCCTTCCTAAACGGGAGACTCAGACTTCAGCAGCGACCCAATGCAGTCTCTTGTCCCAGAAGAACTCTACAAGCATTCTCTGGAGCCTTGTAACAAAGTCGGGGGGAGGGGTCGAAGTGACCAGCCATTACGACAACATGGAGGCGGTACCACAACATGGAATCTATCAGCTGGTTTAAGACGAGAACCCAACCCCTGTAAGACAGCACCGGGAACAGTCATGTCCAGCGAGCGGTGACCTTGGCCTCCAGATCCTGCCAGTTAGACAGCCAGGATTCCTCAGCCAGGCCAAGTAGAGGAGGCTGGTCCTGCTCCAGGTGAAAGGCCTGAGCTCCTCTGGGAGGGGATCCATCTGCCACGGACAGACCAGGAGTCTGGGACACTTGGCCCAGTTGATCCTGTTAGAGGATGCAGTAGATAACATAGTCTGGCACTCTCGCATACTCTGCAGGTCAGCAGGGTCAGTGAACATGAGGAGCATGTCAACAGTGTAAGCCAAGAGGACCACCTCAATGCCCGGCCCACACAGAACCAGTCCACACAAGCTCCTCTGAAGAGGCGCAGGAAAGGCTCCACGCAAAAAGAATAGAGTTGGCCAAACAAGGAGCAGCCCTGATGAACACCTCTCCCAAAGTGAAGGGGTGCCATCAGGGACCTGTTAACCTTAACGAGACACTTAGCGGAGTGCACAGAAGTTGGATCCGGGCGACGAAATGCGTCCTGAACCCAAATGCTTACAGAGCCCCGAATAAATATTTGTGATCCACCTATCAAACGCCTTCTCCTGAACAAGGGACAGGAAGGCGCTCGACAGACTGCCCTCTGGGAATGATAGACCAGGTCTCAGACCAGATGGATGTTGTTGTGGATTATGTGGCCTGACATCATGTAGGACTAGTCAGGGTGGAGCATGTGGTCCAGCACGGTGCCAAGGCGTAAACACATGGCCTTGGCAAAGATCTTGTAGTCCGTGCTGAGGAGGGAGACCGGTCGCCAGTTTTTAAGATGGCGAGATCCCCATTCTTTGGCAGCCTTGCTACTTTCGTTCTACTTTCCCCCAGGATCCCGCATAGTCACTCCCCAGGTCATCCCAGAATTCCCTGAAGAACTCCACGGTCAGCCTGTCCAGTCCTGGGGTTTTGTCCCTGGAAAGGCTGTTGAGGGCGCCGGTCAGCTCTTCCACTCTTATCAGCGCATCAAGCCTCCGGCGACCTGCGGTAGGTCCTCTCACAAAACTCTGAATAGCCTCTTTCTGCACTGTAGGGATTCTATGGATTTCTTCTGGAAGGACATCGACTAAAACACTGATACATCTGCAGGGCTGCTGCTGAATTGCCCCCCACCCCAAACACCCCACCACTTTTCTGCATCAGTCATCGTTTCACTGTTGTCTAAAGCCATGCCAAAAGATGTTCTCATGTAATCACTTGCAGTGTTTTAAACGCTGCAGCAGCAGCCATGTAAATCAGCAGGCAGCAGCTTGATCACTGCTATACCACCCACACAATGAACAAGGTCCTGTCCAGGAAACATGCGTGGGTGGGGAATTAGAAGTCAACCATTTTGCTTGTCCACCAATTGGTGCAAAAGTCAACGCTAAAGATCTGATATAAAATGGATTTGGTTGGGTTTAATTTTGGTTTTGTTTTTTATTCATTCACAAAATATGGGCATTACTGGACAAGTCAGCAATTATTTCCCATTCCTAATGCAAAGGTAGTGAATCACTTCCTTGACAATTGAGTGGCTTATTAGGCTATATTAAAAGGTAATTGAAGAGAAAATCTCATCACTGTGGAGGACCCATTTGGCGGCCTTAACTCCTCACAATTGTGCTCTTGGCCAAGGTGGCCATAAATAGGCACGCTACAGCCTTCCGGTCTCAACATCGAATTCAGCAACTTCAGGTGATCAGCTCGACCCCACCTCGACCCATTTGTTTTCATCCCATTTCATTTTAACTGTCTTTCACCATTTCTTTCTTTCTTAATATATATTTAATCCCCCCCCCCAATCTTATCCACTTTTCCTTAACCTTTCTCCTCTTTGCTTCCCTCCCCCCACATCTACAGTTCACCCTCTGATGTCAGTTTCTCTGCTGTTTGACCTTTCACACCTTTTGTTCTCTCTGGGGACTGCCATTAGCACTCCTTCCCCTTGGTTTCTGTGGCCATTAGCACCCGGTTTCCCTGGGTTTCTGTGGCTATGATTCATCTTTCATTCTCACTCCACAGTATAAATATTTCCCACTTTCTCTGTCTGTTAGCTTTGACAAAGAGTCATCGGAGTCGAAATGTTAGCTCTTTTCTCTCCCTACAGATGCTGCCAGACTTGCTGAGATTTTCCAGTATTTTCTCTTTCGTTCCAGATTCCAGCATCTGCAGTAATTTGCTTTTACATAATGCTAGCTTTTTATTCCATATTTATTGAACTGAATTTAAATTCCATTGTAGCCATAACAAAACCGCTCCTACCATTCCGAGTGAGCAAAGGATTAAAAGCAACAAGAGCAAATCTTCATTCAGCATTAATGTGAACTGTCACCTAGAGGCTGCTGGAGGTGGGGAAACAGTCCAGCCGAGGTTGGAGTTGAGATATGTTTGACAAAGCCCAAGAGACTTTGATTTGAATCTGGCAGCACTTCTAGCCCTAACTTCCTGTGGTGAATGTATTATACTAATAATCCACCACTGTATCTGTACCAAGCTTTGCCTTTGTATTTGCATCTATGCTGTGTTGTTGCCCGTGTGGGCTCCACCTATGGACCATTGTATGACATCGTCCATAGCGGCACATGTTGGGACATGTATGGGCTCCGCCCCTTGAGGGGGGTATAAAGAGCAGTCGACCTGTAGGCGGTGCACAGTATTGGATCAGTTGCAGGCAGGCACTGGTCTAAGTTGATTAAAGCCATGGTTTACCTTTACTCTTGTCTCGAGTGAATTGATGGTCGCATCAATTTAATCAACTTAAACGCAACTGTGGAATCGGCCCTCAAACCTGACCGACTGGAACTCGATCCGCAGGCCGCGGAGACGAAATACATTTTTTGCACTGGCTTCGATGCTTCAAGGCTTATCTCGCAGTCGCCTCCACGCCTTCCGTCACTGACGAACAGAAGCTGAGCCTCCTCCACCCACGGGTGAGCCATTGAATCTCTGCTCAACTCGACGAGGCCTCCTCCTACGCAGATGCCCTCGCGATGCTCGAACGCCTCCATGTACGGCCCGTGAACGAGGTCTACGCGCGACACATCCTCACCATTCGCCGCCAGCATCCCGGGAATTAGGTGGTTCGAATTTGGTACATGAAACCGCAAAAGTGTCGGGGAATTTTACCCATGGGGGCTCTGCGGATCAGAGTGCAAAACAAGGACTTCTGTACTTATGCCTTCTTGCTGATGCCACGGGTTGTAAAAGGATGTAAAATATTCCATTCTCACCCCAACGAATGCATTATTCACAAAGTATGTGTCAAAATCGGCGAGTGGACCATATCACGGGAAAACGTAAAAGATGTGCAACCGTGATATAACCACATTCTGCACAACGTTTTAAAAGAATATACTTTCCGCCTTAACACTGCCAGCAGGGCGTCTCGCCTGTTGGCAGTGTTGTATGGGGAATGCAGGTACATGTTGCTGAGCCCTTCCTGCATTGCTGTGGCGTCTCTGGGCTCCTGTCTGTGATTTGTGTGGTCATGTGGCGGCGGTGCGGTCGCTCTCTGCGGCTCCCCCTGGCGGAGCTCCACACTGGGGCCCCCCCTAGCGGAGCTCCGCTCTGGGCTCAAGGTCGCTTTCTTCCAGTGGCCGGGGTCAGCTCGGGACAAGCGCTGTCATGGAGCTGCAAGATAGATCGCCGCACACTCTGTGAGAGGAGCGAAGCCTTTCCCCTGCCTCCAGGGCGAGGGGTTTAAAAAAGAAAAAATCTTGACCTGTAAAAAGAGGGGGCAACGAAGGCGTGTCAATGTTTGTGAATTTTGATGTGAGGAGGGGCCACTTTTGAAAGTCAACTTTCAGCGGACGCACGCAGGTAATTCCTGAGCACCTGGGCTGGGTTCAACCCTCTTGAGCAGCTCCGGGATTGACTGGAGACGTTTAATGTTTCATATACCAGGATTAGTCCTGTATTTATTTTGTAAGCGAGCAGGGGAGTGGGGGAACAGCTTTAAATGGCCGCCTAACATTGCGCGGGTGTTGGGGGTTTGGGGTGGGTGTGTGTTGTTGCTGCTGTCACTTTAACCGCAGCGATGGCTCTGCAGGTTCAGGGTGGTGGGAGGCTCCAGGACAGGAGATCAGCTGAAAACGCTGCTTCCCCCCTTCCCAGGGAGCGGGGGGAATGCGCTTGGCAGCGGCAATGTGTCGGCCCGCGATGGTCGGTGCCGGCCGCCGTACTTGTCAGTGTTTTGTCACATTGCAGGTTCGATCCCCGCTCGTTACATTGTAACTGCAGTCAGGGAATTCCCTTCCACCCTCAATCCCCCTTCACTCCCCCAATACCCCTTCCCTCTCCTCCCCCAATACCCCTCCCTCAACCCACCTCCCCTCCCTCAATCCACCTCCCCCTCCCTCAATCCACATCCACCTCCCCCTCCCTCAATCCACATCCACCTCCCCCTCAATCCACATCCACCTCCCCCTCTCTCAATCCACCTCCCCCTCCCTCAATCCACATCCACCTCCCCCTCCCTCAATCCACCTCCCCCTCAATCCACCTCCCTCAATCCACCTCCCCCTCCCTCAATCCACCTCCACCCCCTCCCTCAATCCACCTCCACCCCCTCCCTCAGTCCACCTCCACCCCCTCCCTCAGTCCACCTCCACCCCCTCCCTCAATCCACCTCCACCCCCTCCCTCAATCCACCTCCACCCCCTCCCTCAATCCACCTCCACCCACTCCCTCAATCCACCTCCACCCACTCCCTCAATCCACCTCCCCCCTCCCTCAATCCACCTCCACCCACTCCCTCAATCCACCTCCACCCACTCCCTCAATCCACCTCCCCCCTCCCTCAATCCACTCGCTTCACTCCTTCCCACAACCCCTCCCACTCCTGTCAGTTTTCTCCCGTTCAAATAAAATGCAAACTGATCGCTGCGTGTGCGGGAATGAGAAAAATCCTGTTGGCATCTGCTCCATTGTAAGTTAGCTCGGCGTGAAAATGACAGGACGCCTGTGGAAAGTGCGCCCAGTTGTTTTTAGGAAAGCCATGCAAATCCATCTGTGTGTGTGTGTGTGTGGACGTCCATGTGCCCGTGGGAAGTTTAGCTGATGCAACTGCATGGGTTTGATTATTTGTTTTGAATGTCATTGCAGATCACACCTACGTTGGACATTTCCCGGGTTCCGGCGGAGAACTGAACAGATCATCGTGTTGGTGCGTTCACTTTATTAGCCTCTGTTTAGTTTTAGGTGGAAATCCTCTACCTAAAAGAGAGAGCATGTAGCCCCCTCATTCTCAGGTTACGGACGGCTTCTGCTCTTTTTATTAATGCTGTTGTTGCGATTGTGACACTTATTTCATGGGTTACACGTAACTAAATGCTGTCTTTACTTGAGGTATGTGTTATGTCTAAGGAATATGAGAAACTAAGCAAATATCAGTCAGAAGAAAGTGCTCGTTGGTTAAAGGGATGCATCAAATGTTGTTACAGTCCACCAAGCTCGACATCGAATCAGAAGTCGGGCAGAATTTAGGCCCTCCACACTTCAGGAGATGGTGTTTTCATTTTTTTTCTTTTAGAATTTGTTGACTTTGTGTGATTGTCATAGTAAATATTTGTCTTGTCTTCGGCACAATGGCCACACCTCCTAATTTAGAAATTGTGAGGATTCCAGTTCCACTTCAGAGTGTTAAGCCCTGTCTTACACTGAGACTTCAGTCCAGTACTAGAGGCAGGGGTGCTGACCTGCAGAGATGAAGAAGACTTTTTCATGATTCTTCAAATCGTTCAGGCCATAGAAGAAGATCCCATAGGAGCAGGAAAGTTCAGTATCAGGATTTTATCTCTTGACCGACACCACTACAACAGATTGGCTGCAATTTGTAGTAGAAATAATGGTATGTCCCAGTGCTCACAGTAATACAAACAATCTGGCGACATGCACAGTTAATTGTGTGGAAATTGGGAAGTTGCTCTTTGTGTGATCCTGCTCCTCCACATCAGTTGCACTTGCTGAGGTACATAAAGCTTTGAATTTGTAGCACTTTTCCACTAAACGTGACGGGAGTAGTTGAGGCTTAATTGCATCTAAACTATTAACAACACGATAATCTTGATTACTTCCAAATAAGCTCTCTGACAGTGGAAAATTAACTTTTAAAAATGCAGCGTGGTTTCTTTAGCTTTTCATTATTCCGGGGGTTAAAAAATGTGTCTTTTCAGTGGTTAGCACTGCTGCCTCACGGCACCGAGGTCCCAGGTTCAACCCCGGCTCTGAGTCACTGTCCGTGTGGAGTTTGCACATTCTCCCCGTGTTTGCATGGGTTTCACCCCCACACCCCAAAGATGTCCAGGTAGGTGGATTGGCCACGCTAAATTGGAAAAAATGAATTGGGTACTCTAAATTTATATTTTTTAAAAATGTATCTTTCCCTCAATCCCATCTTTCTTTCCCCCTCCTTTCTATCTAAAATATGACATTAAATGGAGCATATTGATTCAGCCTGATTTCTCGATAAGGATTCTTTAGTCTGATTAAGAAGATATACACAGTTGGGTTGCACATACGTCCCAGATCACATGTGGAGGGTGCTGTGGAAAATGGATTTTTGCTATCCACGAGTTGCACTATAAAATGGGCACGTCTGAGTGTAATGAGTGGCTGGGAGTGCAGTTTTGATTTTGAAACCATATTTTGCCTTTTGATATTCTCTCCTGTAGCATGCTAATGACATTCTATGTGACTGTAACAAAGGCAAACTAACCCGCTTCACCCTTTTCATTCTGTTTGTAGCCTCATTCTGTAACCTATGACACAGGACACCATACCATCCTCTTCCAACGCCCCTCCACTGTCACCCAGCTAGGTGGGTGGAACTGCTTTCATCTGGTTCTGTTATCTAGCTAATCCTAGCCAGAAAAATCATGACTCCTTTTCCCTCTGCACCATTACCTCTGGTGCCCCCTTGGACACTCCTATTTCTTATCTGCTGCCCCTCGGTGACACAGCATCCAAAAGCGATGTGTTAGTTTCCACATTTAGCCTGACATCCACCTGTTCCACTCTCTCTAAATTATCAGACTGCTTTTCGACATCCAGTACTGGATAAAGAGACATTTTCTCCTAATTCAATATTGGGAGGCCTAAAGTCATTGTCCTTCTCACGCCCTATCGACGCTGTACCCCAGCCATTGTCTCCATCCCCCTCCCCTCTCTCTCTCCCCCCCCCCCCCCCTCCCCATCAACTGTCTGAAGCTGAACCTGAAGCTTGTAGCCTTGGTGTCAATTTTGACTGCATATTGAGCTTCTCATGGGATAGCTACCTGATCATTTAGTCCCCGCCTACTTTTTCAGACACCTGACTCTGCTCCTGCCTCAACTCATCTGTGTTTTTGCTGCCTCAAGACTTGACTATTCCTGGCCAACTTCCCACATTCTATCCTCTGTAAATATGAAATAATCTTAAGCTCCCCCTCTGCACATGCTCTAACTTGCACCAAGCTCCATTTGCCAAACACCCTGGTGCTGATTGACCTGGGTTATATCCTGGTTAAGCTACGTCTTGACTTTCAAGTTCTCATCCTGGTTTTCAAATCACTCTATGACTTTGCCACTCTCTCCTTCTTAATCTCCTCCAGCCTTACAGCCCGCCTAGATATTGCTAGATACTTAGATATCTGCTCCTTGAATTCTGACTTCTCAAACATCCCTGGTTTCAATTATTCCACTATTTTTGTTGACCATGTCTTCAGCTGCATGATCCTCCGTTCCCGAGTTCCTCCTTAAATTCCTCAGCCATTCTACTCTTTCCTTTTTTATGGCGCTCCTTAAAACCTAACTCTTTGACCAAGCTTTTAATCATCTGGCTAGTATCAAATTTTGTTATATTTGGCTCCTCTGGAATTTGTTGGGATGTTTTATAACATTAACGGTGCTATATAAGACAATTTATTTGAATAAATAAAATGCAATTTGAGTTGACTTTCCAAGGCCGGCCTCCTATTCTATGCAAACTTTAGCTCTCCCCCAAACCCATTGCCAGTGTTATCTCTGCACCAAGTCCCAACCAATCATCCATCACCATTGTCCTCACTAACCTACACTTGCTCTCAGTCCCTCAATAGCTCCAATTTAAAATTCTTCATCTTTAAATCCCTTCCTGCCAGTTAACACCGCCTGCTGGTTACCATCCGCTGTCAATGTCCCCCTTCCCGTCCTCTTCCATGTCGTTTATCACTTGCAGAAGGCACTGACGGTGGCAAAGGTACATATACTCCTTACCAAGAGTGGCTCAATAGTACAACTACTCACCGAGTCCAAAAAGACTGCCAGTCTGGGTCTGTGGTGAGGAAACCAATGAAAGAAAAACCTACTTGGCCTGATCCTCACCAATCTTACCTGTCACAGACACATTTGTCCATGACAGTATTGGTAGGAGTGACCACCATGCAGTCCTTGTGGAAATGCAGTCCCATCTTCACATTGAAGACACCCTCCATTGTGTGGTGTGTTGATTAGCAAGATCCCACAAGCAGAAACATCACAGCCAAATAATCTGTTTTTGTGATGCTAATATTAACCAGGGCATGGAGCTTTTTCTCAATGGGACACTGAAGCCAGTCATATTGCCCCACCATTGCGTGGCTGAAAACTAACTGACAATCCAGAGACCATGCCTAGGTCTTGTGGTTCAAAGGCAACATCAAACTGCATTTCTTCACTGAACTGTCACAGAAGACCTGGTGCAATTATAACTTTCAAAGGTCATTGTGACAGATCATTATGGTTTCCCTGCTCATTGAAATAGTGCTGTGGAACCTTTTATATAACCACCAGAGTGAACAGGCAAGGTCTCAATTTAGTGTCTCATCTAAAAAGCAAAACCTCTGTTATTGGAGCACTTCTTCAGTAGTTGTTTGGTAGTACAGAACTTGTACTTGAGTATTGACCATTCCACTGCCAACAAATCAGGACTGGTTCCTCATACAGTATAAATTGTTTCTTTTAAAAGTTGGTATTCTTGTATCTGTCATGATGAGTGTAAGGTGAAAAGCTTCAACGGTATTTTCTTAGTTCAGCTGTATGTCCTCGGTGTGCATTTGAGTATTAACTTAGATTTGTGACCCCTAAGAGTGAGGGGGAGTTAAATCTACATCACATTGATCAGTCCTCAAAACTGCAGGAAAAATGCACAGCAGCTGTTGCACCACCAAATGCTTCCTGATTCGCATGTACCAGCATGGGAGGCCTGTGAATCACAGTGTAAAATCCAATGTAAGGTGTGACATGTTCCAAGGTAGCCTTCCTGCGAATCTATTGAAGATTCTTGATTTGTGCATTTTAAGCAACTAATTTTTCTCACTGAATTAATCAAATATTTTGCTGTGCGCTGTAACAGTGAGAGACTTTGGCTATGAGTGAATGGCCTCGTTGCACCTGAGTTGGTGATGCGACGAAGCTGTCAAATCTCGCGAGAGACGTCGTGAGATTTATGACGCTTGGAACACCTCGTGAGATCTATCTAGATCTTGTGAGACATTGCCTTTAGACTCAATTAAATCTTTGTGCCCGATTCCCCAAGTCCTGGGAACTCCTGTGCCTGGGAGAACTTGCCCTGGCATTGTTTAGCAGTGGTCCACACAAACGTGGACCTGGGGTGACGGCCCTTTGGGGGAGGGGGCGGGGGGGGAGGCCGATGGAGGCTATCCATGTTGTTGGGTTAGCCAATGGAGGATCTCCGTGTTGTTGGGCTGCCATGGCTCTGCCAGCGTACCTTGGTGCCTGGTTGCCCATGCCCTGCAGTGCCCTGCTCTTAAGGGGTGGGTGATTTGGGGGAGGGGGGGTTGCTCGAGGACCCCGTAAGAGGTCATTTGGAGCAGTGGGGGAGAGGTCCGGAGACTGTGGTTGGGTGTCCGAGGGGGGGGTTGGAGATCGGGGCGGTATTCAAAAATGGCGTCCCGATCTCTTCCTACTCTGCTCGTTTGTGCAGGAAATGATGCAAGTGCAGCCTCGGTGGGCCAGAAAAAAAAACGACAGCATCTCATTTGTTCGTGGGGTCGTTCTTGGGACCCTTTATGATTGAACAAACACACCATGCTTGTGTTTTTTTAAGTCATCATGCTTATTATGATCCTCTTGGAGATCTCAATACCTTTTTACTCGTGACCAACCTAAAGAAATCACATGAGATTTCAGTTTTGGTCTTTTACTGCAACAAACTAAAATCAATATTGGCAAAACATTTGGTGGCAACAAATATTCTGGACTACAGAAAAGAGAACCTTAATGTTTCAACATGAACAATAACCGCACACCGTGTATTTACATTACAGCATTAGTCTTTTCAGAGAATAGGCTGAAATCACTACTGGCTTTCATTTCGCCCCATTCAAGGTGTAACATCCAGCAACCAAGGAAGGTTCCCTTCCTCAGATCTGAACTTCTGAATCTACCTTCAGCAGTAAGGCCCACTCTGGTTTCTTCTCCCAGCCTTGCAAGAATAAATCTTTCAGAAACATGTCGTTAAATCACCGTGGGCTCCTTCTCTTTTAGAACTGGACAAGCTTTCCACAGAGTTAACAGAGGGAAACATTTTTTTTCCTCTTCAGACTGCAGTAACTGCTGTTTTTCTCTGTCTCTCATTCACTTGCTTTGTCACTCGTACCCACACCCCATCCTCTCTCAGGTTTTTAATCTGGACTTGGGAGTCTTAAGTCTATATAAAGCAGCTCGGCTGTCTCTCGGTGTTCAGGTGTGAAATATAGCAGTGAGTTTTAACCTGACTCCCCTGTCCCCTATTTCCCCCCCCCCCTCCCCCAATGGATGTGATGCATTGTGAACAGAGAGTTTGGAAAAAAAGTTGTTCACCCTGAACTCAAAAGTTTCTTTAAGTATTAAAAGAACCTTTTTAAAATGGGTGCAAACTTCAATCTTTGAATGGATGGAGGACATCAAAATATTTACTTTGTGCATGTAGCATTGTGTCGCGCTTTTACACAAGTTCAAGTTCTTACAAAATATTTTGCAATTGGAAAGGCTGTAAAAGTATCATAGAATTATAGAATCCCTACAGTGCAGAGGAGGCAATTAAGCCCAACAAGTCTACAGCGACCCTCTGAAAGAGCACCGTACCTAGGCTCTATCACCCGCCCTATCCCTGTAACCCCATAATCCCACCTGATATTTGGATACTAAGGGACAATTTGGCATGGCCAATCCATTTAATCTGCACATCTTTGGACTGAGAGAGGAAACCGGAGCACCCGGAGGAAACCCACGCAGACACTGGGAGAATGTGCAAACGTCTGACAGTCACCAGAGGTCGGAATTGAACCCGGGTCCCTGGAGCTGTGAGGGGGCAGTGGAAGACAACCGGTGGTTCTTGTATTTTCTTGTCCTGAGGTTTCATCTGCATTCTCCTGAGTGACAGTGTAGGTCATGTGGTACAGGTGGCAATTGCTTGTTTTTGAGGGAATCCCTTCACCTATAATTATTAAAAACATCTTTTAATCAAAATTAATATTTTAATAGAATACTTAGATTGTAGCCACTCTAGTGTAGAATATCAAAGCCGATTGTTTAACAGCAGGATTAGTAAAATACTGTCACTCCTAATATTTTCTTGGGCTTAGAATTACTTTAATGTACTTCAGTTCTTCAATGTTGCAGAAGTGAACTTCATTCGCAAGAGCAAGACTCAATGCCAAGTTAGATAATTCTGAACCTTGACTCGGTGCCAGTAGATTAACTAACACTGCGTGGGAACAGGAGTCTACAAGTAGAGCCGCTTGAGCATGTTCTACCATTCAATGAGAACATAGCCGATCCAAATCCTCACTCAATTCATCCACCATAGTTCAAACCTTTGGTTAGCAAAAATCTACATATCTCGGATTTAAAAGTATTAATTTAGTTAGCATATGCCACTTTTTGTGGGTGAGAGTTCCACACTTCTACCACTCTCACCCTTTTATGTGTAGAAATGTTTCCTTACATTTCCCCTGAATGACGGCTCTGATTTTAAGGTTATGTTGTTCCTGATTTTCTGCCATCATCACTTCCTCCACAAAAATAACAATCCCGATCCCTCATCCATGCAAACTCCTTCTGTACGCCAAACTGCCTTTCCTCTCCGAACTCCTTAAGTATATTGACTCCTAAATCAGTGCCTATCTTTCCCAAAACTCAACATTTGAATCACAAATGATGTCCTATATGTCTTTGACAAATGTGAACTTTCCCTTCTCTAATGTCTGCAACCTTTGACACGGTGATGGCACCATCCTCTTCCAAGCATCTCCACTGTCATCCTGCTGAATGAGATTGCCTTCACAAGGTTCCATTCTTCTCTATCTAATGAAAGCCAGAGTATCATGTGCAATGGATTCGGATTTGGGTTTCTTGTCCTGTGTACCGAGGTACAGGGAAAAGTATTGTTCTGTGTATAGTCCAGGCAGTGACGAATGTGATATAAAATAGTTACTTTAGAGATATTAGTTAATGTAATGTAGAAATAAGCCACTTTGATTCTGGCAAGTAGAGACAAAGGATTTTAGACCGCATGGAAAAAAGCAGGAAGAGGTGTGTCTATGAGAGTGATGCTGAATTGATAGGGGCCGGAGAAAGGGATTGTAAGTGAGCCAATCAGAATAGATCAAACAGGTCAGGAGGGACATAGGATGACCTATGGGTGTCGAGTATGTGAAACTTGATGCCATTTGAATGTATCAGCACTGATCTCTTTGTCTGGGACATTCACTTAGTCCCGGAGCTGCAGAGAGCAACATGTTATCTGTATCACTGTGGACCAAGTTTAGCTTGCAAGCTGAATAAAATAACTAATGTTATACCTGCAAATCCATCTCGACTTTTATTGAGGCCAGACTGACGGATAAAGAAATTTGGGATTCAACAGCAGATTGTTCCATACATGAAAAACAAGACATACGATAAATACACAATGTAAATACATGGACATTAGGTGAAGTATACGGAGTGTAGTACTACTCAGTAGAGAAGATGTGTGGAAAGATCAGTCCATAAGAGGGTCATTCGGGAGTCTGGTAACAGTGGGGAAGAACTCTCTGTAGTTTCCTACGGTCATGGGTCGAGCAGTTGCCATACCAAGCTGTGATGCAGCCAGATGGGATTACTATGGTGCATCTGTAAAAATTGGTAAACATCAATCTGAACAAGCCAGGTTTCCTGAGGAAGTATAGGCGCTGGTGTGCTTTCTTGGTCCATGCCTCAAAGTGGGTGGAGTAGGGCAGATTGTTGGTGATGTGCACACCTAGGAATTTGAAACTGTCAACCATTTCCACCTTGGCACCATTGTTGCAGACAGGGGTGTGTACGACACTTTGCTTCCTGAAGTTAATGACCAGCTCCTTAGCTTTGCTGACGGTGAAGGAGAGATTGTTGTTGTTGTGCCACTAGGTTCTCTACCTTCTGTACTCTGGCTCATCGTTGTTCGAGATCCGACCCACTATGGTCAGGCCATCAGCAAACTTGCAGATAGAGTTGGAGCCAATTTGTGCCACACGTTGAATGTGTATAGAGAGCACAGTAGGGGGTTAGGTACACAGCCTTGCGGGGCCCCAGTATTGAGGACTATCATGGAGGTGGTGTTGTTGTTTATCCTTGCTGATTGTGGTCTATGGGTCAGGAAGTCAAGGATCCAGTTGCAGAGGGAGGAGCCAAGTCCTAGGTTTTGGAGTTTTGATATGAGCTTGGCTGGGATTGTGGTATTGAAGGCAGAGCTGAGTCTGACGTAGGAATCCCTGTTGTCGAGATTCTTTTTGCTTCCGCATTGTTCCACCTCTGTACTTTCACCAACCTTTCTCCAGGTTAAGCTCATCTACTACCTAAACGTCAATCATGCCTTTTGTTATCTCCATATTTGACTTGAGAAGTGAGCTTCTGGTCTGCAACATTCTAACCTGTGTAACCTAGATGTCACCCCAAGCCCTGCTGTCTGTGTCCTAACGTGCACCAAGTTCTTTTTACCTGTCATCCCTCTGCTCACTGACCTACTTGGCTCCCAGTTTAACAACAACATGATTTTCAAAATTCTTATCCTTGTTTTCAATTCGCACTATGTCCTCTCCTTATCCTATCTTTGTGAACTCCTCCAGCTGGACAGCCCTCAAGATATCTGCAAATCTCTAATTCTGACCTCTTGAAGACATGACATTAAGAAACGGTTGAAGGTACTGGATACTGCAAATCTGCCTTTACAGATTCTGGTAATAGTACTAAAGACTTGTGCTCCATAATGGGCTGTACACCAAGCCAAGCTGCTGGGGTACAGATACAACACTGTTTGGCAATGTGTGAAATTGCACAGGTATTTCCTGACTTCAAAAAGCAGGATAAATCCAACTTGGCATTTACCACCCCATCAATCTACTCTCTATCATCAGGAAGTTGTCATCACCAACGCTTTCGGGTGGGGAGGAATGGTGGCACTGTGGTTAGCACTGCTGCCTACGGTGCTGAGAACCTGGGTTCAATCCCGGCCTGGGTCACTGTCCATGTGGTGTTTGCCCATTCTCCCCGTGCCTGTGTGGGTTTCACCCCCACAACCCAAAGATGTGCATACTAGGTGGATTGACCATGCTAAATTGTCCCTTAATTGGGAAAAAATAATTGGGTACTCTAAATTTATTAAAAACAAAAAAAACCAACACTCTCAAGTGGTACATACTCAGCAATATCCTGCACAACTATGTTTGCTTGGGTTTTGTCAAGGCCACATAGCTCCTGACCTCATTACAGCCTTGGTCCAAACATGGACAAATGGGCTAAACTCGAAAGATGAGGCAGAAATGGGTGCCTTTGACATCGAGGCTGAGTGTGGCATCAAGGAGTCCTAGCAAAATTGAATCAATGAAAAATGGGGGAGGGGCGAAACACCACTTATTGGAGTTGTAACTAGCACAAAGAAAGATGATGGTGGTTATTGGAGGTCAATCAACTCAGACCCATGACATCACTGCAGGGGATTTTCCTGATTGTGTCCTTGGCCCAGCCGTCTTCAGCTGCGCCATAATGACCTTTCTAGCATAAGTTCAGAAGTGGGGATATGCACTGGTGGTTCACATATTCAATTATGCAGACAATTCAGATTTTGAAGCGGTCCATGTCTACATGCAGCAAGATCTGAACAATATCCAGCTTGAGCAGACAGATGGTAAGCAACAATTGTGCCACACAAGTGCTAGGCAATGACCATCTCCAACACAAGAGAATATACCGTCTCCCCTTGGCATTCAATGGCATTCCCATCGCTGGGTCCCCAATATCAACATCTCGAGGGAAACCATTGACCAGAAACTGAACTGGACCAGCCATAAAAAACTGTGGTTACAAGAACGGGTCAGAAGCTGGGAATTCTACAGTGAGTAACTTGCCTCCTGAAAATGTGTTCACATTAAGCAAGTCACTAGTCGGGGGGTGCGATTGAATACTCTTCACTTGCCTGGGTGAGTGAAGCTCCAACAACCGTCAAGAAGCTCAACATCCTAAGGGCAGCACGGTGGCGCAGTGGGTTGGCCCTGCTGCCTCACGGCGCCGAGGTCCCAGGTTCGATCCCGGCTCTGGGTCACTGTCTGTGTGGAGTTTGCACATTGTCCCCGTGTTTGCATGGGTTTCGCCCCCACAACCCAAAGATGTGCAAGCTAGGTGGATTGGCCACGCTAAATTGCTCCTTAATTGGAAAAAATGAATTGGGTACTCTAAATTTATTTTTAAAAAAGAAAAAAAAAAGAAGCTCAACATCCTCCAGGGCAAAGCAGCCAGCTTGATTGGCATGCCATCCACGATCTTAAATATTTACACCCTCTGTCAATGCACAATGGCAGCAGTGTGTGCCGTCTGCAATATGCACTGCAGCAACTTGTCAAGGCTCCTTCGACAGTACCTTCCAAATCTGTTACCTCTACCACCTAGAAGGACACGGGTGGAATATGTATGGGAATACCACCACCACCACCTGCAAGTTTCCATTCAAGCCACATACCATCCTGTCTTGGAACTACATTGCCATTCCTTTGTTGTTGCTGGGTTAAAATCCTGGAACTCCCTTCCTAGCAGCACTGTAGGTGTACCTACACCACCACATGGACTGCAGGGGTTTAAGAAAAAGCTTTGCCACCATCACCACCTTGAGGGCAATTGGGGATGGGCAATAAATGCTAGTGTCGCCAGTGATGCCCATATCCCCAAAACATTTCTTTTTAAATATACCTGATTTTAATTGCTCCACCATTGGTGGCACAGCCAAAGTCCTCAGTCCAAAGTTGCTCCCTAAACATTTGTCTCTCTACCTCTCTTCTTTTTAAGACACTCATTCAACTTTGGCCAAGATTTTACTCATCTTACGTGTGAAATTCGGTTTCCTCATGCTGCTGTGAAGTGCTGTGGGATTTTTTTTATTATGTTAAAGGCACTGTATAAATATTGGTTGTGTTTTAAATTCTAACTCCCTCATTTTAAAGACTTTCAAAAAATATATATATTTTGTACCTCACCCCTACATTTTAGTCATATGTGTACATGGACCCATAATCCCTTTGGGCTTCCAATTTCCCAGCTTTTCACTTAAAAAAAAAAAAAAAATCTCTGATCTAATCTTTTTTGGCCCAAAATAGATGGCTTCACATTTACCGACGCTGAAATCCATCTGCTGTAGTTTTGCCCATTTAATTCAAATTGCAAAGAGGCAATGATAGACTTTGCTCCCATCTATACTACGTTACGCATCGTTGTGTATCTCGCAAGCTTCAATAATGCAAGAGAACCCTTTATCTAAGTCAATATAGCACTGCTAGATGACAAACCAATCATAAAGGAAAGTAATGCATCACTGACACTTTTACATCCATTTACTGTCAGCAAATAAATGAAGTAAAGCAGTAACCCTACTATTGAGGGCAGCAAGACTTTGGCCGAGGAGAAATTTTGACCACAGATGTACACACTGACTTGCTAGCAGCATTCAACAGTAGTCCATATTGCTAACCTTACCCCACGTCTGTAGCTCAAAAGTAGAGCTCTGGGGAACTATGTGTAGGTGTAAATTTCTTTCATGTTGTGTTAACCTTGGCTTCATTTGCCCGGCCATAGGCCATATAAATAGGGTAGAGTTGGCAAGAAGGAATGTTCCAGTGGAAGCGGTCTTGTAATGTTATAAACCATTCTTAATAATTCTTTTGACCATAACTCATAAATTAGAATATTAAATCATAACTCACTGGTCTGTTTCCACCAATTCTTGGAAAGTCTGAAGCATTATATGAACATTGCACAAACAGACAGGCTAGCCTGCCCTTCTACCTTTCAAAAAAAATTTGTGTGGGAAGATGTCATTTTTGCGTTCACTTTTGGGTTACCAATAAGGCTTTCATGAAAAAAAAATCAAAAAATTGTTATTCCTCAAACCAATTTGGTTTGCTTCACTAATCTTTTTTGCCTAAACAACAAAAGATTGTTGGTCACATAGCTAACTCCCAATTACTATCATCCATAAATTTTTATTCTATCTGAGCACTCACTGATTAACTTATCTAACTAACAAGCTTGGGCATGAGACTCTTCTCAAATGTGTTTCAGTCAATCCAGTCAGATTAAATGCTGTATGAATACCTACCTTTGTGAAAAAACTGTACACTCCTGATCCCAGGCTAATCGTCATTGGCTGTCCATCGATTTGAGGATGACATCTACTCGGCCGCAAGTTTCTCCCATGGGCTCCATGTGACTAAACCAGCAAACCCTTGACCCACAGATCTTTGGGCACATGGGGCAGGGTCTCCCACAAGGTAGTCAGATCCAGAGCGCAGAATTTGCTTCCTTTTCTCCTCTGCCTTATCATTAAGACGTGACTCAAAAACGTGACAAAGCTTGAAGGGCAAGGTGTTGCTATTTTGAACGATTGGTAGCCAGCTCCTATCCTTTTTGATGGAGAGCTTCAAAGTGTCTTTGAAGCATTTTCTTTGTCCCCCCTGGAACATTGTCCATTAAAGAGTTGAGAAAACAGAACCTGACCTGGGTCATGGTTCTCAGCCATCCAGTCTGTTCCATCAAAGTTGAATTTACAGGTGTTTTGGCTGAATGCATTTGGAACTGGTTTCAAGAAGGATGTATCATTTTTTAACAGCCCTGCCATTGAATCCTGAGGATGTAGCAGAACCATTGCTGGTGGACTTTATCTGGTACTGTCACTTGCTGATGCACAATCCAGTACAATACTCCTGCAGTACAGGAGTATGGTGACAACATCTGCTACCGTAGTTTGTATAAGACTGAGCTGGTGTCGATGGTATCTTTTTTGAGAGAGGTAGGTCTCTCAAATATGGGAAGTGTACAACATATTCCAGGGTGTCTCCTTCAAGATGGGGAGGTAGAATATCTGGCTGACCAGGTGTGAGTTCATGTCACAGTTTTGTTTAGGCAACATTCAAGAACAGGTCGTGTCTCTTGTGTGCAGAATTGAAGCGATTGAGAGTGCCTTGCAAATCTAGAGCAGAGTGGGCCATGACACTGCAGTCATCTGCAAACTGTAGATCATGTATGTCAATAGTGGTCAGTTTTATTTTGCACAGACAGCTGAGGTTAGAGCTTTCTGACCAGGTGATATTCCATACTCCTACCAGAGAGCAATTTATGTGTGGGATGAATAGGCACTGTCATATAGGTTGTCAATAGTACTGGGGCGTTACTTTATGGTCCATATTTTGAAAGCGTTTGTTTCAGAATTGCCACTTGACAATCGCACTCGCATCATGGTTGCAAGATGATCAGTGTTGGGAAATAAATATTCCAGGATACATAATGTTCCAGATAGACGGACAATAGCTAAGGAGGCGTGGTAGCCCTGATAGTAAAGGATGATGTGGAGATGCCGGCATTGGCCTGAGCACAGCAAGAAGTCTTACAACACAGGTTAAAGTCCAACAGGCTTGTTTCAATGTCACTAGCTTTCGGAGCGCTGCTCCTTCCTCAGGTGAATGAAGAGGTATGTTCCAGAAACATGTGTATGTATAGACAGATTCAAAGATGCCAGACAATGCTTGGAATGCGACCATTGGCAGGTGATTAAATCTTTACAGTAAAGGATGAAACATGGGCATTGGTGAGAAAGGATTTGTCCTCAAAAGATCATTAAGTAGAATCCGTACAGCTGGAAATTAGGAACAGCAAGAGTCCGGAAAGGTTGGTGGGAGTAGTTTCTAGGCTATTGGTTGGATAGAGCTTTAACAGGTAATTATTGGAGCTTGTAATAACTGTGGATGATTTTAATCTTCATATAGACTAGGACAATTAAATTGGCAAAAGGTAGGTCTAAAAGTTTGCAGAATGTTTTCATGACCGTGTCCTGGAGGAATGCATTGTGGAACCGACTCGGGATAAAGCTATCTAAGATCTAGTATTGTATAATGAGGCAGAGTTAATTAGTAATGTCATCATAAAAGAACCACTGGGAAATCGTGATCGTAATACCATTCAATTCCATGTTAAGTTTGAAAGTGACATACTCTAATCACAAACAAGAATCTTATACTTTAAAACAAAGTCAATTACATAGGTATAAGTGGAGAAGTGGCTAAGGTTGATTGGGTAAACAGTGGGAAACCTTTTAGAAAACAACTCAATGTTCAGGGAAAAATACATTTGATTGAAAAACAACTTGGCAAGAGAGACCCATCCATGGCTCACTCAGGAGGTTAAGGAGAGTATTACATTAAAAAAAAGGCTAAAAATGTTGCAAAGAACTGTAACCAGTCTTAAGGGTGGGTATGACTTAGAAACCAACAAAGGGCCATCAAAAATTCCTGCACCAGACCCCCAAGCTTTTGGTACAATCTCGAAGGGCCCAATATTTTTTTTGTTTAATGTAGACAAAGAATGAGATCCCAGGTATTTGCTGAGAGAATAAAGCCACAAGATTCCACAATTGTTGAAAGAAATTTAAACTTTACTATACAGAGTTGGAAAAGGAAAACAATTTTAAATATCTATCTTGTACCTCCTGTTGATTCTAAATGTTAACGTGTATGTGAATTAACTGGGAAACTGATCGAACACACTACACTGCAGAATAAATGGCTGATGTGACCAAGACAGATCCTACTGATTTCTCAGCCGCCCTCCAGTATCCACTGTGAGTTACACCATTTTGTTAAAACTCTGTCTCCTTCACTATGGATTCCAAACATTTCACTTTCAAATATCGAGGGCGCGGTTCTCCCAAAATTTGACTAAGGGTGTGATTCTCGGGCCGCATTGCGCTCCAGCAAGGGTACAACGTGGCCTGTGAATCCCACAAGGGCCCACCAGCGGCCACCAGTGAGCATCCCGACGGGTTCCGCGCCTCGCGAGATTAACCGGTGTCCCGCGAGACACAAATAGGCATTTCCAAACGCCGCTCCCAGAAGTAGACCAAAACCTACTTACGACCGACCTGCACAGGATCCAGTGGCCTCCCTCGATTCTCCAGCCTCCCCAGGGAGGCTGCATCCGGGCGTCGATCAGCGCTGGTCCACACAAACATGGACCAGGTGGAACAGCACCCACGGGATCTCACGGGCCATTGGAGACCCCTGGGTGGTCAAGGTCAGTGCAGGGTGACTCCCTAGCCTTTCCCCTGGAATGTGGGCACATTGGCACTGCCCAGTGGGCACTTCGGCACTCCCATTCCGGCACTGCGAAAGTGTCCGGATGGCACTGCCAAGCTGGCAGTAGCTCTACCTTGGTGGCAGGGAGAGGGTGCCTGAGTGCTAGAGTGGCACTGCCAAATGCCAGGGGTTGAGGGGGGCCTTGCCCATGAAAAGAGGGTGGGGGGTGGTTGAAGGGTGGGGGAGTGCAGGGCAGGTAAGTAGGGGCCTCTGGGAGGTTGGCGGGTCCAAGAATGGGGGGAGGGGGGGGCTGGGGAGGGCTTGGGGGGCCTGAAGAGGGAGAACTGCAAAAGTTCATGTGCAAATGTAGCAAAACCCAGACAATATCCATGCTTGGTCATATCCAGGCTTGGGCTGAAAATGACAAGTAACATTCATGCCACACAAGTGCTAGCCACTGTCCATCTCAAACAAGAGAGATTCTAACCATCACCCCTTTACATTCAATGGCATTTTTACCATTGCTGAATCCCCCGCTATCAACATCCAAGTGGTTACCATTGACCAGAAATTGAACTGGTTGAGCCATATAAATACTGTGGCTACAAGAGTAGGTCAGTGGCTAGGGATCCTGCGGCGAGTAACTCCCCTCCTGACTCCCCAAAGCCTGTCTACCACCTACAGGGTACAAGTCAGGAGGTTAAAGATAAAAGCAAATTACTGCGGATGCTGGAATCTGAAAGAAAAACAGAAAATACTGGACAACAGAAAATACTGGACAATCACAGCAGGTCTGACAGCATCTGTGAAGAGAAAAGGGAACTAACATTTTGAGTCTGGATGACTCTTTGACAAAGTCAGGAGGTGATAGAACATTGTCCACCTGTCTGGATGATTGCAGCTTTAAGAAACCTGGCACCATCCAGAGCAAAGCAGTCCACTTGATGGTACCCCACCCACCACCTTAAACATCCATTCGCTCCACCACCAACGCATAGTAGTAGCAGTATGTCCTTGCCAATACTTCCCTGCATGTTACACACATGAGCTTTGCTAATTCCATTGGCAGAATTGACAAAACCTTACCTCAAGAAATCATGTTTGTGCTGCTTTGTTCCAGAGTTAAGTTTCTTCTTTGTAGGCTGTTCACCAGAGGACATGGAGCTCTGTACAGAGTTAACACCAGCACTGCTCTGTCCTGCAATAGATTCTCTTGAGCAGTTCTCTCCAATGGATTCAGATGTGAGATCCTGGCCAGTAGGAACACTGCTTATTTGTGACAAAGCAATCCGTCTTCACAGTCCTCTTGCCTTGCTTGCCAGCAGCTAGAAAATGGAAGAACCTGTCCTCTGTGATTTGGTGCCAAAAGCATGTACATACAGTGGGCTTGACATCAAGTGTACATGCAGGGCATGTGACCTGCTGAACTGCTGCCGCTTATGGTGGAAGTCTTCACACAGCCTCATTTCATTCTCATTTTAAAGCTGGTAGCAGCCGCTATTCTCTTTAAAAAAAAATATATCTATATTTATTCAAATTTTCCAACAAATTTTCAACAACCCCCCCCCCCCAAGAAAAAAAAAGAAACAAAAACACAACAATCAGAAATTATATGGGTTTCCCCCATATACAATAACCCTCCATATAACATTTAAAAGAACAAATAGGGGGGAAAAAAACACCTTCACCCAAACGCCACCCCAATGCGGCCGCCATTTTCAATTTAAATGCCGGTAGCAGCTGTTGAGTGCTTCCCCTGCGATCGGGACAAACGTGGGAATGCGGTGACCAATTGCTCCATGACCCTCCCAACCCGCAACCTGCACTTTCAAAAACACTGGTCAACAAGATGGACTGCAAGGAACTCCCCAAGGCTCCTTCCAAACACACGACTACTACCATCTAGAAGGACAAGGGCAGCAAGACACGTGGGAACACCAGCACCTGGAAATTCCCCTCCAAGCCACTCACCATCCTGACTTGGAAATATATCATTATTCATTTCCTGTCACTGGGTCAAGATCCTGGAACACCATTGTGTGTACCTACACCACAGGGACTGCAACAGTTGAAGAAGGCAGCTCACTACCATTTTCTTAAAGGCAATTAGTGTTGGGTAGTCTAATTGCTAGTCTAGGCAGCAAAGCTTACATCCCATGAATGATTTTTTTAATAAATTCTAAGTTTGATGATAAAAAAACGAGGTGGAACGGCCAGCTGTGGGGAGGGCACAGAGTGACTGCAAAGAGATGTAGACAGATTAAGTGTGTGGGCAACCAGATGGCAGATGAAGTATAACATGGGGAAGGGTGAAGTTATTCACCTTAGTTCTAAGAACCGAAAAGCAGATTTTCTCGTAAATGCTGATGTTCAGAGAGACTAAATAATGCTCATGCAAGTACAGCAAGAAACTTGCAAGGCAAATGACATGTTGGTCTCTATTGCAAGAGTTTTGGAGTACAGCAATAAATACATTTTTCTTTTGTAAACTATGCAACTTTGGTCTCCATATTTAAAGAAGGATATGCTTACATTGGAGACGGTACAGTGAAGTCTCACTAAATTAGTCCCTGGGATGAGGTCTTATGAGGAACTGAGTTTACTTTAGTGATGGAAAGGGAAAGGGATAGGTATATACCGCAGGGCAAGAGTTATATCTGGGGAAAGGCAATTATGACGCGATGAGGCAAGACTTAGGGTGCATCGGATGGAGGGGAAAACTGCAGGGGATGGGCACAATGGAAATGTGGAGCTTGTTCAAGGAACAGCTACTGCATGTCCTTGATAAGTATGTACCTGTCAGGCAGGGAGGAAGTGGTCGAGCAAGGGAACCGTGGTTGACTAAGGCAGTCAAAATACTTGTCAAGAGGAAGAAGGAGGCTTATGTAAAGATGAGGCATGAAGGTTCAGTTAGGGCGCTCGAGAGTTACAAGTTAGCGAGGAAGGACCTAAAGAGAGAGCTAAGAAGAGCCAGGAGGGGACATGAGAAGTCTTTGGCAGGTAGGATCAAGGATAACCCTAAAGCTTTCTATAGATATGTCAGGAATAAAAGAATGACTATGGTAAGAGTAGGGCCAGTCAAGGACCATAGTGGGAAGTTGTGCTTGGAGTCCGAGGAGATAGGAGAGGTGCGAAATGAATATTTTTCATCAGTATTCCACAGGAAAAAGACAATGTTGTCGAGGAGAATACTGTGATTCAGGCTACTAGACTAGAAGGGCTTGAGGTTCATAAGGAGGAGGTGTTAGCAGTTCTGGAAAGTGTGAAAATAGATAAGTCCCCTGGGCCGGATGGGGATTTACCCTAGGATTCTCTGGGAAGCTAGGGAGGAGATTGCTGAGCCTTTGGCTTTGATCTTTAAGTCATCTTTGTCTACAGGAATAGTGCCAGAAGACTGGAGGATAGCAAATGTTGTCCCTTTGTTCAAGAAGGGGAGTAGAGACAACCCCGGTAACTATAGACCAGTGAGCCTTACTTCTGTTGTGGGAATAATCTTGGAAAGGTTTATAAGAGATAGGATGCATAATCATCTGGAAAGGAATAATTTGATCAGACATAGTCAACACGGTTTTATGAAGGTAGGTCGTGCCTCACAAACCTTATTGAGTTCTTTGAGAAGGTGACCAAACAGGTGGATGAGGGTAAAGCAGTTGATGTGGTGTATATGGATTTCAGTAAAGTGTTTGATAAGGTTCCCCACGGTAGGCTACTGCAGAAAATACGGAGGCATGGGATTCAGGGAGATTTAGCAATTTGGATCAGAAATTGGCTAGCTGGAAGAAGAAAAGGGTGGTGGTTGATGGGAAGTGTTCAGACTGGAGTCCAGTTACTAGTGGTGTACCACAAGGATCTGTTTTGGGGCCACTGCTGTTTGTCATTTTTATAAAGACCTGGAGGAGGGCGTAGAAGAATGGGTGAGTAGATTTGCAGATGACACTAAAGTCGGTGGAGTTGTGGACAGTGCGGAAGGATGTTACAAGTTACAGAGTGACATAGATAAGCTGCAGCGCTGGGCTGAGAGGTGGCAAATGGAGTTTAATGCAGAAAAGTGTGAGGTGATTCATTTTGGAAGGAATAACAGGAAGACAGAGTACTGGGCTAATGGTAAGATTCTTGGCAGTGTGGATGAGCAGAGAGATCTCGGTGTCCATGTACATCGATCCCTGAAAGTTGCCACTCAGGTTTAGAGGGTTGTTAAGAAGGCGTACGGTGTGTTGGCTTTTATTGGTAGAGGGATTGAGTTTCGGAGCCATGAGGTCATGTTGCAGCTGTACAAAACTCTGGTGCGGCCGCATTTGGAGTATTGCGTGCAATTCTGGTCGCCGTATTATAGGAAGGATGTGGAAGCATTGGAAAGGGTGCAGAGGAGATTTACCAGAATGTTGCCTGGTATGGAGGGAAGATCTTATGAGGAAAAGCTGAGGGACCTGAGGCTGTTTTCGTTAGAGAGAAGAAGCTTAAGAGGTGACTTAATTGAGGCATACAAGATGATCAAAGGATTAGATAGGGTGGACAGAGAGAGCCTTTTTCCTCGGATGGTGATGTCTAGCACGAGGGGACATAGCTTTAAATTGAGGGGAGATAGATATAGGACAGATGTCAGAGGTAGGTTCTTTACTCAGAGAGTAGTAAGGGTGTGGAATGCCCTGCCTGCAACAGTAGTGGACTCGCCAACACTAAGGGCATTCAAATGGTCATTGGATAGACATATGGACGATAAGGGAATAGTGTAGATGGGCTTTAGAGTGGTTTCACAGGTCGGCGCAACATCAAGGGCCGAAGGGTCTGTACTGTGCTGTAATGTTCCATGTTCTAAATCGGGCCTATATTCTCTGGAATTTAGAAGAATGAGAGGCAGTCTCATTGACACCTAAAATATTCTGAATGGGCGATTTAAGGCAGTCACTGAGGAGTAGTTTCTGCTGGTTGAGGAATCTAAAATACGGGGACACAGTCTCGGAATAAGGGGCCGATCATTTAGGACTGAGGCGAGGAGAAATCACTTCACTTTAAGGGTTGTGAATCTTTGGTATCCTCTGCCCCAAATGATTGTGGATGCTACATTGGTGAATGCATTTAAGGCTGGAATAGATAGTTCTTTGTTGTCCCAGGGAATCAAGATGTGGGGAGTAGACAGGAAAATTGAATTGAAGCCCAAGATCAGCCATAATCTAATTGAATGGTGGAGCAGGCTCGATGTGTCATATGGTGGTCAACTCCTGTTTTTTTTTGTTTCTTCTGTTGATGAAACAGTTTCAGGATGGTTTGAAGTTTCTTGGATACCCACATTTTTAGGGCACAATCCACAGAGCCTTGCGATTTACCGATTCAAATGCTTTGGTTAGGTCAATGAATGCAGCAAAGAGCTCCTGATGGTGTCTTGAAGGCCATGTCAGAGATTCCTCTGAAAGATCTAAAGACACACTCTGTCTCTGGGAGGATTTCCTCAGCCATAGGAAGCAGGTGATATCGAAGAATGGGTGTCAGGATTTTTCCTGCTATGGACAAGAGCTTTTCACCGCTTGATTTATCTCCTTTCTAAAAGTTAATTACAACTGTTGCATTCCTGAAGTCGGGGAGGAAGGAAGGTGACTTGGGTGGGAGTTCTATTTCCTTCCAAATCTCAGCTGAATTATGGGTCCTTGACTGCTGACTGGCCAAACTATATGCACTAAATTGGTTTAGCTAGAACGGAGTAAAACTGTTGGCATTGAGGTGTTCTGGTAACTTTCTGAATTAAGAAAAGTGAAGTATCATGTGAGCATAGCCAGCAAATTCTTGTAGATTTGTAATTTTTGAGATTATTTTGACTTTATTATGCATTGTGTCGTAAATTGACAGTAAATTCTGTTAATTCTATAAATCAGTGTGTAGTAGTAGAAGAAATCTGGAAGCTTGTTGGGTTAAGATTTGATTTCTTGGAGATGAGTGTTTATTGCTAGTGAGATGCTTTTAGATAGTAGTTGATATTTCAGATGTGTGCATGTGTGGGTAGCCAGACACCGTATCAAGCTTACAGGGAATATCAGGGAAAAGTGGAAATCCCAACAGTATGGGAGCAAAAAGGAATGCAGTGATGAACAATTTTTTAAAAGAAATGTGTTGAGAGTGCTTTAAAAAAAAAATACGGGTCTGTTAGAAAATGTTATAGTGGAGGAGGAAGATGAAATGCAATGGTGCAAGGAACCCAGAAATAAGTAATTGAGAGTTCTTTGTATTAAAGACTGAAACATTGTAATGGAGAAATTGATTTAAAATGCCAGGATCTGGTGCTTTCCACCAGAGTATTAAAAGAAAAACATGAGGAAACTACCAATGTATTTTTCCGAATTTTCCAAAGCTATCTAAATTCAGCAACTGGACCTTATTTTATGGATTTGAAAAATTGCATATATCCTTCTGTTATTTAAGAAGGGGAGGGAGGGAAAAAGCAGGAAGCTGACACTAATGTCAATCGTGGGGAAATTACCAAAAAGCTTTTCATTCTCAGAATGTGGGCATTGATGGCAAAGCTGAATTTCATTGCCCACTACTCGTCGGTGATGGTGGACTGCCTTCTTAAATTGCTCCACACCACGTGGTGAAGGTACTTCCATTACATTGTTTGATAAGGAGTTGCAGGATTTTGGCACAGTGACAGTGAAGGGATGGTGGGCAGATGGGTTATGAACTTGGGGCACTTGGGAGCATGATTTCCACACCCAACCATGGAAATCTGGAACACTGACTGCCCAGAAGGGTTAGTTGAGAGTTTCAAGACTGACATTCGCAGATCTTTTGGGGGTAAAGACATCAAGGTATATGGAACAGATGGATAAATGGAGTTGCGATCAGTACATAATAAAGTCAAAATCTAATTAAATGACAGAATAGGCTTGGAGGGCTGAATGACCTACTGGTGTTCCTGTAAACCTCAGAAGGTGTGAGTTCAAATCCCATTCCAGAGCCTTGAGCAGGTTGACAATTACTGAGGAAGTGCTACACAGTTGGAGGTGCTGACTTTTAGAGGAGCCATTAAACGGAGACTCCCTTCAGGTATGGGTGATTCATTTTGGAAGGAATAACAGGAAGACAGAGTACTGGGCTAATGGTAAGATTCTTGGCAGTGTGGATGAGCAGAGAGATCTCGGTATCCATGTACATAGATCCCTGAAAGTTGCCACCCAGGTTGAGAGGGTTGTTAAGAAGGCGTACGGTGTATTAGCTTTTATTGGTAGAGGGATTGCGTTTCGGAGCCATGAGGTCATGTTGCAGCTGTACAAAACTCTGGTGCGGCCGCATTTGGAGTATTGTGTGTAATTCTGGTCGCCGCATTATGGGGAGGATGTGGAAGCATTGGAAAGGGTGCAGAGGAGATTTACCAGAATGTTGCCTGGTATGGAGGGAAGATCTTATGAGGAAAGGCTGAGGGACTTGAGGCTGTTTTCGTTAGAGAGAAGAAGGTTAAGAGGTGACTTAATTGAGGCATACAAGATGATCAGAGGATTAGATAGGGTGGACAGTGAGAGCCTTTTTCCTCAGATGGTGATGTCTAGCATGAGGGGACATAGCTTTAAATTGAGGGGAGATAGATATAAGAAAGATGTCAGAGGTAGGTTCTTTACTCAGAGAGTAGTAAGGGCGTGGAATGCCCTGCCTGCAACAGTAGTGGACTCGCCAACACTAAGGGCATTCAAATGGTCATTGGATAGGCATATGGACGATAAGGGAATAGTGTAGATGAGCTTTAGAGTGGTTTCACAGGTCGGCGCAACATCGAGGGCCGAAGGGCCTGTACTGCACTGTAATGTTCTATGTTCTATGTATGTGTAAACCTTAATTGTCTTCCAAGAAGAACATGGGAGCTTCCCCCAGTATCCTGGTCAATTTTTATCCTTCACCTAATATCACAAAACAACGGATCAGATGAATTATCTCTTTGCTGTTTGTCGAAACAAGCTGTGGGCAAATTGGTGTAATGTAAAAAAGTGACACCCAATGACGGCACTTCAAATATACAACATTGTCTCTAATGTGCCTTTAGGAACATATGAAATAGTCCCCCTCGAGCATGCTCTGCTATTCAAAAAGATCATGCTGATATGTTTGTGTTTTGAATTCCACATTCCCACATACCCCCAATAACTTTAGATTCTTCTTGGGCAAAGGAATCAATCTACCTCTGCCGTAACAATTCTCAAATGACCCTGCCTCCACTGCCTTCTGAGGCTGAGTTCTAATCTCGCACAAAATTCTGAAAGAAGAACAGTTTTCTCATCTTTGTTCTAAAAGAGAGACCCCTAATTTTAAAAGAATGCCCCCCTGGTTCTGGACTTGCCCACAAGAGGAAACATCCTTTCCACATCCAACTTGTTGAGACATTTCAGGATCTTGCGTACTTCAATCAAATCACCGCTCATTCTTCTAACTAGTAGAACGAGCCCAGCTTGTCCAACCTTCTGAACATTCTCTGGTTGTGAAAGGTTTGTATGGTTGCAAATTATTTCTTTAACCCTGAAAGAGGCTTGGGATGTTCATTTCATTAAAACTGTTGTGTAAATGCGAGTTTCAGTTCGGCTCTCCTCTTGACTTGCACTTGTGAGAAATTGAAGTAGTGTTCAGGATTAATCTATTTTGCAAAATGAGGCAGATCTCGCTGAAAAAATGGCATGTGAATGATTCAAGCCATTATTTTGCCAGCAAAATCGAGATTGAGGAATACACAAGTTGCAAATCTCCAAAAGGTGCAGGTCTATATATGACACTCTGCTGTTTGTTTAGAATAAGCAGCATCTTGGCCTCCATCTCTTCTGCTGGAATTGCACATTAAGAAATGTATCACAAGTTAAGTCTGGTATTTAAGAGCGCAAGTACTGTTCCTGGCCCAAAAAGTGTATAATTTAAATTCATTCCTTCAGCTAATAATTGTTGAAAGATTTGAAAACGTCATTTTAATTTGTTTTTAAAAATTGCTTTGCATTTTCTCTCTTCAATCCTCCCTCTTCCCCCCCCTATTCTCTTTCTCCTCTTTGTACCATATTTGATCCTAATTCACCATCTTTGTCAATCCACAGCGCCAGGTACCCGGGATCGATTCCTGGCTTGGGTCACTGTCTGTGCGGAGTCTGCACGTTTGGCCCGTGTCTGCGTGGGTTTCCTCCGGGTGCTCCGGTTTTCTTCCACAAGTCCCAAAAGATGTGCGTGTTAGGTGAATTGGACATTCTGAATTCTCCCTCAGTGTACCCGAACAGACACCGGAATGTGGCGACTAAGGGGTTTTCACAGTAACTTCATTGCAGTGTTAATGTAAGCCTACTTGTGACCCTAATAAAGATTAGATTATTATCCAGAAATCTCATTGGTTAAGTAAATACACTGTTAGTCCCACCATTTACTTGTATCACAGCTGCCCTGTTGCCTTCGCCATGTTGTTATTTGCTTGCACATCTAATGGAGCAAGTTAGGGTGCAAGAAATGTTAGAGCTGAAGGATGCAGAAAAAGGGCTAGCCAGTGGTATGTGCGGTGAAATGTCCCACTCCAACAAGTTCCAGACATCTTGCATATCTCGATTGAGCCTCCTCGTTGCCCCCTCTCGAGTGAAAAGTTAAGTTTATATCATCTTTCTTTGTAAGGCCAGCCCTCAGACAATAGATATCAACTTTGTGGCTTGCTCTTAGCGTTTGGATATCTTTGTGGTTTAGCATTCCAATTTTTTCATTGCTCTAAATAATTAAATGTGAATGATGCATAGTCTATTATTATTCTCAGATATATCTCTGAAATCCTAGCTGGATTAGCACCATTCATTTGTGCTACAAAGCAGAGGACATTTTATCTCTTAAATTCTACCTGCTGTCTTATGCACATTGCAAGTGTTGTCTGCAGCCCTAGTTCAGTATTAATCTGTTCTTCACCAAAGCCCATCAATTTTTTGTCAAAATCATTCCATGTTCTTTCTTTCTCAGTCACAGTCTTCCTTGTTTGTGCATGTTTTCTCTGCGTGACATGTATCTAGTTTAATTGTCATTACTACGTGCTATATTTCAAATGTTGAGCTTTTCCTTCAGCACTACCTTGCTTTTGCCCCACACCAATATAAAACCCTAAAGTAAACTGCAGGTATGTCTGAGACAGTGAAGGTGGAAACTGTGTAGCCTTTTCACCTGCCTCGCGTATGTTGTCCAGATCTCACTACTGTAGATGAGTGCATTGAGGACACAGGCTGGATAGACTCACAGTTTAGAGTTCTCATCAAGTCGCTGAGCCACGCTCTTACTCAGCTTGGACATAACAGGTGCAATTCTTGCAATGTACATGTTGATTTCAGCATCAAATGACAGGTTGCTGGTGATTGTGGAGCCGAGATATGTGAAGCTACGAACAATTACCTACATCTAATTATCAGTTCTGATAAATAATGGTGTGGCAACATCCTGGACCGTGACAGTTGTCTGCCTAGTGCTGATGATTAAACAAAACACTTTACAGGTACGAGAGAGCCTGTTCATTTGCTGCTGAAGGTGTTCCTTGGTTTGGAATGATGCTTGGCATCATCGGCATAGAGTAATTCTCAGTGAACTTGTCACACCTTCTCTTGAGTTCAGGCAGACCAAGCTGAACAGCTTTCTGTCTGTTTTGGTACGTAAGCAAACACCTCTAGATCACCTGAAAGCTGTCACAGATGCATCCTTGATGTCTCTTGCTGGGACATCGCAGAGGTTGTGGACTATGCTCCACAGTGGCTAGCACTGCTGTCTGACAGCACCAGGGATACAGGTTCAATTCTGTTTTTGGGTGACTGTTTGGAGTTTGCACTTTCTCCCCGTGTCTGCGTGGGTTTCCTCCGGGTGCTTCGGTTCCCTCCCACAGTCCAAAGACGAAGAGGTGCAGGTTAGGTTATGTGGATTGACCATGATAAATTGCCCAAAGATGTGGGGTTAATAATCTTTGATAATCTTTATTGTCACAAGTAGGGGGGATTGGGCCTTGGTAGGATCTCTTTCACAGGATCGGTGCACACTCAATGGGCTGAATGGCCTCCTTCTGCACGGTAGAGATTCTATGGGAAAACAAACCATGAGTCCAGAAAATATTTCAGAGCAACAGGCAGTTGATGTAGCCGCTTAATGGAATGAAAAGGTCTTTAGCATTGTGACAGAAGACCTATATCACTCCGAAACTAACAGAATTACCAGTTTTCAAAGGTTCATCAGATAGCAACAAAAACACTAGTACCCATTATTTCACATCAGCAACATAAGAAATGCCCACCAATCAAACTGCGAAGTGGAAATGTTCAAAAACAATTCTAATGAAAACCACAGGGCATGAGAAGACAATATTCTAGTCTACCTGGTTGACAAAACTGAATCAAAATCAATTCCCGGCAGGAGTTTTTGTTCATCTCCATGACAAAGGTTAGATAAATGAGGATGGAGTGAAGTTATAGAATCGGAATTCTGCATGAAGAATGCAGCTTAGTAGTGTAGTGTAGGCAATGTTTAGATTTGGTATAACTGATGAGATCAAGAGGCAACTGCAAAGAAATGATGCCCAAACTACAGTTATACCAGCGTGTCTAATATCGGTCATTCATCCTTTGAATGTGTGCCTCAAGAAATTATTCAAAGATCATTCTTGCGCCAAAAAGAATAGGTGGATGGTTGACAGAGAAAAAAATCTTCAAGTGTGGAAATGTGTGTGCTGCTCCTACTTGTATAGTTTCATCACGGTGGCACAGTGGTTAGCACTGCTGCCTCAAAGTGCCAGGGACCCCGGTTCGATTCCAACCTCGGGTGATTGTGTGGAGTTTGCACGTTCTCCCTGTGTCTGCGTGGGGTTCCTCCGGGTGCTCCGGTTTCCTCCCACCTCCAAAGATGTGCAGGTTAGGTGGATTGGCCAAGTTAAACTGCCCCTTGGTGTCCAAAGGTTAGGTGGGGTTACAAGGATAATGTGGGGATTGAGCCTAGATAGGGTGCTCTTTCAGAGGGTCGTTGCAGACTCTGCACAGTCGGGATTCCATGAACAAATTGTGGAATGCTATTAATGCACAAACTGTCATGAAATTGTTCAAATAATGTGGAATATCCAATTAGATGGATGGAGAGGAAGACGACTTGCTGTGGAGGGATGGCTCTGAAACCAAAAGTGACACATCCAGAGTGGGGATCATTACAATGATACCAGATCCGAAGTGACTCAAAATGTGATTGATTAACTCATTGCATCAGATGTCGAAAGCAAGGAATTTGGTGTTTTTAAAAAAGTTTTGCTTGTGGTAAAAGTATCCTTGTAGAATTCATTCATTCAATAAAACGTGTCACATTGATTTAATTTGTATCCCCAGGGAGGGGAGCCAACATGGGGTGTTGCCTTTTCACCTTGCCAGATCTAGCTTCAGGAATCTTGTGTTCGATTCACCCATGATTGGTGCCAGCTCCATGAATTGAACTACGTGAGTCTGGTAAGTAAAGTTAAGTCCAATTTGCAAAAGTGAGGCAACCTTCCCCTGTCCTTGGGCAAAGTCTAGTCTATTAAAATGAATATTCTCCCAAGCTTTTTGTTTCTTTTCAATGTCTTCTTGTTTTTCTCTCTAAATCTTTTTGGTTAAGATTAATAGGTAGGTTTTATCCTTTATATGGACAGGCAGGGCCCAGAAGATCCGCAGGCGAGTTCTTCAAAGGGATAGACAGTCAGTGAGGGTGGAGGCTTATTGGGTGGCCAATGTTGAGAAGGTGCTGGGGTAGTCCATTGATCCGGGTTCCATATGGGGACGGATAGAGGCGAGATCATGTAGGGGATATAGTTTGGGGCACTGGTGACTGCCTCACTTCCGTTTTCTCCAGAACGATACTTTTTGAACCCGGTAGTTGTCCACTCTAAGGATAGGGAGACAATTGAGGTAGCACTTTAAGCTTGGATCTTTATTGAGGATCGCCCCTACTTGTGCTAATCCTTTATTTGAGCCATTGAGACTGGATGCCATATTTGGGGAGGAAAGGGGCCTGAAAGATTTGGAGAGTTGTTTGTGGGGGGACAGTTTGCCAGCTTGGAGGAACTGGCGGTGATGTTTGGACTTTTGGGATAGGGATCAAATTCCTCCAGGTAACTCCAGAATCTAGAATTTTAAGCAAAGGGGCTTCCCGACCTTTCCCATGGCACTGCTGTCATCTCTGATGGAGAGGATCTTTTCTCTGGCAGGGTCAGAGGGGGATAACACATCTGGCATCAATGGGTAGATCCTGTCGGAGGCATAGGTTACGCTGGATGAGCTGAAAGTGAAGTGGAACCTATAGTGGATGATGAGATGTGGAGTGAAGCCCTTCGTAGGGTGAACTCTACGTCTTCATGTGTGTAGGGCAGTCTGATCTAGTTGAAGGTAGTGCATAGGGCTCACCTGACCAAGGTAAGGTCAGGCTTCTATCTGGAGTAGAGGACTGGTGTGAGCGGTGCACTGGGAGGCCGGCCAACCACACACACGTTCTGGTTGTGTCGCAAGCTGGTAAGATTTTGGGTCTCTTTCTTTAGCATCATGTCAGCAATTCTGAATACTGATCTGGAGCCTTGTCCTTTGGTGGCTATTTTCGGGGTTGGACTCGCGGGGGTGAAGGCAGATGCCCTTGCCTTCACCTCGTTGATTGCCAGGAGGTGTGAGCTGCTGGGGTGGAGGTCTTCAACTCCATCCAGTACCTCGGTATGGTTGGGGGACCGAGTGGAATTTTTGTACCTGGAGAAAGTCAAGTACAGTGTGAGAGGGTCGGTTGAGGTGTTCTACTTGAGATAGCAGCCATTCATTACCTACTTTAAGGAATTAGTCACCGTCAGTTGCTAAGGGGGGTTAGATGGTGCAAAGGGGGTGTGGAACTGGGTTTAGTTTCCGTTGTTTGTGATGTTGTCTTTGTTATAGAATTTATTGTAAATGGAAAATCTTTAATAAAAATATATATTTTAAAAATGTTGATTTCATTTGAATTGCAGGTGTTACTTTTTTTTAAACATTTCAAAATAGCATCACCAGGAGTTCAGATTTTATGTTTGGCAGATAGATTGACTCCCCCCACCCCCATATCTTTGGAAGGATTGAGAAGCTAAGGTTGGCTTATAAACCATGATGTACGGTAAAATGTATAACTTTTAGAACCGAGGACAGAAGAAACGTCTTCGCAAAGCGTTGTGACTTGTCAAATTAACTTTTAGGGCTAGTGTTAAGGCAGAACCGGCATCAGCATTCAAAACTGGACAGGTAGATGATGGAAAAGGGGATTACATGTGATTAGAGCAGTATTACCATATGGAGGGTGACCTAACTGGTTGAGTCACATGACCAGTATCCATATTATAACTTCTATCCATGTGTGTTCTTGATAAATTCGATATTACCCTACTTTTAAAGGACAATAACATTACACAAGAACATTTATTCTAACACTGAGAAGAATCAGTGTTTAATCTGACCTATATCATTTAAGGCATCAGGTCTTACTGGGAACTAACTAATTGAACTTGGTGTGACAGGTATGCACAATTGTGCGAAACATGAAAAACCTGTGCAAAACCTCTGTGCTCAAATAGCTGCAGATGCCTTGCAGCAATGCTCAAGGCAAGCCTGATGATGTATTAAGGTGTGTATAGTGTAGTATTCTGCTAAAATGAGGCAGTATTGCAGTGAGCTTGAACTTCTGTGGAGCGGCAGAGTCAGATTGCCACTCCGCTCCTACTATCTCGCCCGACATTCTGACTCAGGCCAGGCAACAACTGTGCAGTGCTGCTGAAGCCTTCAATTGAGTGCTGCTGCATCGGAAGGAAGGAGGCCACCCCCCCTTTTTTTTAATATAGCTCTAGCCTTTGGAAGGCAGGGTGATTTGGGAGGAGGGGTGGGGGGAGAGGGTGAGAGTCACCATGGAAAGGGTTGTCAGGAGGTAGGGAAAGGATGTGAGGGATTGTCCCATGTGGGGTGCTAGTCTGTGACAGTAGTTGCCCAGAAGTGGTTTTAATTTTTCTAACTTTTCTTGGATAACTATGTGCACCTTTGGGGAACAACCCCCGCCCCAATTACACTACCCTGGATCTTGGAAATTAGGGCCTATTTAATATCTAATTGTTGAAACAAGCTGGGGACAGATTACAAGCAGCTCAAGGAACAGCATCTCCTTTTTCAATGAGTCACTTTACAGCCACCCAGAGTGGAGTTCCAACAATTACGCAACATAACCAGTGCCCTTACTTTTATACACCACAACTGCTGGCAATGATTTTATTTTCCTCATTTATAGCAACTCTAGAGACCCAGAATAAAACAGAAAATGCTCAAAATACAGCATTTGTGTAGTGAGAAAGAAAGGTGAGTGCCATAACCCCCAGGAGGCCCACGGGGAGGCCATAATCGATCTCCCTGTGGGGTTCGTGGAGTACTAGCTTCCCTGGTAGCCCACTCAGCTGGGGCTCGTCAGACCGAGCATAAAAGCCGGCCTGAGCAGGGACTGGCATGTTGGTTGTCCCAATAGGGACTGTGATTGTGGATAGTTACTGCCGTAGGCAGACTTTTATGTTCTGTGAAATAAATCCTTCGTCATTCCTCCCGCTGGCTTCCTAGTCATTAAATTTGATAACGAAGACCAATAACCTAACCAAACAATTCCTCTCGACCCATCCTTTGTTTCTTTACTTGTCCCATTACCACCCCTGTTTGCTTTCCACCACCATCCCTTGTGTTATTTAATCACTCCTATCATCACTTGCTCCTTTCATTATTTCCTCCCCTCACCCTGTACTTGGTTTACAACCAGATATATTACTAATTTCTTCCAGTTCTGAACATTCTCTTTCCACGGGTGCTTGTGAGTATTTCCAGCATTGCTGTTTTTACTTCAGATTTTCAGCATCTACAGTATTTTGATTATAATTGCTGTCTGGAACTCGACAAATTAGATGGTACTTGTCAGTTTCTATTTGGGGACCAGGTGCCCGCAACAGCTATCTCTCATTTGTCTGTGTCAATGTCCACCATCTTCCTATCTTGCTTACAGTATTCTTGTACTGGAGGGTATGGGTGTTCAACACGTCGTGACTCAGCGGTCAGCTCATCATCTTCAAATACATGACCGTCATCTATTCGATGAACGTGCCCAAGCCAGGCAGAACCAGGTTAATTTAGTGATGAATATTTGCTGATGAAATTAGCATAGGACCATAGAATCCCTACAGTGCAGAAAGAGGCCATTTGGCACAGCACCCTAGGCCCACTTCCCCACCCTAACCCATCTGATTCACTAATGTCCTCGAGGGAAGGAAATCTGTTGTCCTTACCGAATCTGGTTTAGATGTGACTCCAGATCCACAAAAATGTGGTTGACTCATAACTGTCCTCCACGATGGCAGCAAACCACTCAGTTCAACGATAATTAGCTGTGGACAACAAATGCTGACATTGACAGCGGTTCATAGAATCTCTGTAGTGCAGAAGGAGGTATCTGGCTCATCGAGTCTGCATCGACCCTCTGAAAGAGTACCATCCCTAAGCCCATTTCCCCACCCTATCCCCGTAACCCCATCTAACCTGCACATGTCTGGACACTAAGGAGCAATTTAGCTTTGCCAATCCACCTACTTGCTCATCTTTGAATTGTGGGAGGAAACTGGAGCACCTGGGGGAAACCCACGTAGACACACGAGAACATGCAAACTCCACACGGAGTCACCCAAGGCCGGAATTGAACCTGTACTCTGGCGCTGTGAGGAGGCAGTGCTAACCACTGTGCCACCATGGAGCATACTCCGGATGCGTCTGTGACAGCTTTCAGGTGGTCTAGAAATGTCTGCTTGCATATCAAAACTGACAGAAAGCTGTTCAGCTTTGTCTGCCTGAGCTCAAGACAAAGGTGTGACCTGTTCTCTGAGAATTGCTCTATGCCGATGACCCTCGCATTACATAGAACATAGAACAATACAGCGCAGTACAGGCCCTTCGGCCCACGATGTTGCACCGAAACAAAAGCCATCCAACCTACACTATGCCATTATCATCCATATGTTTATCCAATAAACTTTTAAATGCCCTCAATGTTGGCGAGTTCACCACTGTAGCAGGTAGGGCATTCCACGGCCTCACTACTCTTTGCGTAAAGAACCTACCTCTGACCTCTGTCCTATATCTATTACCCCTCAGTTTAAAGTTATGTCCCCTCGTGCCAGCCATATCCATCCGCGGGAGAAGGCTCTCACTGTCCACCCTATCCAACCCCCTGATCATTTTGTATGCCTCTATTAAGTCTCCTCTTAACCTTCTTCTCTCCAACGAAATCAACCTCAAGTCCGTCAGCCTTTCCTCATAAGATTTTCCCTCCATACCAGGCAACATCCTGGTAAATCTCCTCTGCACCCGCTCCAAAGCCTCCACGTCCTTCCTATAATGCGGTGACCAGAACTGTACGCAATACTCCAAATGCGGCCGTACCAGAGTTCTGTACAGCTGCAACATGACCTCCCGACTCCGGAACTCAATCCCTCTACCAATAAAGGCCAACACTCCATAGGCCTTCTTCACAACCCTATCAACCTGGGTGGCAACTTTCAGGGATCTATGTACATGGACACCTAGATCCCTCTGCTCATCCACACTTTCAAGAACTTTACCATTAGCCAAATATTCCGCATTCCTGTTATTCCTTCCAAAGTGAATCACCTCACACTTCTCTACATTAAACTCCATTTGCCACCTCTCGGCCCAGCTCTGCAGCTTATCTATATCCCTCTAATCTGCTACATCCTTCCACACTATCGACAACACCACCGACTTTAGTATCGTCTGCAAATTTACTCACCCACCCTTCTGCGCCTTCCTCTAGGTCATTGATAAAAATGACAAACAGCAACGGCCCCAGAACAGATCCTTGTGGTACTCCACTTGTGACTGTACTCCATTCTGAACATGTCCCATCAACCACCACCCTCTGTCTTCTTTCAGCTAGCCAATTCCTGATCCACATCTCTAAATCACCCTCAATCCCCAGCCTCCGTATTTTTTGCAATAGCCTACCGTGGGGAACCTTATCAAACGCTTTGCTGAAATCCATATACACCACATCAACTGCTCTACCCTCGTCTACCTGTTCAGTCACCTTCTCAAAGAACTCAATAAGGTTTGTGAGGCATGACCTACCCTTCACAAAGCCATGCTGACTATCTCTGATCATATTATTCCTATCTAGATGATTATAAATCTTGTCTCTTATAATCCCCTCCAAGACTTTACCCACTACAGACGTGAGGCTCACCGGCCTATAGTTGCCGGGGTTGTCTCTGCTCCCCTTTTTGAACAAAGGGACCACATTTGCTGTCCTCCAGTCCTCTGGCACTATTCCTGTAGCCAATGATGACATAAAAATCAAAGCCAAAGGTCCAGCAATCTCTTCCCTGGCCTCCCATAGAATCCTAGGATAAATCCCATCAGGTCCCGGGGACTTATCTATTTTCAGCCTGTCCAGAATTGCCAACACCTCTTCCCTACGTACCTCAATGCCATCTATTCTATTAGCCTGGGGCTCAGCATTCTCCTCCACAACATTATCTTTTTCCTGAGTGAATACTGACGAAAAATATTCATTTAGTATCTCGCCTATCTCTTCAGACTCCACACACAATTTCCCATCCCTGTCCTTGACTGGTCCTACTCTTTCCCTAGTCATTCGCTTATTCCTGACATACCTATAGAAAGCTTTTGGGTTTTCCTTGATCCTTCCTGCCAATTACTTCTCATGTCCCCTCCTTGCTCGTCTTAGCTCTCTCTTTAGATCCTTCCTCGCTACCTTGTAACTATCCATTGCCCCAACCGAAACTTCACACTTCATCTTCACAAAGGCCTCCTTCTTCCTCTTAACAAGAGATTCCACTTCCTTGGTAAACCACGGTTCCCTCGCTCGACGCCTTCCTCCCTGTCTGACCGGTACATACTTATCAAGAACACGCAGTAGCTGATCCTTGAACAAGCCCCACTTATCCAGTGTGCCCAACACTTGCAGCCTACTTCTCCACCTTATCCCCCCCAAGTCACGTCTAATGGCATCATAATTGCCCTTCCCCCAGCTATAACTCTTGCCCTGCGGTGTATACTTATCCCTTTCCATCATTAACGTAAACGTCACCGAATTGTGGTCACTGTCCCCAAAGTGCTCTCCTACCTCCAAATCCAACACCTGGCCTGGTTCATTACCCAAAACCAAATCCAACGTGGCCTCGCCTCTTGTTGGCCTGTCAACATATTGTTTCAGGAAACCCTCCTGCACACACTGTACAAAAAACGACCCATCTATTGTACTCAAACTATATCTTTTCCAGTCAATATTTGGAAAGTTAAAATCTCCCATAATAACTACCCTGTTACTTTCGCTCATATCCAGAATCATCTTCGCCATCCTTTCCTCTACATCCCTAGAACTATTAGGAGGCCTATAAAAAACTCCCAACAGGGTGACCTCTCCTTTCCTGTTTCTAACTTCAGCCCATACTACCTCGGCAGAAGAGTCCCCATCTAGCATCCTCTCCGCCACCGTAATACTGCTCTTGACTAGCAGCGCCACACCTCCCCCTCTTTTGCCTCCTTCTCTGAGCTTACTAAAACACCTAAACCCCGGAACCTGCAACATCCATTCCTGTCCCTGCTCTATCCATGTCTCCGAAATGGCCACAACATCGAAGTCCCAGGTACCAACCCACGCTGCCAGTTCCCCTACCTTGTTTCGTATACTCCTGGCATTGAAGTAGACACACTTCAAACCACCTACCTGAACACTGGCCCCCTCCTGCGATGTCAAATCTGTGCTCCTGACCTCTATACTCTCATTCTCCCTTACCCTAAAACTACAATCCAGGTTCCCATGCCCCTGCTGCATTAGTTTAAACCCCCCCAAAGCGCACTAACAAATCTCCCCCCCAGGATATTTGTGCCCCTCAGGTTCAGATGTAGACCATCCTGTCTGTAGAGGTCCCACCTTCCCCAGAAAGAGCCCCAGTTATCCAAAAATCTGAATCCCTCCCGCCTGCACCATCCCTGTAGCCACGTGTTTAAATGCTCTCTCTCCTTATTCCTCATCTCACTATCACGTGGCACGGGCAACAACCCAGAGATAACAACTCTGTTTGTTCTAGTTCTGAGCTTCCATCCTAGCTCCCTGAAAGCCTGCCTGACATCCTTGTCCCCTTTCCTACCTATGTCGTTGGTGCCAATGTGGACCACGACTTGGGGCTGCTCCCCCTCCCCCCTAAGGACCCGGAAAACACGATCCGAGACATCACGTACCCTTGCACCTGGGAGGCAACATACCAAACGTGAGTCTCTCACGCTCCCACAAAATCTCCTATCTGTACCCCTGACTATAGAGTCCCCAATTACTAATGCTCTGCTCCTCTCCCCCCTTCCCTTCTGAGCAACAGGGACAGACTCCGTGCCAGAGGCCCGTACCCCATGGCTTACCCCTGGTAAGTCGTCCCCCCCACAAGTATCCAAAGCGGTATACTTGTTTCTCAGGGGAACGACCGCAGGGGATCCCTGCACTGACTGTTTTTTCCCAGTCCCTCTTACAGTTACCCACCTATCTCCAATCTTTGGTGTAACTAATTCCCTGAAGCTGCTATCTATGACCCCTTCTGCCTCCCGAATGATCCGAAGTTCTTCCAACTCCAGCTCCAGTTCCCTAACTCGGTCTTGGAGGAGCTGGAAATGGCAGCACTTCCTGCAGGTAAAATCAGCAGGGACACTAACTGCATCCCTCACCTCAAACATCCTGCAG
Source organism: Scyliorhinus torazame (assembly GCF_047496885.1). Lineage (NCBI taxonomy): Eukaryota > Metazoa > Chordata > Chondrichthyes > Carcharhiniformes > Scyliorhinidae > Scyliorhinus > Scyliorhinus torazame. The sequence goes on along the minus strand of NC_092712.1, from coordinate 204,406,595 downwards.
GAGGAACATTGCACTCTCTTCCCTGCCATTCCTCTAACTTTCTACCAAGATCTGGCTAAAAAAATAATAATAATATAATAAAATATGGTACTTACCTCAGACCAATGGGTTTTATTATTAGGTTAGAGGAGGAGGGCGGGTGGGAGACACTACACGTGTAGTGTCTCGGGTTTCCTCTCCACCAGAATTTATTGGGGAGGGTCTTCCCAGACGTCCGCGGGTCGACTTCCTGTTCCCACCTAAAAAACTAATTTAAAATAAAAAAAAATAAAAAAAATTCTCAGCTCCTGCTGAAATTGACTAACCAGCCAGCTGTTCTCCCGCCGAAATCGACTGGCCTGCCCCTGCAAAGACAAGTGCTTTTAAAGGTTGACTTACCTCCCAGCAACCTCCTTCCGCAATGCTCCCGCTGAAACTGACTCACCACTCACCAGCTGTTCTCCCGCCGAAATCGACTGGCCTGCCCCTGCAAAGACAAGTGCTTTTAAAGGTTGACTTACCTCCCAGCAACCTCCTTCCGCAATGCTCCCGCTGAAACTGACTCACCACTCACCAGCTGTTCTCCCGCCGAAATCGACTGGCCTGCCCCTGCAAAGACAAGTGCTTTTAAAGGTTGACTTACCTCCCAGCAACCTCCTTCCGCAATGCTCCCGCTGAAACTGACTCACCACTCACCAGCTGTTCTCCCGCCGAAATCGACTGGCCTGCCCCTGCAAAGACAAGTGCTTTTAAAGGTTGACTTACCTCCCAGCAACCTCCTTCCGCAATGCTCCCGCTGAAACTGACTCACCACTCACCAGCTGTTCTCCCGCCAAAATCGACTGGCCTGCCCCTGCAAAGACAAGTGCTTTTAAAGGTTGACTTACCTCCCAGCAACCTCCTTCCGCAATGCTCCCGCTGAAACTGACTCACCACTCACCAGCTGTTCTCCCGCCGAAATCGACTCTTTATCGACCCCATTACATGCCAAGGAACACCTTCAGCAAATGAACAGGCTCTCTTGTACCTGTAAAGAGTTTGGTTCAATCATCAGCACCAGGAAGACAAATGTCACAGTCCAAGATGTTGCCACAGCACCATTTATCAGTACTGATAATTAGATGTAGGTAATTGTTCATAGCTTCACATATCTAGGCTCCACAATCACCAGCAATCTGTCATTTGATGCTGAAATCAACATGTACATTACAAGAACTGCACCTGTTATGTCCAAGCTGAGTAAGAGCGTGGATCAGCGACTTGATGAGAACTCTAAACTGTGAGTCTATCCAGCCTGTGTCCTCAATGCACTCATCTACAGTAGTGAGATCTGGACAACGTACACTAGGCAGGTGAAAAGGCTACAGTTTCCACCTTCACTATCTCAGACATACCTGCAGTTTACTTTAGGGTTTTATATTGGTGTGGAGCAAAAGCAAGATAGTGCTGAAGGAAAAGCTCAAATTAAACTAGATACATGTCATGAAGAGAAAACATGTACAAACAAGGAAGGCTGTGACTGAGAAAGAAAGAATATGGAATGATTTTGACAAAAATTTGATGGACTTTTGTGAAGAACAGATTAATACTGAACTAGGGCTGCAGACAACACTTGCAATGTGCATAAGATAGCAGGTAAATTAAAGAGATAAAATACCCTCTGCTTTGTAGCACACAGGGAACAGATGTGGATGTAATGAATGGTGCTAATCTAGCTAGGAGATTCCCGGAGGGAATAATAATATACTGTGCATCATTCACATTTAATCATTTAAGAGCAATGAAAAAACTGATAATGGATATGGGGGGAAGGGAGGATCAGGATATTGAACTTGGATGATCTGCCATGATCATAATGAATGGCGGAACAGGCTCAGAGAGCTGAATGGCCTCCTGCTTCTATTTTATACGTAAACCACATTGCCAATTGATAGGAGTCTGAGGGAATCACCCACAGATTGAAGTATTCTGAGAAACTGATCCTTAAATAATAGTTCTGCTCACTGAAACTCATGGGAGATATCCAAACACTTGAGGGCAGGCCACAAAGTCTGAGGGCTTGGTTTTTAAGGAAGGATTCGATAAGCTTAACTTTTCAGTCTTGAGAGCGGCACTGAGAGGGAAAATGAGGAGGGGAGAGGGACAGTGAGGAAGCCTTACTGAGAAATGCAAATGGATGGAACCTGTTGGAGTGGGACATCTCACAACACACACCGCTGGTTAGACTTTTTCTGCATGCTTCAACTCCAACATTTCTTGCACCCTAACTTGCTAGGTAGGATGTGCAAGCAAATAACAACATTGCGAAGGCAACAGGGCACCAAGATGGTGAATTAGGATCAAACATGGTACAAAGCGGAGAAAGGGAATGGGTGGGGAAGAGAGGGGATTCAAGAGAGAAAATGCAAAGCAATTTTTAAAAACAAATTAAAATGACGTTTTCAAATCTTTCAACAATTATTAGCTGAAGGAAAGAACTAATTGTATACTTTCTGGGCCAGGAACAGTACTCTTAAATGCTAGACGTAATTTTTTGTGATGCGTTTAATAATGTGCACACCAGGGGGGGTGGGTAGCCCCCCGACCAGGCTGATAACGTGGAACGTGAGGGGCCCGAATGGGCCGGTCAAGAGGGCCCTTTGTGTTTTCGCACTTAAAGGGGCTAAAGGCAGACGTAGCCATGCTACAAGAAACGCACCTGAAGATCGCGGATCAAACAAGGCTGAGGAAAGGATGGGTGGGGCAGGTTTTCCACTCCGGGCTGGATGCGAAGAACAGGGGGATCGCAATTTTGGTGAGCAAGCGGGTGGCATTTGAGGCGGCGGGTATTATGGCGGATAAAGGTGGTCGATATGTTATGGTGAGCGGCAGGTTGCAGGAGGCTCGGGTGGTGTGAGTGAATGTGTGTGCTCCGAACAGGGACAATGCAGGGTTCATGAAGCGGATGTTGAGTAGGATTCCGGATCTGGGGTCATGCAGTTTGGTAATGCGGGGGGGGGAGGGGACACACTTTAACATGGTCCTGGACCCGGCACTGGATCGGTCTAGGTCAAGATCAGGGCAGCGGCCGGCAGCGGCCAAGGTCCTGAGGGTGTTATGGACCAGATTTTGCGGGGGGGGGGGGGGTGGGGGGGGCGGTGGGGGGAGTGGATCCGTGGAGATTTGCCAGGCCAAGGGCGAAGTTTTCCTCCTTCTCCCATGTGCACAAGGCGTACTCGCTGATTGATTTTTTTCGTGGTAAGTAGGGCGCTAATCCCGAGTGGAGGGGGTGAAGTATTCGGCCATTGTGATCTCGGACCATGCCCCGCACTGGGTGAAGTTGGGGCTGGGGGAGGAGAGAGGCCAACGCCCTCTGTGGAGAATGGACGTGGGACTACTGGCGGATGAGGAGGTCTGTGGGCGGGTTCGGAGGTTTTTCCAGGCCCCGCACTGGGTGAAGTTGGGGCTGGGGGAGGAGAGAGTCCAACGCCCTCTGTGGAGAATGGATGTGGGACTACTAGAGGACGAGGAGGTCTGTGGGTGGGTTCGGAGGTGTGTCCAAAACTATGTCCAATGTGGAGACCAATGATAATGGGGAGGTTTCGGTGAGTGTGGTCTGGGAGGCGCTGAAGGCAGTGGTCAGAGGGGAGCTAATTTCAGTCCGGGCCCACAGAGAGAAGAGGGATAGGATGGAGAGGGAGAGATTGGTGGGGGAGATTCTTGGGGTGGACAGGAGGTATGCGGAATCCCCCGAGGAGGATGTTGAAGGAGCGCCAGAGCCTGCAGGCGGAGTTTGACTTGATTACCACGGGGAAGGCTGAGGCTCAGTTGAGGAAGGTACAGGGAGCAGTGTACGAGTATGGGGAGAAGGCAAGTAGGATGCTCGCGCATCAGCTGCGGAAGAGAGAGGCGGCCAGGGAGATTGGGGGAATTAGAGATATGGGGGGGTAACACGGTGCTGAGCTCGGCAAGGATTAACGAGGTGTTCAAGGACTTTTATGGCAAATTGTACGAGTCAGAACCCGGGGGGGGGGGGGGGAGGGGGGGGGGATGAGGCAGTTCCTGGACCAACTGAGGTTTCCACAGGTGGAGGAGGGGCGAGTAGAGGGATTGGGGGCCCCGATTGAGATGGAGGAACTGGTTAGGGGGTCTGCAGGCGGGCAAGGCCCCGGGACCGGATAGGTATTCCGTAGAGTTTTATAGGAAATTCTCGGAGCTGCTGGGTCCGCTGTTGTTGAGGACTTTCAATGAGGCTAAGGAAAAGGGAACCCTTCCCCCGACGATGTCGCAGGCTCTGATCTCGCTTATCCTCCAGCGAGATAAGGACCCGTTGCAATGTGGCACCGATAGGCCGATTTCGCTCCTTAAGGTGGATGCGAAGCTGTTGGCCAAGATTTTGGCCACTCGGATTGAGGACTGTGTCCCGGGAGTGATCAATGAGGATTAGACGGGATTTGTGAAGGGCAGGCAGTTGAATACGAATGTGCGGAGGCTCCTGAATGTGATCTTGATGCCCTCGGAAGGGGGGGATGCAGAAGTGGTAGCGGCAATGGACGCGGAGGAAGCCTTCGATCAGGTGGAGTGGGAGAACCTGTGGGAAGTGTTAGGCAGATTTGGGTTTGGAGAGGAATTTATAGGGTGGGTCAAATTATATCAGGCCCCGGTAGCGAGTGTGTCGACGAACTGGCTGCGGTCAGGGTACTTTAGATTACATCGAGGGACGAGGCAGGGGTGCCCCCTGTCGCCCCTGCTGTTTGCCCTGGCGATCGAGCCGCCGGCCATGGCGTTGAGGGAATCCAGAAACTGGAGGGGGCTGGTTCAGGGGATGGGATGAGCATCGTGTTTCACTGTATGCGGATAACCTGCTCCGTACATTGCGGATCCGGTGGAGGGGATGGGGAGGTCATGCAGATTCTTAGGGATTTTGGAGACTTTTCGGGGTATAAGCTAAATGTTGGAAAAAGCGAGCTTTTTGTGATACATGCGAGGGGCCAGGAAAAGAGACTGGGAGAGCTACTGCTTAAGATGGTGGAGAGGAGCTTTCGCTACTTGGGCATTCAGGTGTCTAAGAGCTGGGGGGTCCTGCACAAGCTCAATTTAGCACGTCTGGTGGATCAGATGGAGGAGGACTTTAAGAGGTGGGACATGCTGCCGCTTTCCCTGGCGGGCAGGGTGCAGTCCGTAAAGATGACGGTCCTCCCCAGGTTCTTGTTCGTCTTCCAGTGCCTTCCCATTCTCATCCCCAAGTCCTTTTTCAAGCGGGTAAATTGGATTCTTACGGGATTTGTGTGGGCAAACAGGACCCCGCGTGTTAAGAGACTGTTCTTGGAGCGCAGTCGGTGGGTGGGGGGTGGATTGGTGCTGCCGAACTTTTGCAGCTATTACTGGGCAGTGAATATATCCATGATTCGGAAATGGGTAATGGAGGGAGAGGGGGCGGCGTGGAAACGGTTGGAAGTGGCGTCTTGTAAAGATACCAGCTTGGGGGCACTGATAACGGCGCCGTTGCCGCTTCCGCCAACGCGGTATACCACGAGCCCGGTGGTGGTGGCAACATTGAGGATCTGGGGGCAGTGGCGACGGCACAGGGGCTTCAGTCTGGGCCCCGATACGGAACAATCACAGGTTCGTTCCGGGTAGAATAGATGGGGGTTCCTAAGTTGGCACAGGCCGGGTATCAAAAGGATGGGGGACTTGTTCATTGATGGGACTTTTGCCAGTCTGAGGGCGCTGGAGGAGAAATTATCAGACGATCCGGGGTGCAGGAGAAATTTCAACTACCCCCAGGGAATACTTTTAGGTACATGGAGGTTCGGGCGTTCGTGAAAAAGCAGGTGGGGGAATTCCCGCTGCTGCCTGCCTGGAGGATACAGGACAGGGTGGTCTCGGGCATGTGGGTGGGGGATGGCAAGATATCGGAAATATATCAGGAGGTGCAGGAGGCGGAGGAGGCCTCGTTGGAGGAGCTGAAGGGCAAGTGGGAGGAGGAGCTGGCTGAGGAGCTGGATGAGCCTGTGGGCTGACACCCTGGGCGGGGTCAATTCCTCCGCACCTTGCGCCAGGCTTAGCCTGATTCAGTTTAAGGTGGTGCACCGGGCGCATATGACAGTGGGGCGAATGAGTAAGTTCTTTGGGGTGGAGGACAGGTGTGTGAGGTGCTCAGGGAGCCCAGCAAATCATGTCCATATGTTCTGGGCATGCCCGGCACTTACAGGATTTTGGAAAGGCTTTGCAAAGGCTATGTCCAAGGTCTTATATACTCGGGTAAAACCGAGCTGGGGGATAGCGATATTTGGGGTAGCAGATGATCCGGGAGTGCAGGAGTCGAAAGAGGCTGGAGTTTTGGCCTTTGCCTCCTTGGTAGCCCGGAGAAGGCTCTTGTTAATGTGGAAGGACACGAACCCCCCAAGTGTAGAGGCTTGGATCAGTGACATGGCGGGGTTTCTCAGGTTGGAGAAGATGAAGTTTGCCCTGCGAGGGTCTGTGCAGGGGTTCTTCAGGTGGTGGCAACCGTTCCTTGACTTTCTCGAGGAACGTTAGGTGAAGGTCAGCAGCAGCAGCAAACCAGAGGGGTGGGGGGGGGTGGTTTGGGTGGTGGATGGATTTAATTTGTAAAGGGCAGATACCCCACCTTGTTTTGTTAAATTGTTAAATGGTTAAGTTGTTTTCTGTTTTATTGCTATGTTTTCTTTTCATTGTTTTTATATTAGTAGTGGTTTGTAAAGTTTAATGAAAACATTTTGAATAAAAACAAATTTAAAAAAATGTAATGTGCACACCAGCAGAAGAGATGGAGGACAAGATGCTGCTTATTCAAAACAAATAGCAGAGTGTCATAAATAGACCTGCACCTTTTTGGAGATGTAATGTGCATTGCTCAATCCTGATTTTGCTGGCAAATTTGCAAGTTAATAATGGCTTGAATCATTCACATACCATTTTTTCAGTGAGATCTGCCTCATTTTGCAAAATAGATTAATCCTGAACACTACTTCAATTTCTCACAAGTGCAAGTCAAGAGGAGAGCCGAACTGAAACTCGCATTTACACAACAGTTTTAATGAAATGAACATCCCAAGCCTCTTTCAGGGTTAAAGAAATAATTTGCAACCATACAAACCTTTCACAACCAGAGAATGTTCAGAAGGTTGGACAAGCTGGGCTCGTTCTACTAGAGTCAGAAGAATGAGCGGTGATTTGATTGAAGTACGCAAGACCCTGAAATGTCTCAACAAGTTGGACAAGATGCTTCCTGTTGTGGGCGAGTCCAAAACTAGGAGGCAATTGTCTGTATCCTTTACCCCGCAACCCTGGCAATGCTGATCACGATCGGGTGGAGAATCGGGCATCCGGCCAAAATTGGGATTTGCGCCGTTATGCTCCGTTCCCTCGCTGGCAGTGGGTTCGGACTTCCCCCCCCCGCATTCCAGTGGATGGTATAGGATGCAAATGGAACATTAGGACCCATTTAGTGGGCCCAGCACCACAGTCTCGAGGCCCTCTCGATTCTCCAGTCCACTGAGCCGGGAGTCTTGTGGGCAGGATTCACTGCAGGTATCACCAAACGTGAACTTGATGTGGTGGACCTCGCCATGGGCAGAGGGGGTAACTCCTTAAGTGAATTGCCCCCAAAGTCCCAACCTCTTTTCACCCCCACCCCCTGCACAATGCAATACCTGTCCACCCTTCCAATACTAGACCCAGGGTCTGTTGGGGGGGGGGGGGAGTTCCTTTAGTTAGGGGGTCCCTTTAGTTACTGGGTCTCTGGATGGGATCCCTGGGGGGGGGGCCTCCCTATTTGGGGTCCTTGTGGAGGGGGGTCTCCCTATTTAGTGGGGTCCTTGTGGGGGGGGGGGGGTCTCCCTATTTCTGAAGTCCCTAGGGAGGGTTGGGGCAGATCGGATCCCTCCACTTGGGGAAGGGGAGGCACAGTAAAAACCTGGGGTGGGGAGCAGCTTTGCAATGCTTGGGGGGTGGGAGATGGCCAGCCCAGGAGTTCACTATTGGACAGCTTGCTCAAAATGGTAGCCCGATAGCTGCATTCCATCGGGAATCCCTCGTATTCCTCACCATGCATAAATCTGGCGAGAATTACTGAATTGCTTTATGATTCTCCAGCAGGAGAACATTGGGCTGGATTCTCTGTAGCCCAACACCAAAATCGTGATCAGCGATCAGAACGGGGTCGGAGCTGGTTTGACGCTGGTCCGCCATGCTCCACCCCTTCTAAACCGGTGTCATTGAGACACACGCCATTTCAACGCTGTTGGCGCATCATCGGCCAGCCCACCCGACCCGCAGTGCTCCGCCCCCGATGGCCGCGTTTTCGATGGTGTGGGCCACATGTGGTCTCGAGCGATCGGGAACCTGATGTGCGGCTGCAGACAGTGTCTAGCACCACCACACTCGGCCAGGATCCATGCCACTGACCGGGGGGGCGTTTGCTAGGGCTGGGGGGACTGGTGGGGGAGGTGGCCAGGGAGCGAGCTGTGGGGTCGTGGTTGGAGGGTTAGTTCGCGCAAGGCTGGCGCCATGTTTTGATGCGCATGCACGGCCCGGGACCCGGCCGTTGTCAGCGCAACCTGCCCACTTTTCTAAAATTAGGGCTCACCCTTTTCGAACAAAGATGAGAATTTTCTTCTTTGAAGGTTGGGTGGCTTTAGAACTTGGAGGTAGAGACATTTGAGCATTTTTAAGGCAGAGGTAGATGGATTCCTTTGCCTAACAAGAATCTAAGGTTGTTGAAGGTATACGGTAATGTGGAATTCGAAACCCAAAACGTGTCAGCCATGATCTTATTGAATGGCAGAACAGGCTTGAGGGGCCGAAAGACCTACTTCTGTTCATGTTTCATATGTTCATAAAAGCACATAATGTATATTTGAAGTGCAGTCATCGGGTGCCACTTTTCTTACATTACACATACAGCAAAGAGATAACTGACCTGATCAGTTAGTGATATTAATTGAAGGGTAAATATGGACCAGGATACTGGGGGAAGCTCCCATGTTCTTTTTGGAAGACAATTATAGTTTACACTCTCCTGAAAGGAGTTTCAGTTTAATGTCTCATCCAAAATTCAGCACCTCCATTAGTGCAGCACTTCCTCAGTAGTGCACTGAAATTTCAACCTGCTCAATGCTCTGGAATGAGATTTGAACTCGCACCTTCTGAGGTTCACAGGAACACCACTAGGTCATTCAGCCTTTCAAACCTGTTCTTCCATTTAATTAGATTATGGCTCATCTGTACCTCAGCCCCATTTACCCATCTGTTCCATTGTCATGTGAGAGTACCTTTAAGAAATGGGTGTTTATAAATGGGTGTGTATATAAATATCTGTAGCGAGAGCACCTTTTAAGAAATGGGTGTTTATTACTGCAGTGATGTCCGAGAATGGGTGGAGCTGGGCTGTCTGTCAGCTTTTTACTTTTGTTTTAGGCTGTTTGCTGCAGGGTGTGTTTTAGTTTCTTTTTCAGAGCTGGATAGCTGCAGTCACAGCCAGAAGATGTATTAGAGTCTCTGTAATCTAAAGAATGTAAATCGATCCTTTGATGATTTAAAACTAATAACTGCTCTCAGTAGTGACTTTAACCTGATGCGCTCCTGTTAAAAGTTTTTTTTTGAAGTCTTATGGATGTTAAAAGGACAGCTTAAGGATTACTTAGTGTTGTATTCTTTGGGGGTTGTATTTGAATTAATGGTTGCTAAGATGTTCACTGTATGTTTTAAAAAGGTTAACATTGTTTTGCTTTAAAAACGACTTTTCCATTTCTGCTGTACCACACCTGTAGAGTGGGCCATGTGCTTCCCATACCACAATCCATTAAAAGTTGTGGGTCAGGTGAACTCCATGATACACTTTGGGGTTCTCTAAACCCTGGCCCATAACATCCATATTCCTTGATATCTTTACCCCAAAAAGATCTGTTAATGTCAGTCTTGGAAAATCTCAACAAACCAACATCTACAGCCTTTTGGGCAGATAGTGTTCCAGATTTCCATGGCTTTGTGTGGGAAACATATTTCCTGACTGACTTCATAGCTCAGTTTGAATTGACACCAGCAGTAGCAGTTCAGATGCTGCTAATGGCCCTAGGTATGATGGCAGCATGCCTCCTTTGAAACATTTCAAAACAAGCTGGTCCTATGTACATCATGCCGCCAGTAATCCAAAACAAGCTTGTTGATTTAGCTGCAAAAGACACTTCCTCAAAGTGCTGTTTTGTACCTTACTCTTTCCCTAGTTCCTCATCCATTCAGCAGGAAGAATTATTTTTTGTCATTCATGGGATATGGGCATCGCTGACTATGCCAGTATTTATTGCCATTCCCTAATTCCTCTTGAGAAGGTAGTAGTGCTGAGTTCTTGAACCATTGCAGTCTGTGTGTTGTAGGAACACCCACAGTGCTCCTCCAAAGGCAGTTCCAGGTTTTTGACCCAACAACAGTGAAGGAATGATGATGTAGTTCCAAGTTAGGACGGCATATTACTTGGATGGGAACTTGCAGGTGGTGGTGTTCCCATGCATCTGCTACTCTTGTCCTTGTAGGTGGTAGGGGGCACAGGTTTGGAAGGCACAGTTAAAGATAATGGGTGATATAATAGTTACATGCAATATTCAAAAAAAGTTTAAACTCAGCTTTTCATCTTTTCTCTTCCTCCTAGTGCTGCGTAGAAATTCTTGCCTTTGTCTCACTGTCCAACCCAGAGTGATGTTATACATTGTAGCCCAAGGACTCAAGTAATCGATGTGCCGATACCAAACAGAAGGACTAATTACCAGCATTGTCTGTCAGTTAAAACCCCATGCCCCAGGTGAGTGAGATTGGCTATTTCTTACCCCACAGTACAGCAAGCTATCAATGTCTTGATTTTAAGATGTGTAATCTAGTAATTTGATAATCATTGAGCAAAACTACAAATTAATATATTATAGATATGTGGTATATTTTGATGCACATGAGGACGATTACATTTCAAAAGTGAAAATAGAATGCCTTAAAATTTATAATTTGAAGGAAAGATGGTTTGCAAGTGCGTGTTGTGTCCAATTTCCATCTGTTTCTAAAAGCAGCTATCTTTTGATTTGTTATTTTTGTTGTGAGTTGAAGAGCTGGGATGTACTTGGGTTTGGGAGAGTAAGAAAGGCAACGATTTCCTGAACATGTAGCAAAAGACAGAGGTAGGCCAAAAATGTCTAAGTTAATTTGTGGCAGGCTTTTTAGGGAGTTTTCTACTGGCAAATTCCCCACCGCGATTCAATGACACTTTTTTGGACTCTGGGGAGTTTCTCACCGGTTTAGCCCGCACTTTGGGTGCAATTCTCCAGCCTCGTTGCACTCTTGTTCAAACTTAACGAGGTCGGTGAATAGCGGGAAAGGCCAAAAACGAGTTCCGTGCCGGGCGCCAAACAGTTTGGGATGCAAACGCCTCGCTCCCATAGGCGAAATCGGGATCTTGCATAGCATGTCAAAAAATCAATTATCACCACTTAAGCCCCATTTCCATACAATCAACTAGGGTGACCCCATAGCCAATGGCCTCCCGTCATTCATCGGCCTCCCCAGCAAGCGTTCGCGCTGGCTCCGCTTCGTGCTCCTTTTTAAAACCGTGAACCTGGTGGAAGGGCTTCTGCAGGGAGCCAAGGAGGTGAGTAGCCACCTTTGCTCACGGGCAAAGAGCCCAGGGGTCCTGGGTTTGCCATCCCAGTGCTCGACGAGGGGTGGGGAACCCTTCGCAGGAGTGGGCCGCCATGAGGTGGGGGGAGGCACTAAGGGAGCAACCTAGAACATAGAACATTACAGCGCAGTACAGGCCCTTCGGCCCTCGATGTTGTGCCGACCTGTGAAACCACTCTAAAGCCCATCTACACTATTCCCTTATCGTCCATATGTCTATCCAATGACCATTTAAATGCCCTTCATGTTGGCGAGTCTACTACTGTTGCAAGCAGAGCATTCCACGCCCTTACTACTCTCTGAGTAAAGAACCTACCTCTGACATCTGTCCTACACCTATCTCCCCCCAATTTAAAGCTATGTCCCCTTGTGCTAGACATCACCATCCGAGGAAGAAGGCTCTCACTGTCCACCCTATCTAATCCTCTGATCATCTTGGTATGCCTCAATTAAGTCACCTCTTAATCCTCTTCTCTCTAATGAAAAAAGCTTCAAGTCCCTCAGCCTTTCCTCATAAGATCGTCCCTCCATACCAGGTAACATTCTGGTAAATCTCCTCTGCACCCTTTCCAATGCTTCCACATCCTTCCTATAATGCGGTGACCAGAATTGCACGCAATACTCCAAATGCGGCCGCACCAGAGTTTTGTACAGCTGCAAATGACCGGGGGGCAATCACTCGTGGCACTACTATGCCAACCCCTGGATCCCAACCCCATTCTGGGGGCAAACCTTGTCCCTGCCCGTCTGCCCCACCAATCACCTATAACCCCCACTGACTGCCGAGGCCTCTGACCGTGCAGCTGAGGGCTATCGCGATTCGGGAATTGGCAATCGTGGTTAAATGAGCACTTCACTTAACCCAAGTGTATTCCCATGGGTGGCGGGCCATGTAGCTTGTGGGAATAAATGCCTCGCATCCAAATCACACCTTGATGCCTGGACACTGTGCTTGAACACTGCGGGAGGCAACACTACACATGCAGCAGCCAACATCCAAACACCCAGGGGATGGGACACAGCTCCGGGGACATGGCCACAGGGAGGGGGGAAGGTGGGTGGGTGGGGGGGGACGGTTGCCTGGAGAGATGGGCAACGGGTTTGGGGTCAGCCTGCATTGCAGAAGAAAGTGGCAGAGGCATCATACTGATTGTGTAAATAGTTGTTTAATGTGCTGTACAATACCCCACTTCCGATGATGCCCCCCCCCCACCCCCACCCAGGTGTCCTCAGTGATCCTCAACGTGCCTAACCCTTCTAGCTCTACCACTACATCTTGGTGTTTCCCCAGGATGCACATCAGAGCTGGAGGCAGCCAGCTGCTTTCCTCCTCCTGTGGCCCTGGACGCCCTTGGCAGGCATCCTCTGGGGGCTCTGGGGCCGGAGGGCGCCTGATCTCCAGACAACCCTACAGCAACTCATTTAAATATGCGAGTCTGGTTCACATCAAGTGCCATGGGTCAGGAGCATCACGCTCCGTTCTTCGCACGGCGCAAACCCCATTTAGGAGCCCCCCCACTATTCTCCGGGAATAGCGGGAGGTGCGCTGGGGATGAGGGAGGAAAATCTCCCCTTTGATGTTTAGGGAGGAATACAGAACACGGAGGAATGCAGAACATCAGGTTGCAGTGGGGATGCTTGCAATTTAATGGAAGTGTTTAGAAAACCTCATTTTAATTTCTATACTGATGCTATTCTCATTCAAATTTATAATTTGGAAGTGTTTGTGATGGGAATAATAGACCAAGTTCTGCTGTCAAAATAACGGTACGACTACTGGTGGAGACTTCAGGTGAAAGGAAACTATGCAGTCAAATGTCAATATCTAAGTTGCTATGAGATGTGCTGCTGCACCATAAACTTTGTGTAAATGGCATTTCACTGTCTGCCTTACACCAATGAAATTGGGGTGAAGTTGCTGGATCTGTTTGGTAGATGTCCAGTGATCAAATCTATTATCCAGACCTTTGGGAGAAGGTGGAAGCAGCCAATTACCATGAAGCAATCCAGGAACTAAACCCAATTTCCTAATGGATATGGCTGCTGCAGATGGAATTCAGTACAGAAAACAGCGAGATGTTACACAGTAGAAGTGAAAAGAGCGCAGGAGGTGCATAATTAATTAATAGTGCCAAATTAGCTAAGTGAGAGCCGCCAACTGAATGACCATCAATTAAATTCTTACATGAACAATCATTGCAGAGCTGCAATTAAAGCACTCTCTAATGTAAATGACCTTGCCAAATCGGTACAGGATGTGCAGAGACAGTCTTGCTCTCATTGGGAAGCAACTTCAATCTGATACTGCCTTCATCTTAGCCACTGAGATAGAAAGAGAATATCCAAGCCCTACAAGTAGTGCAGGGAAATACCTTTGAAGCTGATCCTCCATGTAAAATTGGACTGTACAATCATTGAATTAAATGAATCTGCTTCCATCACTCCTAGTTCTTTTGCCAATTGTGTCCTCTGGCTACTGACCCTTCTGCCAGTGGAAATACTTCTCCTTAGTTACTTTATCAAAACCCTGAATAATTTTGAACACCTCTATTAAATCTTCTCTGAACCTTCTCTGCTTTAAGGAGAACAATACGAGTTTCTCCACAAAACTGAATTTCCTTGTGCCTCATACCATTCTCATAAACATCACCTGTATCCTCTTCCAAGGCCATGACATCCTTGCTAGAGTGCAGTGCCCAGAGTTGGATACAATACTCTGGATGACACTTAACCAGTAATTTGTAATGGTTTAGAATTAACTTGTGTTTGTCCTCTCTGCTTCTAAAGTTAAGGATCCTGTATGCTTTATTTTTAAACTACTTGCCCTTCCACCTTCAAAGATATTTATTTGTACATACACCCATCCACATGTCTTTCTGTTCATGCACCCGATTTAAAATTGTACCATTTAGTTTATATTGCATGTATGCTCCAGTTCCGTTCTCTTTTCAGATTTGTTTTATTTTGTACTCTACCTCTTTTGCTGACCATTCTGTGCATGCTGCAGTTTCCATTTCTTTGGCAGGAGGTAGTGAGTTGAAATGTTTACAGCAGTTTTTCCTGGCATCACATCACGTAAAGAAAATGGCAAGAAATCAGTGCCTGACATCTAACAGTGTTATTGTTGAAGCATGGACCCTTGTTGTGTGTTTAGTTAAACATAACCAGCTGTGTTTGAATGTGTTCGCAAAGATTTTATTGTTTTAAAAAATTTATTCCATTGCTGCAACTCCGTGCATGGATATTGTAACTGATGGTTAATTTTTAATTGGATTCTAGTGCGTGGTATCTGTGTCAAGGTCCTCTTTAATCATATTGGTAATGCTGAAATGATAACTGTAGTCTGATTTGGATCAATCAAGGTTGGCCTCTTCTGCTGTAGTGCATTTGCCCAATTGTCAAGTGCTATTGTAGAATGCTTTCCACTCCTTTTGGTATTGAGTTGAAAAGTGTTATTGGAAACCAGAAACAGTCTGGTGTCTGTAGCTTTCTTGTGATAATTATTAAGCTCTGCAGGAAGAGTTGAATAATGGCTGGAATCAGTGAATTGCATCATTGCAAAATGGGTTTTACAGTCAACAGCGAAGGAACAGCCTCGCCGTTGGCCCTGAAGAAAGCTGCTCACAAAGTGTTAGCAGATTCTGCAACCAATTTCCTTATTTCCGATTTCCGTTGGAAGTTTGAATTTGATGTCTTTGCAAGGAATCTGTGTTGGCAGAACAGCATGGGCAGGCTGATCAACCAATCATCTTAAATCCCCTCAGATGGGAAAACAGGGAATATAAACTGCATTCAAATCACATATAAAAAGCCGAATACATGGAATTAAGGGAGAAACAAATATCAAAACAAAACTTTTAAAACTATATTTTTTTATAATTTAAATGTTCTTCTGGGGAAATTAAATTTTCAGGTCTGGAGAGATTGCTTAGTAATTATGGGTGCAATTGTTCGATTTTTCTTCCAAGTGTTGTCTCCAGGAGAAAAAGCAGAGGGCAGCCCGCCAGCTGCCTCGATGGGTTTGCCTGCCATATTTTGCCCCTCTACCCCCTGGGGACTGTATTTGCCTGTGCACCCCTGTCCACCAAGTCCCCATTTGTCAATACCTGTTGTAAACCTCGCCGACATGACATCATGCAGGATGGAGGGGGGAATTCCTTACATGGAGAGGCCCGCTAATGACATGACTTCGGTTCAACTTTTTGCGGGTAGTTAAAGTGAAAATAGAGGGCAGTTAGTTTAAGCTCTCACCCAATCACTGATGTCTGTGTTGATTACATCTGCGAAGACTGCAACAAAGCACCATGTGGAGGAGCAGGGTTTCTGTGTTCAACTCTGCATGTACAGATGCCAGACATGCAGTCAGTTTTACCGAGTAATAATCGCCAATGCAAATAGCATTGCCATAAATACTGCCACAAATTCTGGGTCAGTGCATGCAGCTTGATAGTTGCTAACAGATGGCCTAATAAAGAACATATATACTTTTTATTGATGTGCTGTTCATGGGTGTTTAAACCAACAGACGTAAAGTAGTAAATTAATAAATTGAGTTGGAAATGTCAGCGAGGAACTCCTCAAATAACATTTATAACACAATCTGTAGCCTGAAATGAGTCAATTGGGAAGATTATACTTGCTGAAGATAATGTAATTATTAACTAAAAGTGGTGAAAATAATTGTTAACTTTATATGGCTTGTTTAACCAAATGTCCAAAGTACTTCATAGAAGTGAAATATGTGTGGATAGTGCGGGAAAGTGGATCCCAATTTAAAGGAGGAGATGTTCAAAGGAATGGCCACAAATGCATTCAGAGAGATGGGGCGTGATTCTCCCCAAAATGTTCCCAATTAATTTGTGGCAGGTTTTTCAGGGAGTTCCCGCCGGTTCTGCTGGTGGGTTCCCCACCGGTATTCAATGACCAGTTGTCACATTTTGGAGCCTTGGAGAGTTGTTCACCGGTTTAGCCCACACGTAGAATTTTTTTGTAGCACTGGGGAACTGAACTGAGAGATCGGGCTGCCATTTTGAAAGGAAGCCCCAATCTCTTAAGTGAGCTTGTGTGTCCATCCCCCACCCATGGGTAATGTCACCCCCCCCCCCCCCCCCCAGCACACATGGAGACTACTCCACACCTCAAGTAAGGACACCCTGGTATGGGGTCCCTGGGGGTACCCCCTCTTCAGGCCCCCCAAGTCTCCTTACAGCACCCCTTCTATCCTTCACCCCCACCCCAATCTCCCAGAGGCCCCTACATACTTGCCATGCACTCCCCCACCCTTCAAAACCCCTCTACCCTTGTTTCATGGGCATGGCCACCTCGCCCCATGATCTTTGGGAGTGCCATCCCAGCACTTGGGCATTCTTGCACTGCCACCCTGGCAACCAGGCAGTGCTCCTGCCAGCTTGGCAGTGTCATCTGGGCACTATAGCAGTGCCAGGATGGCAGTGAGATGCCAGCTGGGCAATGCCAAGGTGCCCGCATTCCAGGGTGAGGATCAGGGCGCCACCATGCACTGACCCTGACCACGCAAGGGTCTCCGGTGGCCCAGGAGACCCCCTGGGTGCCGTTCCGCCTGGTCCATCTTTGTGTGGACCAGCATGGATCAGCGCCCGGCTGCAGCCTACCTGGGGACGCTGGAGAATCGATGGAGGCCGATGGATCCCGGGTGAGTAGGTTTACGACCGACTTACTTGAGCGTCATTTGGTCCCGCCCATTTGGGGCAGAGTTCCGACTCCGATGTCTTGCAGGACTCCGGTGAATCTCGCAAGGCGCGGAGCTTGTCGGGAGACTCGCTGCAGGCCTCTCTCTGTCTTCTCCGGTATCGTTGTGCTCTCGCTTGATTGCAACCCGGCTGGAGAATTGCGCCCTTGAGTTTCAAAAGGGGGTCTTAAAAAAGGATATGGAGGCGGAGAGGGGTTTAAGCAAGCAATTTCAGTGCATGGGATAAAAACAGCTGGAGGAACATCTACAGATGATGGGTTAAGAGGAGTAAGGAATGAAGGGGTGCCAGAATCAGAACAAAGTTTTCTATTTGGCAGCCTAGAGGAATGGACCAGGGATGAAGTGATCATGGAGTTAATAATGATGCAAATTTTGAGGTAAAACAGAAGGTGCTGGAGAGAGAGACAGGGGGCAGGATTCTCCGAACCACCGCCGGGTCAGAGAATCGTTGGGGGGGGCGGCGTGAATCCCGCCCCCGCCGGCTGCCGAATTCTCCGGCACCGAAGATTCGGCGGGGCAGTGAATCGCGATGGGCCGAAGTCCCGCTGCTGTCATGCCAGTCCCGCTGGTGTGAATCAAACCACCTACCTTACTGGCGGGACTGGCGGCGCGGGCGGGCTCCGGGGTCCTGGGGGGGCGCGGGGCGATCTGGCCCCGGGGGGTGCCCCCACGGTGGCCTGGCCCACAATCGGGGCCCACCGATCCGCGGGCGGGCCTGTGCCGTGGGGGCACTCTTTTCCTTCCGCCTCGGCCATAGCCTCCGCGATGGCTGATGCGGAAGTGACCCTCTCCCTGCGCATGCGCGGGGATGACAGCAGCAGTCACTGACGCTCCCGCGCATGCGAAGACTTCCGCTGGCTGGCGAAGTCCCTTCGGCCCCAGCTGGCGTGGAGCCAAAGACCTTGACCGCCAGCGGCGCGCCAACCACTCCGGCGCGGGCCTAGTCTCTCAAGGTGAGGGCTTGGCCCCTAAAGGTACAGAGGAATCTGCACCTTTGGGGCGGCCCGACGCCGGAGTGGTTACCGCCCCTCCATCCCGCTGGGACCCCCCGCCCCGCCAGGTAGGGGAGAATCCCGGCCAGGATTAGCATTTCAGATGTGTGACCTTCCTTCAGAACAGTCCTTGGTCTGACATGTTAACTTTGTTTCAGTCCAGAGATGCTGCCATAATCTGCTGAGTATTTCCAACATTTTCTCTTTTTACTTTTGACATCCATGATATTTTGCTTTTGTTTAGATTTGAGGATTGGTTCGGGAGGGGGGGGGGTTGGTACTGGGGTTGGGGACTGTAATGGTCGTAAGGGATGGGAATCCGCAGGACTTGGTGTGAGTTAGGATATGGGGAGCTGAGTTTTAATGAACTCTAGAGACTGGAGGAAGTAAGGTTAGTCAAGAGAATATTGGAATAAAAACTACTTTTATTTAACGAAAACATTGCCTTCTGGAAAGATGAAATGGGTCTGAACTAAATATTTTGTCCTGTGCTTTCTTCACTCCTTTGGGATTTAAAGAAAATGAGTTATTAATTTATAATTACTGCTGTAAAAATGTTTTAAAAATTTAAGTTCTCAGGAAGGCCTGAAATGTAATCACTGTTGGCTTGACTGTGTGTCGCTTCCAGCCTCTAGAGATGTAGGGTGGGGTTCTCCGTTTTCTGGTGCAGCATGCCCCCGCCGACAGAGGGATCCTCCATTCCAGCAGCTGGTTAATGGGGTTTCCCATTGTGGGCACCCCTACGCCATTGGGAAATCTGCAGGCATGAATGCACTGCCGGCGAAGCGGAGAATTCCACCCATGGTGAATCCAGCCCGTAGCGTTTTTGACCGTAATAAATAAGTTACTTGACCATGCATGTTGGTAGAAACTCTGTTTGGCCTTTTGGGTGCATTCTGTGACAGCTGACCCACTTCTGGGGCGAAATTCTCCGAAAACGGCGCGATGTCCGCCGACTGGCTCCCAAAACGGCGCAAATCAGTCGGGCATCGCGCCGCCCCAAAGGTGCGGAATGCTCCGCAACTTTGGGGGCCGAGCCCCAACATTAAGGGGCTAGGTCGGCGCCGGACAAATTTCCGCACTGCCAGCTGGCGGAAAAGGCCTTTGGTGTCCCGCCAGCTGGCGCGGAAATCACATCTCCGGGTGGCGCATGCACGGGAGCGTCAGCTGACGGCATTCCCGGGCATGCGCAGTGGAGAGAGTCTCTTCTGCCTCAGCCATGGTGGAGACCGTGGCGGAGGCGGAAGGGAAAGACTGCCCCCACAGCACAGGCCCGCCCGCGGATCGGTGAGCCCCGATCGCGGGCCAGGCCACCGTGGGGGCACCCCCCGGGGCCAGATCGCCCCGTGCCCCCCCAGGACCCCGGAGCCCGCCCGCGCCGCCTTGTCCCGCCGGTAAGGTAGGTGGTTTAATCTACATCGGCAGGACAGGCATTTTAGCAGCGGGGCTTCGGCCCATCCGGGCCAGAGAATCGCGGGGGCTGGCCCGCCAACCGGCGCGCCACGATTCCCGCCCCCGCCGAATAACCGGTGGTGGAGAATTCGGCAACCGGCGGGGGCGGGATTCACGCCAGCCCCCGGTGATTCTCCGACCCGGCGGGTGGTCGGAAAATCCCGCCCCTGATCTGTCCAATTCTCATGAAGCTAGTTTAATAGAATCAGAGAATGATGCAGTACAGAATTAAGCATTTCGGACTTGTGTCTGTGCCGGTACTGAAAGACCTATTTAAATTGTTCCACTCCCTTGTATTCTCCCATATCTTTGAACCTTTTTCCTCTTTGGCATTTATCCAATTCTCTCTATTAAATCTGCTACCATCACCCTTTTAGGGCATGCTTTCCTGATCGTACTGTTATGGGCCAGGGTTTAGAGAATCCCAAAGTGTATCATGGAGTTCACCTGACCCACAACTTTTAATAGATTGTGGTATGGGGAGCACACGGCTCACTCTACAGGTGTGGTACAGCAGAAAATGGACCAGTGGTTTTTAAAACAAAACCATGTTTATTCTATGAAGTCAAGTTAACCTTTCTGAAACAAACAGTGAACATCTTAGCAACCAGTAAATCAAATACACCCCCCAAAGAATACAACATTTAAGTAATCTGTATGCTGTTCTTTTAACATCCAAAATACTTAGCAAACCTCTAAACAGAAGCACATTGGGGTTTACATTCAATACTGAAATCATTTATAATTCTGAATTCACCAAATGATTAAGATAGTCTTTGGATGGCAGACTTCAGATGCAGCTCCCTGAAAAAACACAGACACACCCAAGCTCTTCTGAAACTGAAACTAAAAAGCAGAAGTGGAGCTCATCTCCACCCATACTCTGACATCACTCCAGTAACATGAGCAGCTCCATTTCTTAAAGGTACATTTCTTAAAGACCCATTTCTTAAAGGGTACTCTCACATGACAATACATCACTGTATAAAATAGGTTTTACTCATGTCACCTTTGGTCCTTTTGCAATTAATTTAATTCTGTGTCCTTTCATTACCGGTCCTCAGGCCATACTTCCCTGATCATACATCACTGCATAAAATGGGTTTTGTCGCCTATAGTCCTTTTGCCAATTAATTGAATCCTAATTTATTTTGTTATCGATCCATCGCCCAGTAGAAACATTCTCCAAATCTGCTCATTGCAAAACATTTCATGATTTTTGAATAATTTTATCAAATCTGTCCGAAATTTTATCTGCTCCAAGGAGAGCAACCCCAGTTTATCTAGTCTTTCCACATAACTGTATCTTTCCCCAGCACCATTCTAGACAATCTCCTTTGTAACCTTCCTAAGGCCCTGGCATAAATTCAAGATTTTGGTGACCGAAATTGGGCACAATTCCTGCAGCTGGAAGGTTTAGGATAATTTCTTTTCTTAAAAATTTCTTCTTTTATCTGCCTCTTTAACTTGTCCTGCCACCTCCAAAATTTATGATGTACATCACAGATCTTTGGTCACAGGAACATAGGAAGTAGAAGCAGGCCATTCTGCCTGCCGGGCCTTGTCGACCATTCAAACAGATCAAGACTGATCATTTACCTCTCATGCCATTTTTCCCATATCTCTTGATGCCATTAGTATTTAGAAATCTATTAATCCCTGTCTTGATCATGCTCAATGATTAAACTTCCACAGCCCTCTGGAGTAGATTAATTCCAAAGACTCACCATCCTCTGAATGAAGACGTTCCTCCTCAACTATGTCTTTAATGCCCTTCGTCCTATTCTGAGACTGTGTCCCCTGGTTCTAGACTCACCAGCCAGGGGAAACATCATATCCATATCTACCCTGTGACTCACTTATTTTTAAGTTTCATGAGTTCACCGCCCATTAATCAAAGCTTTAGAGAATACAAGCCCAGTTTCCTCTATCTCTCCATGGAAGACAATCCTGCCATCCCAGGGATTAGTCTGGTGAATCCCAGGGATTAGCCTGGTGAATCCTTTCTCAAATAAGTGGGCCAAAACAGCACTTCAGGTGTGGTCTCATCTTTAGTCTTGCACTTCCATCCCCTTGTGATGAAGGCCAACATACTATTTGCCTTCCTAATTGCTTGCTACACCTGCATGATAGCTTTTAGTGATTCATGAACAAGGCATTAACACTTCCCAACACTTCAGAAATACTCTCCCTTTCTGTTTTTTCAACCAAATTGGATAACTTCACACTTATTGTATTCCATCTGCCATGTTCTTGCCCATTTACTTAGCCAGTCCAAATCATCTTGAAACCTCTTTCCATCCTCCTGGGAACTCGCATTCCCACCTACTTTTGTGTCATCAGCAAATTTGGAAGTATAACATTTGATCCTCATACCAACCCATTTATATAGATTGTGAGCAGCTGTGACCCAAGCACTGGACCTTGCGGTACCCCTCTAGTACCAGCCTGCCATCCTGCAAATGACCCATTTATTCCTACTCCGCTTTCTGTCTGTTAATCAATTCTTAATTTATAGCAATATATCCCTTCCAATCCCATGTGCTCCTCTACTCTAGCCTTAAAATTATACCATCCAATTTTTATGGCCTCTCCACCTTTCCAAAATGAATAATTTCTTACTTCTCTGCGTTAGACTTTTAATTTGCCACGTAGATACCCATTTCAGTAATCTACATCTTCAGTCTATTATCCTGCTCACTATTTACTGCATTTGGATCACCTGCAAACTTTGGAATTATGGCATGTGTACCCAAGTCCAAACATTAATATAGAAATCAAAAAGTGCAGTGGTCCCTGTACCAACCTATGGTGAACAGCACGGTATAATTCTCCACAGCCTGAAAAACTATCATTCACCATGATTCTCTGCCTTCTGTCCCTTAGCCAATTTCTTATCCATGCAGCCATTGTTCATTTAACCCCAGGGGCTTCAATTTTGCTAACAAGCCTATTATGTGATAAACTGTTTTTGATGTTGTGTGGATAAACATTGAATTGTACTACCTTCTTCAACCTTCTGTTACTTCATCAAAGAACCCAATCAATTAGGTAAACACAGTTTGCCCTCAAATCCATGCTGCTTATTAATTCCTATTTTTCCAAGTGCCAATTAACTTTTCCCCAGAATTAGATGGTTGTGTTTTTATTAAGTGCCACATTTGATTTGTATCTTTCAAAAAGCCTTCAATCAGTATATATACATAGAACATTTCCTCATTTTCCCTTGCCTTGGGATAAAGTCCCATGGGTGAACTCTGGTGTCTCAATCAATTTAGTCACAGGAGCTTCACAATTCAGCTTGATCCTATTTACACACAATACTACCCAAAACACACAAGCCACAAATCATGTATGTTCCACGAGGACAAGGAAATTTTTTTGTACACTGTAATTCCTGCCATTGACCTGAAAGGCATCAAGTTGCGCCTATGTGCTTGGCCCACACTGTGGCCGCTGGCACATGTGCAACTGCTCCTGACGCCGCTCTGGTCAGTGGCAGGAGTTTGGATCTAGAAAGGCTATTTGGACTCCAGTACATTGGAACATGCAATGCAAGTATTTCTCCAAAACCTAGGACTTGGCTCCTAACTCTGCAACTGGATCCTCGCATTTCTGGCCCAATGACCACAATCAATAAGGATTATCAACAACACCACGTCCACGATAGTCCTCAATACCAGGGCCCTGCAAAGCTGCATACGTAGCCCCCTACTATACTCCCTATACACACATGACTGTGGGGCAAAATTTGGCTCCAATTCCATCTACACGTTTGCTGATGACACAACCATAGTGGGTCGGAATTCGAACAACGATGAGTCAGAATACAGGAGGGAGATAGAGAACTGAGTGGAGTGGTGTAACGACAACAATTTCTCCCTCAATGTCAGCAAAACTAAGAGCTGGTCATCTGACCTCAGGAAGCAAAGTATTGTGCACACCCATGTCTGCATCAATGGGGCCGGGGTGGAGATGGTTCACAGCTTCAAATTCCTAGTGTGCACATCACCAACAATCTGTCCTGGTCCACCCACGTTGATGCTGCGACAAAGAAAGCACAACGGTACCTTTTATTTTCTTCAGAAACTAAGGAAATTCGGCATGTCCACATTGATTCTTACCAACATTTACAAACGCAACATCGAAAGCATTCTATCTGGCTGCATCACAGCCTGGTATGGCAACTGCTCAGCCCAGGACCTTAAGAAACAACAGAGAGCTGTGAACACTGCAGTCCATCATACAAACCCACC